>NC_056726.1:1955611143-1955808643 GCF_019279795.1 Protopterus annectens
GTGAAGAGAAAGCCCACTCAACAGAAAAAGTTACACTGGAAATTTTATTGGAGTTCACTGAGTGGCATGCTTGTGTGGTAAATTGTAAAATAATCATATTATTTATTATTTATTATTGTTAATTGAATATGTAATAGTAGTAGTAATAAATGGTAAAATAATCATATTATTTATTATTTATTATTCTTAATTGAATATGTAATAGTAGTAGTAATAAATGGTAAAATAATCATATTATTTATTATTTATTATTGCTAATTGAATATGTAATAGTAGTAGTAATAAATGGTAAAATAATCATATTATTTATTATTTATTATTGTTAATTGAATATGTAATAGTAGTAGTAACAGCAGTAATACTGCTACTGCAGACCTTGTTTTTTATACTTTGCTGAGAAATAGATCAGTTACTGAAGTGCAATAAATAAACAATAAACAAATAAATAGGGCGTGGAAGGTCTGTAGTACAAAGAAAGGCTTTCTTGGTTAGATATACTCAGTGAGAAATGAGTAATAGTTGAGACATGGTATTATCTCCCAGATATCTGAAGGGATGGCAGGAGACAGTAGGCCGAAAATGGGCTGATGGGTAGAAGAGAGGCAACAAACAGCTGGAGGCAGTGTTGATTCAGCATGAATTTGAGACAGTATTTCTTCACTTAGATGATGTTAAGAGTCCTGGAATTCATATACTACAATGAATAGTGGAACACAGAATAAGTGTAGCATTTAAAAATACAAGAGTTGGGGAAGGGTAATTACTTTGGGACTCTTGCAGCATTTGGATACGCTAGAAAGACTTATGGTTTCTCCTTTCATCAGAAGATTACATTTTTATTGCATATGTTCTGAAGGAACTGTCTGTAGTAAAAAAAAATAATTTGCAGGGGCTCTCTGCTTAAGGTATAATGCAAATAATTTTGGTAGTGAACCATTTAGTATGGCTAGAAATGCATTAAAGAATGCAAAACGCAAGTCTGAACAGCGTTAATTGGGAAATAACTTTTTCCAGTTTACCTTTAAAATTTTACTGCTCAAAAATGTAGCCTTTGCTACTTCGAGATGAAGGACTTTATAAATCTTAGTCTAGTAATTGAAAAAGTAATAAAATATTTTCTGTAGACTCATGGTTAGCCTGTATGTCAGCAAACACATTTCACTGATGAAGTGCTCCACATGCTGTAAGTGAACTGTTAATTTATCATTTTATATAAAGCAAGTCTATTGTACTTTGAATCCCTGCTGAATCTTGAAATTAATCAATGAATTATTGAACTACAGTATTTGAATGCTAATCAACTTTGGCAGCTGCTAGAACTACTGAAATTCAAAAAAAAAAAAAAATAATAATAACTTGTATTAAAAATCAATGTGTGGTTCAGGAGAATTTTATGCTTTACATTCTTGGGCATTACCAACCATATGGAGTCTAATGTTAAAAAGACATGTTATGAACAATGGATGTGGCAGCCTATGCTATCTATATGCAATGGACAGGACTTGGGTATAACAACTGACAACAGATTATGTTTTGAGGCATCTTATGTAAGTTATTAAAAGGTGTTATTTTTAAGATCAAAAATGTATTTACAACCGTTGTCAGCAGAGACAGTGAGGTACTAATACCTTTTTATAAGGCAGTTCTAAGGAATATGGGACATTTATTTGTATGTGTAATTTCTAAGAATTGGCAGATTGGAAAGGGTACAGAAGCTAGAATTTCCACTGAGTGACCTCTCAAACGTCCTGTATAGGAGGCAAATGGCATATATGCAAATGGCCCTTATGAACATCAGGTGTTTCAGCTATCTGGTGATTCTGAATGCCCATGACCTATTTCTTTTTAAGTTGTTTCAATGGACAATTTCAGGCCAATAAAGCCAAACTCCACTAGTTGTGGATATGCATATTTCGGTCTTGTTATGACCTCATCAGCACAGCACAAGGAGAGTCTTTGACTAAGCATAAGAAACACAGGGCTGTTATACACTGGGCTGGTATAACATCCTTGTGTTTCTTATGCTTATTCAAACACTCTGCTTGTGCTGTGCTGATGAGGTCATAACAAGGCCAAAATATGCATATCTACAGCTAGTGGAGTTTGGCTTTATTGGCCTGAAATTGTCCATTGAAATGCCTTAAAAAGAAATAAGTCATGGGCATTCAGAATTGCCCTATAGCTGAATCACTTGAACTTCATAAGGGTCATTTGCATATATCCCATGTGCCTCTGCTACAGGACATTTGAGAGGTCATTAAGTGGAAGTTCTAGCTTGGTGGGAGTTTTCAGTTAGTTTTTACTGGTTGTTTTTTTTCTGTGTGACCTTCTTATTCTTTGTTTTAGTTTGTTAGTTGGGATATTTTGCAGTCACCCTAATGGTAATGGACATCAGCTGGGTATAACAACCCTGTGTTTCTTATACTTAGTCAAAACTTTGCTTCTGCTGGGGTGATGAGGTCATAACAATGCTGAAATATACATATCCACAGCTAGTGTGGTTTGGTTTTATTGGTCTGAAAGTGTCCGTTGAAATCACTTAAAAAGAACTAAGTCAATGTCATTCAGAATCACCATATAGCTGAAACACCTGTTGTTCATATGGGTCTTTTGCATATATCCCATATGCCTCTGATACAGGAGGTTTGAGAGGTCACTCAGTGGAAGTTCTAGCTTGGCTGGAGTTTTCATTTAGTTTTCACCAAGTAATTTTGTCAAGAAATGTATATACATCTTCAAAAGCTATGGAGGGAAGACATAGTGCTGTATCTTGAAGTATCTTACACTATTACTGACTTGTCATCATACATGTTTTTCTATAGCTAGTAACTTATCTAACATATCACACACCATACATAATATAAAACTTATTATGCAGAAACTCAATGCATCTTCTATACCAGTTTGTGCAGACACATTTGCATTTAATATGAGATGTTTGCTTTAAACCAATATTATCATCAACCTGGAGACAAGCACTTTAACCAAAAATGTGTATACCCCTCACCAATTGCATACATCTCATGCAATTAATTTTTGGGAGGATCCATATTTTCCAGAAGGGAATATTTGAACAGTGGTAATATCATGTTATTTACAAGTGCTTAGCATGCTTATCATGCATTCAAAAAAGATACAGAATAATCCTCTTCGGAAACATAGATAAAGGTCCTATAAAGAGGAAATCTCCATTTACCTGGAAAGGCTGACTGTCTCATTTCTAAAGGAAGAGAAAGAGAGAAAAAACTATGGTTTAATTATATTTTGCTTTTCCTTAAAGTGATTAAGTTATGCACATGACCTGTTCTAATGCTCTAGTTTTTGCTGCAGTTTATGTATTAGACGCATTACAGCACTAAGGTAGATTACGATAAAATACTTTGTCATGTGTCTGACTATATAGCTGCATCAAAGATTCCTATGGATGGCTTTAAGTTTTTGTCAAACTTTCAGACAGGTGCAAGCATAATTTCAATGAATGAAACTACATAAATGACCCTGTGTACATAATGTAATGCTTAGAACGCGGACATATTTTATGCCCTCTTCCCATATATTTCTAATAATTACTTACTATATTTTGCCATGTATTTTCCTACCCCTTCTCTGTTCTTTTCTACTGTTTGCTTTCTTTAAATATTCATAGGTTCATATGTATATACTAGGCTTATGACCACCAGAGCCTTTATAAGTCTAGCCAGTCAACCCAACCCAATTGTGTCCCTATGTATCATGGGTGTTTATTAGGAGGGGGTATGTTAGTTTCTTAGGAAATTTGTAGAGGTTATATGGGGGATATGTTAGTTTGAGCATTACTGTCTACCCCTGTCTATCAGAGGTATGGGGGCGAGACCTGGGCTGAACTTCTGATTTCCCATCCATTGGTCAAGATTATGTTTAAATAGGGTTAGAGATACAGTCTGCTTCACATGGGCGAGGATCCTGTTCCAGAGCATGGGGATCCTCTGATATACATATCTGTCTCACCAACCTGTCTTATTTATATCACAAGTAACATTTAAATCCTTGGATCTAATGGTTCTAATATTTTTCAGTTTGTGAATGTACAAAAGGCCCATCAGAGCTGGATCCAAGGTGTATAATGCCTCTCAGTAACCTGTTGGAGACTGAGTATAGAGACAAGGATTTAAGGCGATCTGTGTAGGACAATGTGTACATATCCTGGATTCTAACCTTTATGAGTGTTCTAACGGTTGTATATGTCTAGTCAGGTAAAGGCTGAGAGGGCATTATACTCAATGATAGGTCCAATAAGGGCCGGATAAAGTGGAACTATGACTTCCACTGACCAGGATGTCATGTCCTTACTTACAAGCTTGGTGACATTGAATGATTTTCTTACTACCTTGGCCACATATTGGTCAAAGGCCAGATTACTGTCTACATATGTTTCAGATCCCTGACTACCAGGTCAACTTTTAGGAGCGTCTTATTGATGGAGTAATTAGCCTGGGTGCCAGTTTACCCATAAGGGACTAAAATGCATTTCTTTACATGAGTTTTAATCCGTGACTTTGGCATCAGTCATTTGTCTGTGTTAGATCCTGTTGTAAGATATTTGTTTAATAGGGGGAATCTATGATAGCTCCCTATTTGCAGTCATCTGAACACTTGGTCAGACAAAGGCCCTTGATATTATCCTTTACCTTTGAGAAGGTAAAGGAAACAGTCCCAGCACAGAGCCCCGAGGTACCCCGCTGGTGACCTGTTCCTTAATGGAGGTGGTCTCACCAATTTCTACTTCCTGAATCCTGTTTGTGTGCCAGTTGGCAATACAGTGAGTATGTAGAGGTTTATTCCCAGTTCATTGATTATTGTATTGACTACCTTAGGCAGGTCCAGGTAGGCTGCATGCAAAATTTTCCCCTCCACCATTGCCTTGTTGACCATCTCAAAGAAGTCCACCAGATTTAGTAGGTATGACCTTCCCTTGACATAGCCAAACTGGGCTACTTCCAGTGTCTGAAGGTTGCCTGTGCTTTGCTGATCATTTCCATGGTAATTCATTCCATAACTTTGTATATTAGATTAGTCAGACTAATAGGTCTGTTGTTTCCAGGGTTGGTTAATGGTCACCCCATTCTCATGGTACAAAGGCTGTTCTGATGCTATAGTTGAAAAGTGACTTAAGTCATCCTGATAGGTCATGTTTCAAGCTATTCAAGAGGCATCCTGGCATATTGTCTGGGTCCAGTGAGGTAGTGTTTTTTTTTATCTTAATGTGTACTGCCAGGACCTGATCCCTGTTCATAGATTCATATGTTTATTGGTGTGTACCACAATGACAACAAGGGCCTCTTTAAGCCTAGCCATACATTCCAAATCTCTGACAAGTTCTGGTATCCTTGATAAGTGTAATCTGGGGGTTGGGAGATAAAACACTTACAAACAGGGGCCTAGGAGATAAACTATTTAGAGGTTGCCTGTGTCCATTACAGACATAGGTACCAAACCAGGGATGAATTTCCTGTTACCAATTCAATTGTCCAAGTTGCACTTGAATTGGGTTAGGGAGGAACTCTGCTTCACATGGCTGGGGAGCCTATTCCAGATAAGGGATAGTCTCTGGGATACATACATACCTGTCTCCCCAGCGAGTCCTATTCATATCACAGGCAAAGTTTAAGTCTTTAGAATAAGTAATCCTGGTACTGTTTGTTTTGTGGATATGCAGGAGGGCCATCAGGGTGGAGTCTAACAATACCTTGTATGCCAGGCAATCTACATAGGACATGTTAATTATGTCTTGTGTTCCTTTAGTAAGAAATCTCTGTAGATGTTCCACTTGTTGGATGAGTCTGGTTATGTACATACCAAAGGGGCACTGTACTCAATGATAAGTCTGATGAATGCTGAATACAGTAAAACAATGACCTCCGTGGACCTAGATGATACACCTTTGTTTGTAAGTTGCACAACATAAAATGATTTCCTCATTACTGTAGACACATGATGGTCAAAGGCTCAATTACTGTCATAGGTTCATAGACTCATGGGAGATTACTAGGCCAATGGGTTAATGGCCCATACAAGCCTAGCAAAAATAACTCAATTTTACCCAATATATAGCCCCTAGGGACAAAAGAATGGCAAGGATTTTACCTGTGCTTTAAGTATCCATAAGGGTCATGAGCACTAACCCAGGTGTGAATTTACGACTCTCCATTCATTGATCCAAATTGCATTTGAAAAGAGCCAGGGAAGTGCTCTGCTTAATGTGAATATGAAGGCTTTTCCAAGGAAAGGGCAATCTCTGTGAAATACATCTGTCCTTTCAGCATATTTTGTTTGAGTCACTGACTGAGTTTAGATCCCTAGATCGGGTGACCCTGTGTTGTTTGACTTGCAGATGTGTAGCAGCTCAATAAGGACTGGATTTGTGACTGCCTTGTATGTGAGGCATTGGACACCCCTTAATAGTTGGCAGGAGACAGACTAAAGGGATAGGGTTTTAGTCTGTCTGCATAGTTCATGTTGTTTACATTCTGTATTTTCTTTGTGAGAAACCTCTGAGGTCACTCCAGCTTCTGTAAGTGTCTAGTCCAGTACATACCAAATGGCGGACTGTACTCGATTATTGCTCTAATCAAGGCTGAGTACAACGGGACTATAATTTCCTTGGATTTGGACACCGTACCTTTACTTATAAGTTGTTCTACATAAAAGAATTTCCTTACTACAGTAGACACATGGTGGTCAAAGTTCAGACCACTATCTATCTGTGTGCCTAGAGCTCTCACCTCTGAGTCTAATCTAAGGGGTGTGCTATTGATGTTGTAATTTACAGGGGTAATTGACTTCACAAAGGGTACAATAATGCATTTATTGCATTTAGTTTTAGGCCATGGCTCTGGTACCAGTCATTTTTCTAATCTAGACCCTCTTGAAGGATATCTAGATTACTGGGGGATTCAGGGATTACCTCCATCTTGCAGTCATTAGCAAACTTTGTCATCCAAAGGCCTTCCACATTTGCCTTGACTTCAGAGAAGTATATTCTGAACAGGAGTAGTCCCAGTACTGAGCCCTGTGCCACACCACCATTAAATGGCCTCTTGCTTGATCTGGATTTGCCCATTTTAACCACATATGTCCTGTCCATGATGCAATTTGCTATCTATCTGGTGACACAGGGATTGATGCAAAGATTTGTGAGTTTATTTATAATACTGAATGGAGAATTTTGTCAGATGTCTTGTCCAGATCAAGGTAGGTGGTATTTAATATTTTACCCTCATCCATGGCGTTAGTAACTTTCTCAAAGAAATCCACCAGATTCAGTAGGTATGACCTGCCCATGACAAAACTGAATTGAGTTGGGTCAAGTGTTTGGAGTCCTATGTCATTATTTATCAGGTCCATGATTATTATTTCCATGGCCTTGCATATAAGACTATTCAAATGTATGTGTTTGTAATTTCCTGGGTCAATAGATGGCTCCCCTTTATGCAGAGGGATGACTGCTGCTGACCTCCTCTCTATCAGGACAAAGCCAGTCCAGAGGCTGTAGTTAAATAGATATCCTAATGGGCCTGATAAGTACTGATTTAAGCTGTTTAGGACTCAGCCAGGTATATTGTCAGGCCCCACTGAAGTTGTGTTTTTAGCTTTAGAGAGTGCAGTGCTAACCTGCCCTTTGGTGATAATTGGTGGTGAAATGGTTGAGGGTATTTCTTGGTGGAAAACTGGGGATGATGGGGACTTGAAATTTAAGCAAAATTTTTCAGCCAACAGATTTGCTATGTCTTCTGGCTGAATATAGGTGATGCCTTCTACAACTAATTTTGTACACGGTTTGGTGTTGCCCTTAAGACTGCAGTCATAACTGACAAATGCCTTATGGTTATCTTTAGCATTGGAGGCTACTTTTAGCTCAAAGTCTGCTTTCAGAGACTTGACTTGTTCCCAGATTCATTTATTTAGACTAAAGAGGGACTTATTGCAGTGTTGAGCACATTCTTACGTCTCAACAGGATTTTCTTTCTTTTATTCTACAGTCTATTAATATCAGGGGTCCACCAGGATGTTTTGTTTTTTTGTGGTTTGATCTGGGTTTATTTATGTCTGGTACTGCCATTTCTATGCAGTTGTTTATGTGGTCATACAGTACATTTCTGTATGCATCTGCATAGGTTTCTGTGTTTTCTGGATTTTGCGGAGCTTGGAAACTAGCTATGAAGTCCCTTAAATGGGGCTAATTTACCTCATAGAAGTTCTTAAAGTTTTTCAGGTTAGGTGGGAGAACTAGTTTCAGCTTTATTTCAAGGGAAACCACTTTGTGATCTGATCATACCAGTGAGGACATAACCAGGGGTAGTGGGGTGAAGTACTCTCCCATATTTGTGTGTTCCAGATCTAGGGTATTTGTTCTCCTAGTTGAAATGCAGACTAGCTGCTCTAGGGCATTTGAGTTTAGAAAGTCAAGAAATCTTTGGGGCTAAATGTTAGTGGTCATGTATGCCTACCAATTAATGGAGGCATAGTTAAAATCACCCATGAGTATGGTATTGGGCTTGGTAGTGAATGAGTCTAATAACTTCAGGTATGATGTATGGGTTTCCTGTTTCACAGTGGGGGACATGTAGCTAGCAAGAATAGGATGATGGATTTTTCCCTTGGTTAGTTGTACATGAAGTAACTGAAACATGCCATATTTTTTGACTGGCCTTGAGGTGTGTTTACCCTTTATGTAGATAAATACACTTCCGCATTTTGCTCTTTCATGTTCAGTGTGTGGTCAGAATGTATGAAAGGCATTATAGCCATGCACTGCCGGAGTGCTTTCCAAGGCTTTAAACCACATTTTAGGAAGTACACAGATGTCAGCATTCTTCAGGGTAAGGAGATCTTCCAGGGAGTGAAGTTTCTTGCTGAGGGTCCTAGCATTGAACAGTAACACCTTTAGCGTGTCCTGAGCAGCTTTTGTTATTTTGGAAGGTTTGCCTGTTTGGCAGTGCCTACAAAGGCACTATAGGGGTGAATAATGTTTTGACCAATATCCAAAAGCCTAGAAGTGACAGCTGAAGATCATCCTCTTGAAACAGCCTAGCCTATTGACCATGTCTTAACAGGTTAACAAGTATTGGACCCCTTTAGAATGACACTGATAGCTAAACCAATTGTTAAAGTTGATCATTTTCTGCTGGTATTGTGGCATCATCCTTGGAGACAATAGAATTCTGCTGAATGCAAAGCTCATATCTGTCTGTGACACATATTCTGAGACTCAATCATGTCTCTCTTCATATAGTCCAAGAAGGTATACCTCAGGTCATTCATGCCCAGATGGACTGTGACTTAGTCGTACTGTTACTAGGGGTAAGTGACCTGAGTGCTTACATGATCTGGCAAATCCTGGCAGCTTGACAGGCAACTAACTGTAAACTTCCACTTATCCAGCTTGATAAGAGAGACATAAGTGTGTCTCACAATGGAGTCTCCTATGACCAGAATATTGGGTTGCAGACTGTTTTGTCTTATGGGCTTGGTAGATGAGGCACAACAAGATATGGCTTTATGTGTTGTGATGGGAATTGTCTTGTTTGTGTACATGTGGAGTTTCTGAGGACTGCGCCTGAGAGGCCTTTGAGGTTTGGGTAAGGTTAACATGAGCACCTCTGCATATGTGGGTCTATGTGTGTGGTCCTTTGTGGGTAAGATGAGTGATGTGTGTGAGTCACTGACAACCTGTTTGTTTCTTTTTATGTCTGTATGTGAGAGTCTAGCCTCCAGTGTCAATGTGTAACTACATCTCTCACAAACTGTATTTGTCTGTTTGACAATTAAGTGGTTGTCAGTGTACATAAGACAATTTTACATTGCCTCAGGATATCCCTGTCCACCAAGCTAGATACAGGGATAGCAGGACAGTGCCCATCCATGGTTGCAGGTCCTAATGTTTATTTGAAAGGCTAGGTGTGGAGGGTGTTTGTAACTGGATGAGGGGAGGGTGCTTACATGGTGTAATCTGCAGATAATCTAACCAGCGATGCTGCCCAGTGCCAAATCAGATGCTCTCTAAGCAGCAATAGTCCTGGGTTTTATAATAAGGTAACTAGCACAGTAAACATTTTACAGTATAATGAAAATAAGCAATGTTTCCAGGTATTTGCATCTGTACAGGACACTGGTACAGTGAGCAGCCCTGTGCAAATGTGTCACATTTATACCAGCACTGGAAATACAGAAAATTGACTGAACCCTCTGGCCAAGTTCAATGACTACACTTAGCACCCTTTTCTGTGCTTCGCAGCTCAGATGGACCAGGTAATGTAAAACCACAGTAAAGAAATGTTGAGAGTGAAATGCTGCACAAACTTAAAGATATAAATGTAGCAGTGTGCTTTAAACAGCATATAAAACTGTGATTATTCAATAAAATTACTTTGCTTTATAGAAATGAGCCATGAGCCACTCAATTGTACAGAAAGTATAAAGGCACTAAAACAAGATAATCTGATTAAGAAGACAAGGATTTTGTCTGGGCCCAATGATGCAGTGCTATTATCTATGAGAGTCCCCATGTCCCTGACTACTGGGTCAGCTCTTAGGGATGTGTTGTCAATATGATAGTTACTGGGGTGAACAACTTTCTAAAGGGTACTATTATGCATTTCTTAGTGGTTAGTTTTAGTGCATGTCTCTCTCACCAGTTATTTGTCTGTGTCAGCCCATTCTGGAGAATTTTGTGTCAGTGTGGGAGATTCTATGACTGCTCTTAATTTACAAACATCTGCAAATTTAGTCAACCAGAGGCCATTGACATTTGCTTTCACTTCAGAGAAGTAAATGGCAAAAATGAGCAGTCCCATGACCAATCCCTAAAGGATGCTGCTTGTGACCGACCTCTTTGAAGAGGTGGACTCCCCTGATCTCACTTCCTGGGTCATGTCTGTGAGCCAGTTGGCTAGCCATTGGGTGACGCAAGGATTTGTACCTAACCTCTTGAGTTTGTCAACTTTGCCTGAATTGAGTATTGTGTCAAATGCCTTGGCCAGGTCAAGGTAAGCAGTGTGAACTATTTTGACTAAATCTATTGCTCTGGTGACCTGCTCAAAGAAGTCCACAAGGCTAACTAGGCATGACCTGCCCTTGACAGAACCAAATTGGGTTGAATCCAGATTCTGGAGGTTTCCAATGTCATTATTGATCATTTCCATGATAACCCTTTCCATGACTTTGCATATAAGACTATTGAAACTTATGGGTATGTAGATGGCGAACCTTTGTGCAGATGGATGACTGTCACTGTTCTCCATTTGTGAGGCATGAAGTCTGTTTGGAGGCTACAATTAAATAGCAGCCCCATAGGGCCTGATAAGTCATGTTTCACACTATTTAAATGGCATCCTGGGATATTGTCTGGGCCCATTCTTGCAGTGTTCTTGGCAACAGAGAGAGCACTAGGGACCTGTTTCCTTGTGATAGTAGGGGGAGTTATATTTGATGGCATTTCCTGAGGGGGGTCTGAGGGGGGGAGGGTTAAGTTTGAGCTGAATTTGTCAGCCAGTAGGTTTGCTATATTTTCTGGCTCAGTATGGGTTTCTCCATTTACAATGAACTCTGCTCACAATTGTGTATTGTCTTTGAGGTTGTGAACATAGCCAAATAATGTCTTATGGCTGCCCTTGGGCTGGGAGGCCAAATTTTCCTCATACTTGCCTTTGGTAGACTTTATTTGTCCTATGAGTTGTTTGTTTAGTTTGAGGAGAGTGCTTTTTATCCTGCTGTATGCTACACCTCCTAATTTTTGCCATGACTTTCTTCTTTCTATGAAACAGCCTACTGATGTTGTGATTCCACCAGGGTGGCTTGTTTTTTGAGTTAGTTCTGTACTTCTTCCTGGTGAGTACAGCTGCCTCTATGCAGCTATTAACATGCTTGTATAGGGTTTCTATGAACAGTTCTCAGGGTTTATTGGGGATTGACATTTTCACAGGTTATCGCTTAATAGTGGGAAGTTAGCCATAGAGTAGTTCTTGAACATTCTATGGTTGCCTAGGGTTCCACTTTTTATTTTTACTTAAAGGAGAACATTTTGTGGTCTGACCTTATTAAGGAAGACATTACATTAGCGGGTATGTAACACTCGCTGTATTAGTGAAGACCAGACCCAGTATGTTTGCACTCCTAGTTGGTGTCTTGACAATCTGGTCCAGGGAGTTTGTGTTGTATTTGGTTGTGTTGGATGGTGAGTGTTTCCAATAAGTTTAAATACATGGTATGGGTTTCCTGGGTCACAGGGTTGAGGGAAGGGGGACTATAGCTGGCAAGGAAGTGGTGTGGTGATTTGAACATAAAGAAGCTCAAGTCATACCTCTCAGCCTCTTAGTGCAAGAAATATGGACAAAACCTTACAAAATGGCGGGACAAAGGCCCCAAAATATGGACATATTTTTAAATATTTCTCTTATATACTTAGAAAGTTGCTAGGGAAACAGGGTTTGTTTTGACATACATTTTCTGAAGGATTTGAAGCCTGATACTCAAATTCATGCCATTTATTTATGACTTTAGTCCTCAGTTAATCCCAGTAATTTGCCAGAAAACCACAAGTTTTATGAGGAACAGACCAAAATATCAACCAAAAATCTGGACATTCTGCAAAAATCTGGACAGTTGAGAGGTATGAAAGTGCATTATCCTGGTTGACCACCCTTGGGATATATTTATTATTGATGTAAATGGAGATGCCTCCACCATTAGTCCCTGTTTGTGTGGTAATTGATCTAAATGTGTGGAAGACATTATAGCTTTGCACTGCCAGTGTGCTCTCTATGGCTATAAACCATGTCTCAGTGACCACACTGACATCAGCATTCTCTAGGGTGAAAAGAGCTTGTAGGGAGTGGAGTTTTATTTTGTTTAGACTCCTAGTGCAAAGCAGTAACACCTTTAGATTGTCTTGGTTTTGATTTACTATGTCAGAAGTAATTTCAATTTGGCATTGCCTAAAAAGGAACTATGGGGGTGACAATGTTTTAGCTAGAGGGAAGAAGTGCAGATCATGCCTGTCAATGCAGTATGGTATGTCGACCATCTCCTTCCACGCTGACAAATATTGCACCCCCTTAGAATGACACCATAACTTAAGCCAATTATTAAAGTGAGTCATCGTCTGTTCATGTTGTAGTATCATCCCTGGACAAGGTAAAACACAGCTCAATGCTAGGCTCATACCATATGGAACACATATTCTGAGAGCTCCTTGTCTCTCTTCATACAGTTTAGGGAGGTAAGTCACAGGTAATTTACACCTACATGGACCACGACTGAGTCATTGTGGTACTTGCAGTGTAATGGCCTGAGAGCATGCATAATGTGGAGGATACTGGTCCCTGACAAGCAACTAACAGTCACTTTCTCCTGGTGAGAGTGACATATGTGTGTGTCACAATGGAATCTCCAGTGACCAGAATGTTGGATTGGGTAGGGGGTTACCTTATTGGTTTAGAAGTAGAGGCTCCATGAGATTTGGCTATATGTGTTGATGTGTGTCTTGTTTTGAAAGAGTGCATTTGGTGCTGCTGAGGGTATCTGATAAGTGTACTTTCTTTAGGAGGTCTTGGGGCTTAGAAAAGTTACATTTAAGTGTATCAGCATATGTGGGTCTATATGTCTGCTTTGAACCATGTGTGATGGGTGCAGTGTATGTACTATTGACAACCTGATTGACATGAGGAGTGTTTTCATGGGAGAGTTTTGCCTTCAGTGACATTGTGTAAATACATCTCTCACATAGCATATCAGTTTGTACGATAATTAGCTGTTTGTCAGTAAACATGAGGCAATTTCCACATTGCCTCAGGATGCCCATATCCACCAAGCTGATAACAAAGACAGAGGGAAAATTTATATACATGGCAGTAGGCCTTTTTATTGATTAGATGATTGCAGTGAGAATATAAACTAATATCAGGAATACCTGGTTTTCAACTCTGGAGGCAGTGCTTGCCACTGCAAACAAGCTGCCATGTGTATAACTAGGTATTGTTAACATTTTGAGGATGCTTTTACAGGAAAAATGTGAGCTAAGGTGTCTGCATCTATTCTGGCACTGCCATATAATTGAGTGGAAAGTAATAAGTAGATCCGATGATTTATGGGTGAAGTGTTTATGAAGATATTTTGAAGTTGGGTTAGACAGCAGCTAATCAAGCAGTACTTATTGAAAAGAAAGAATTAGCTTTGTCTAGCTTGATTGCCGGATTGACTACTGCCTGGCTACTACTAGTGCTGGTCTCACCACAGCTTCACACTACTGGGATACAATGCTCCTTTGCTTCTTCTTTCAGCAGAAGCAAAATAGTAGTACCAATCCCAAGATAAGAAGATGATCAGATGATGGAAGGAATTGTAGGCTGTTTTGTAGCCATTTCCTGACAGATGCCTTGAATAGCAACCAGAGCAATCAGGAAGGTCACTGTCCAATCAGAAACAGCCAGGAATCAATGCACTCTGCTCCTTGTCTTACCAGGGGCAAAATACAAGCACACATTCCAAGTTGACATCTATGAAGCAGGTATCAGGCTTTCTGATGATCAGCAGTCTCTAGGAAATAATGTCCCTATGTTCCTTCTCTCACCAGGATCATAATAGAAGCACTAATTCCATGATGACTACTGAAAGGCAGAATGTGGGCTTTTGAATAACTGGTGGTCTTTGATTAGATTTTGCAGATTTTAAAGTTAAGTTGGGAAAAATGCTTTAATATTCTAAGAGTTGCAATGTGCACTAAGCAGTTAGATATGAAATGGGGAGGGTAAATTAAGCTTTAGCTATCTAAGATGAGAGGTACAATTTTAAAAGAGCAAGATAGAGTGGAATGGGGTAGGCATCTTCTATTGTTGCCCTATGGTATAGAGTCTGATGGCCAATACATTTAAATAGTTGAAAGGGAGTTTTTTTGCAAAATGATACTTTTGTGCTTACTCACAATAGCCAATGACAGAGGAGAGGGAAGGAAATATGTGGCCAAATTAACATAAGTGACATGCAACTAGAAAGACAGCTGTAATTAAAAACACAACAGCACCAGGGTGGGTGGGCAGTAGAATGTTTAATTTATAGGTTCATAGGTAGGTACTAGGCCTAGCCAAAAAATGTACCCTGGCTTTCGCCACCCAAGAAAATTATTTTCCTGTGCCCCTGTCGAGCAGAGCCACAGAAGTGATCCCCGGGGTGAATTTCCCATTTTCCAGCCAATCATCAAGATTTTTCTTGAAGAGTGCAAATGAGGAGCTCTGTTTGACATAGATAGGTAGTCTGTTCCAGAGTATGGGAAGTCTCTGGGACAGGACTCTATCCCTCCAGCATGTTCTGTTTATTGTGTTGACAAGGTTTAGGTCCCTAGAGCATGTAGCTTGGAGGGATTGGGATTTCTTCAAGTGGAGCATGTCCAACAGCTCTGGGTCTGACATAGCTTTGTATGTTAGGCAGAGATCGCCGCTGAGTAGGCGATATCCGGTGGAGTAAAGCTGTAGTTTTTTGAGTCGGTCTGCATAGGGCATCTGTTTGAGGCCAGTAATCCTCTTTGTGAGGTATTTCTGTGGTCTTTCCAGTTGTTGCAGATGTCTTGTGAGGTACATACCAAAAGGGGCGTTGTACTCTATAATGGGTCTAATGAATGATGAGTAGAGGGGAACAATGATCGCTTTTTTCTGGATGAGAATCCTTTTGTGATGAGATGAGCCAAGTAGAAGGATTTCCTGACCACTGTGGTGATGTGATTATCAAAGGAGAGACTACTGTCCACCTTTGTCCCAAGGTCTCTTATAACATTTTTGGCATTAAGTAGACTACCAGCTATGTGGTAGTTCATGGGTACAGAGTTTTTACCAAAGGGGATGACAATACACTTTTGGCATTGAGCTTCAGGCCATGGCTTTGACACCAGGTATCTGTTTCAGTGAGGCCCGTTTGTAGTTTTTCCACATCATTAGGAGTTTTGATTATGGCTCCTAGTTTGCAGTCATCTGCAAACTTTGTTAGCCAAAGACCTTCTGTGTTGGCGTGCACTTCAGAGAAGTAGATACCAAACAGGAGAGGACCCAGGACTGAACCTTGTGGTACTCCACTTGTCACTGGTCTGATGTCAGATTTGGAATCCACTACTTTCACAGTGTGGATTCTGTCCATGAGCCAGTTGGCAACCCATCTTGTGACATAGGGATTTATAACTAGTTTAGTGAGCTTATCTATAATTCCAGAGTGGGGGATGGTGTCGAAAGTCTTGGCGAGATCTAGATAAGCTGTGTGAACCATTTTACCCTCATCTATGTCTTTGGTGACTGCTTCAATGATGTCAATCAGGTTTAGGAGACATGATCTGCCTTTTACAAATCCAAACTGGGTAGGGTCCAGAGTTTGGAGATTACCAATGTCTTTCTTTATGAGTTCCATGATGATACATTCCATGGCCTTGCAGACCAGGCTCGTCAGGCTAATGGGGCGGTAGTTCTCAGGGTCCATTGTGGCTCCCCCTTTGTGGAGTGGGATAATCATCATGGTGCACCATTCAGTGGGTACAAAGCCTGAGGTGAGGCTATGACTGAACATGGTACTTAGGTAGGGTGCCAGTTCATTCTGTAGTTCATGTAGAACGCAGCCTGGGATATTGTCAGGTCCCATGGATGCTGTGTTCTTGGCTTTGGAGAGTGTGTTTTTTACCTGTGCAGCCATGATTATAGGAACTTTGCATTCTTCTGGTATAGAGATGGACCCTCCAGGGGGTGAGAGGGGGGTAAAGTTAGCACTGAACCTATCTGCTAGGATGTTGGCAATATCAGTTGGTTCTGTATATTTAGTGCCATTGTGCTGTAACTCAGAGCAGATATGAGTGTTCCCATTTAGATTCTTGACATAGCTATAGAATGCTTTGTGGTTGTCTTTAGAGTCAGTGGCAATTTTGTTTTCGTAACTAGCTTTGAAGGATTTTATGAGGGATCTCAGCTTCTTACTGAGGTTGACCAGGGAGTTCCTCCAGTCATGGGATTTTACTCTTTTTTGCAACAGTTTCTTTCTTCTGTTGTAGAGTTTGTTTATGGCAGAAGACCACCAGATTGGCTTCCTTTTTATGGAGGATAACATCTTGGTTCTTTTAGGGATAGCATGATCCAAGCACTCGTGTAAGTGCTTATAAAGTGCATCTGTGTAGGATTCAGCAGTCATACCTCTATTGTCCGTCTGCATGGGTGTCATGAAGTTTGCCACTTCTGTCCTAAGAAGTGTGAAGTTGGCTTTGGAGAAGTTTTTTATGATGGTTTCCCTAACTGGGGATAGGAGTGGGATGTGGATGTCTAGGCTGATTAGCTTGTGGTCGGATCTGACCAACGAGGAACTGACCTCTGGTGTGAAACACCGGTTTCCCATGTTGGTAATGACCAGGTCTAGGATATTGCTACCCCTGGTGGGGGTGTGAATAAGTTGATCCAAGGCATTGGAATTTATGAATTCTAGAAAATGTTGAGCAAAAGAGTTGGTACATGAGTAGTTTTCCCAGTTAATGGTGGGGTAGTTGAAATCGTCCATTATTAGGGTGTTGGGTTGTACCCTAATACTTTCCAGTGTATCATGAAATGAGGAGTGTGAATCCTGGGGCATGTTGAGGGGTCTGTAGCAAGCTACAATTTGGATTGCGGTTTTGCCCAGAGTTAGTTGCACTTGGATAAGCTGAGATGCATTATGCTGGGCAATTAGCCTGGAGGTGTGGATATCCTTAATGAATATGGACACGCCTCCGCCTTTAGTGCTTCATTCTGGGTTAGGTGGCCGAAAGGTGTGGTATGAATTGTAGCCTGGTAATGCAGGGGTGCTCTCTGGAGCTTTGAACCAGGTCTCTGTCACTGCACAGATGTCAATGTTCTCCATTTTAAGGAGTGCCTCGAGTGAGTGCATTTTGAGGTTTAGACTTCCTGCATTGAGTAGCATTACCCTCAGATTTTGCTTGCTTGTACCTGTTACGGTAGTGAATTTGTCATTTGAACCTTGCCTAAAAAAGACACTATAGGGGTGGAAAGAGCCTTAGCCAGTATCTGGAATCCTAAGGGCGACAGGTGCATGCCATCTCTGGCAAAGCATCGTGGTTTGTCGATCATGCCGTCCCAGGCAGACAAATACTGGATCCCCTTAGAATGACACCAGAAGCTTAGCCAATTGTTGAAGTCAATCATTTTGTCCTTGTACTGTGGTATCATTCTGGGTGATGGCAGAATGCTACTCAGGGTTAGGGTCATACCTGCCTGGGATACAAGATCGGAGAGCTCCTCCATGTCTCTTTTCATGTAGTCCATGGAGGTACGTCTCAGGTCATTCACACCAACATGGACAATGACAGTGTCATATTTGTACTTATTGTGGAGTGACCTGAGTGCATGCGTTATGTGGCAGATCCTGGCACCTGACAGGCAGCTGACAGTAACTTTCTCCTTGTTTAGTCTAGTGAGTGGAACATCAGTGTGCCTGACTATAGAGTCACCTATGACTAGAGTGTTGGGTACGTTGTTATGCCTTATGGGCTGTGGTTGAGTGGCACACTGAGTTTGTGGGCTATGTGTCATTTGGGTTGTGTTGGGGGGTGGAGTTTGCTTGCGTTTATGCTTTGGTTGTCCCTGATGCTTGGGCAGGTTTTTATTGAGAGCCTCCGTGAATGTAGGTGTGTGTTTTGTGTTTCTATGTGTGTGTTTTGGTGGTGTAAGTTTTGAGGGACTATGTGATGAGTGTGGTGGGTTGCAAGTGTTTACCTTCTCCTCTTGACTGTCTAGTCCAGTCTTGGGTGAAGAGAACTTTGCTTCCTGTTTGGCTATATAAGTGCATCTCTCACAGGTTGTAGTGTTGGGTGGTAGGAGGAGAGGGTTGTCGGTGTACATGAGGCAATTGCTGCATTGCCCCAAGATGCCCAGATTCATCAGGTAGACAGGAGAAATCACTGGGAGCTGACCCTTAGACATGCCTGGATAGGTTTTTATTTGTTAAGTACTAAAAATTGCTTTCCACTAGACAAGTGAGGAAAGTTGAGTACTGTAGTAATTTGCAACTTAAATGAGTTCTGAACAAGTGCTGAGTTCAAAGAAACAAATTTGAGTGCTGAAACTAGAAAACTGGCTAGTTATAAGAAACAAAACTAAGCTAGAAGGCTTCCCTCCAACCCAGAAGGGCTTGGGGGCTCAGAAGCCTACAAACAGTCTAGACCACTTAACAGGAAAGGCAGGAAACAAGCTTAAATTTTTTTTTCTCTTTCCCAGATGCTCTCTTTGTACACAGTAGGAGTGCCTGAAATCAGAATATGACCTCACTGTACTCAGTTGAGTGAGCAAATGAGATGGGCCCAGAAGGAGTATCCAAACACAAATTTACAAGAGGGGCGGACAGTTTCAAAGCCACTAAGATTAACACCAAAACAGAAACAGGGAGGGTGGGTGGAAAAACTAACTGAAGAACAGATTCAAATCTTCCAGTTCAGTTAATATTCATGCAACACAATAAAATCAATTTAAATACTGTGACTCACACAAGAGGCACAGCTGTTGTCTCTTACTAGTCTCAATATGCATTTAAAAGCAGAATACAAGTAAAACAGTGTGTAAAAAAATAAAGCACAGCTTACAAAATAGAAGAAGGCAATCCAGCAATACAAAATACAAGAAATGAAAAACAAACATTTTCCTAACAAAAAATGTTAATAGTCGGGGGGGGGGGTATTTTAGTAGGTATTTCATGGGGGAGGCAGGGAGGCATGGGAAAGTGGAGGAGGAAATTTTGTGCTGAATTTGTCAACCAGCAGATTTGCTATGTTGCTGTGCTCAGTGAATGTGGCATCATTGATCACCCGGTTCAGCACACTGATGTGTGCTGCCTTTGAGGTTTCAGACATAGTTGTAGAAGGCTTTGTGGTTGTTTTTAGTCTGTGAGACTATCTCGACCTAATAATTGGTCCAGCTGGACTTAATTAGTCCTATTAGTTTCCTGTTTAGTTTAATTAGAGAGCTCTATCATTATGGAAGTGACTGTTCCTGATTTTAGTCTGATTTTTTTTTACTTTTGTTATGTAGCCTAATAAGGTTAGGATTCCACAAGTGTGGTTTGTTTTCAGAGTTTGTCTTAATTCTAGTAGGTAGAGCAACCTCTATACAGCCATTTACATGGCATTAGAGGGTCTCTGTGAATAATTCCGCACAGGTTGTAGTGAACTCAGGGTTGGGAGGGGCACTGAATTTTGAAAAACTATCACCTAATAGAATGTAGAATAGTTCCTAACTGCTGCAGGATTTGCTGGTGTTACCGAGTTGATTTTTATTTATAAGGAGACAGCTTTGTAGTCCAACCTCACAGGATAGGATGTGACACTGGGGGTGTGGGGTGGAGGGGGAGTGGGAGTGCAGCTCTCCTCTCCCATATGGGTGAGTACCAAGTCCAGTAAGTTTGACCCTTTGGTAGGTGTGTGCACTGTCTGGTCAATGGTATTTAAGTTAATAAAATCCAGGAATGATTGTGCCTGTTAAGTATGAGGCAGTGTATGTTTCTCAGTCTATAGAGGCGTAGTTAAAGTTTCCTGTGACTAGGGTATTTGGTTTAATGGTGAGTGTCTTCAGTAGGTAAAGTAAGAGCTATGGGAATGTAGGGATATAGAGGATGACCTATAGCTTGCTAGGATATGGTATGGGACTTTGTCTATAGTGATTTGCACATAGATCAATTTCAGGACATCATTCAGTTTAAGCAACCTAGAGTTATGCTTATTGCAAATATAGATTGAGACTTACCCATCTTTTTTCCTTGTCTGTAGATCTGATGGTCAAAATGTGTGAAAGACACTAAAGGTTTGCACTTCTGGAGTACTTTCTGTGGATTTAAACCATGCCTCCGTAATAGCACAGATGTCTATAGTCTCCAGAGTGAAGGTAGCTTGTAGGGTATGGAGTTTTTTGTTTAGGTTCCTAACATTTAGCTGCAACATCTTTAGGTTTGTTTTGGTTTTATTTGCTATGTCAGTTGGTTTGTCAATTTAGAATTGCCTAAAAAAAGCAGTCTAAGAGGGTAGATAAAGTTTTAGCCAATATTCAGAAGCCAAGGCAAGTCAGGTTCAGACCCTCTTGTGCAAAGCAATGCGGTTTGTTAACCATGTCCTCCCATGCTGACAAATATGGAATCCCCCTGGCACCAGACATTAAGCCAATTCTTGAAGTCAATCATTATTTGTTCATACTGTGGTATCATCCTTGGCAAAGGTAGAATGCTGCTTAATGCAAGGCACATACCTGCCTGAGACTAATATTCAGAGACATTAACAATGCTTCTCTTCATATAGTCCAGGAAAGTAAGTCCTAGGTCATTAATTCACACATGGACTAGGATAGAATCATGCATGTAACTGTGGTGTAGTGACCTGAGCGCATGTGTAACTTGGCATATCCTGGCTCCACATAAATAACTAACCATTATCTTTTTGTTCAGTCTGATGAATGGGGCATCTGAGTGTTGTACAATGGAGTCTCCTATGACAAGAGTTCTGGATAGCATGTTTGCTTGCCTTATGGGCTTTGCTCTTGAAGCTCCACTGGGTGTAGGTATATATGTGGGGTTGCTTTTAGTAAGTGCTTATAAGGTTGTTACAGCCACATGCCCTCTTACTATCATGCACAGGAGTTCTTTTCCACTCACCTGTCCATGTACGGTTTCTCCAATGTTTCAAGTTTACCCATAAGAAAAAAAAAATGGAGGAAGAGAAGACATTAGTTATAAAACCTGTGGAGTAGAAAAGCCCACATTAGTTATGACTTATATATTGTACATCAATGTTCAGTAAACACTCAGTATTATTGTTAGTTATGATTTACATATTGTACATCAATGTTCAGTATACACTTAGTATTATTGTTACTTTTTAAGTGTAACATTGCATTATCCATTCTGCCCCTTCTGCACCCCTCTGACAATTGTACTAATTACACTTATATGCACCTCATGCAGAAGAATCATTATTTTTATTAAAAGTGAATACACCACCTTAAGTTGCAGTAAAAGATTCCCACCTACCTGTCCCTCACCACCCCACTCATCCCCTAATGCTTCCATATTATGGCTATATGTCACAGCCAGCTCTTTTCCTTGTCATGTTTCTTGGGTGACATTTTTTGAACTGTTATTAGTGAATGAGACAGTTAATGTGCAGCTGTGATCTAGTCTGCATTATCCCATGGTGCTCCAACAGTATTTATCTTAGTCTCTGTGTGCAAATATCACTCTGCATCCACTGCTGAATATCCACTTTACCGATTTTTGACAGTTGCCTGTACATGTAGGAGTGCACGCTTCTATAATTTGCTCTTGGTGTGGCTGGATGCTTTCTATGGCTTTTGTGCTTATCTGCCACACTAGATTTCTGCTTAAAAATCCTCCTATAAAAGGCAAACTGTATCCAAAATAACCCAACAGTATAAAACTCTCCAAAAAATGTCTTGTTAACAGACAGAAAACAAAACAAAACAAAAAAAAAACAGAAGACTCTAAACAATAAATCAAAAGTTTCATACCAAATCAACAGCAAAGTAAGCACTTTTGTATTTTGCAAGCACTCACAACAGTATAACTGCTGTAGTGTCATAATTTGATAATTATATATTACCCTTAGTGAGAATAACTGGGATCATACCACAGATACTTTGAGGGGACACATACCTGGGGAAAAAAGCATTTTAGGTGCCGCCTCTGTTCATTAGTAGTACAGGGGGCAGTCTTGGGATAATGTTTTTATTTCCCATCCATAGATTCAAGTTGTGCTTGAATAAGGATGGGGTGAATTTCTTTCATGTGGATGGGGAGTCTGTTCCAGAGCAGCAGTATCCTCTGCAAGATAAACCTGCCCATCCAAACTGTTCTGTTGATGTTATAGAAGATAATTAAACCCCTTTAGATCCCTAGACTGAGTATTTCTGATGCCATTTGACTTGCTGGTGCACCAACATGAAAGTCAAACTAAACTTAGATCCATGAAATGGATGCTCAGGCTTGAACACTCGTGGCAAACAACTTTTAATATACAGTGAATATGATAGAAAATAAAAATAATAGATTAACCACTTTTGTTTTCTTTCTTGAAAACTTCTTCAGATGAATTTACAAAGAAATGCAGTCTTTTTATATAATTCACAAATTAATCTCCTTAGATTGTGTGACAAACACACCTCCACCACAGTATGTGCTTTTTAATGCAACATGGTAGTTAAAAATCATTAGCAAAAGCTTAGATCCCACAAAATATAATAAATTAGTTAAATAGCATGCTCAATCATGTTATTATTAAAACAATATTTAAAATAACATGTAAATATATAAAATCTATATTAAAAACAGCAGTCTAAATAGTATAAAGTTGTTACCTAGATAAACTTTAAAATAATACAAAATGTGTGTATGTGAATGCATAGCGACTGTATAGATTGTTTGTGTTATGTATATTACCTTATTTTATAAGTGCTTTATACTTCAAAAGACAAACATTGCCTTGTGGTCAGATAAATGTGAAGTGACTGACTCACTGTTATTAATGCTCTGATACCAGCGTACATTCCAAGTACATAAGTGCACCTACTCTGGTCCCTCCTTGGAATAGCAAGAAAAACCATCACCTCAAATTGGAAAAGTAAAAAAATTATGCCATTTGTAGAATTCATTTCACTGGCCAACATTGTATGTAATAGAGAACTACTGAATATAACTTCAAGAAGAATAACAAACAAGTGGCTTGGTTAAAACTTAAAAAATTGTTAGATAAAATATGAATTTATTATCACAAGCATATCTTTTACGGACACTGCATGTAGTTAGGTTTATTTACATTGTTTAAAAGTATTGTTACATCTGTATTCATAAAAATCGATACAAATTATGTGAAAAAAAAAGACAAACATTGCCAACATTTATCTGATCTGCTGATGCCTCTGTCATGCAAACTAGCTGTTCAGAAATTCCATGCATGAATTAGCTTTTAAATATGTAAACACTAAGGGTGAAGCTGTCATAAGAATCTTATAAATTCTAGTCTTCCTAGACCATTTGGTATCTGTGACAGGTACCTTTATATCCTTATCCTGGGTATCCATTTTATTGTTCCATTCTAGTGTAGTTTTGGCTTTGAAGCATTCATAAGGCACAAAGAGAAGGTGCTGAGGTGACCATATGATATTAAGCAGCACATGAAACAGAGCTTGATATTCTGCTGATGTTTCATTGAATGGGTAATTGTAAACCCATGTATAAAACAAAGATGGCAGTTGCAGGTATTATCAATGTGGTAGCTTACTTTTGTACTACTACTTCTCTCAGTATAACAGAACATTTTTGTGTGGTTCTGTAAAGCTAAATCAGCCTATAAAATCAACCATTTGATAGTGATCCTGTGAAACTGATTCAACCTAAAAATGAACTCTTTCACAATCTATTGTGGCCATAAAATGGTGGAAGTATCTATACTATATGGTTTGAATGCCTAAATTGTGCTTTATATTCCTAAGCACTTGGAATGCCAAGAGCTTTCCAAGTCCTTCATTCTGTCTCACCCAGATATTAAATGTTACTTCTTCCATCCTTCACATTCATGATAATATGCTCACAGAATAAGTTTACTTTTGGTGATAACCACATTGTCAGTGGTGTAGCTCCAGTCAGTAGGATCTGGGCCAAGTGGGTAGTCTGGGTTTAATGGGCTTATAGCTGAAAATCAGGGTGAGAAACACCCTTTTGTTTGGAGGAGTGAAAACATCTTTCTTGACATCTTTGGTAATTTTCTTTGCCAGACAAAGTCAGCAGAAATCATCTACAATTCAGATGACAACCTAGATGTATCCAAAAAAGAGAGGTGTTAACAAGGATTTAATACTGTCTACAAGACCTTGCTATTAATTTAGTGGATATAATGCAATGGGTACAGTGCAGGGTCTGCTTTCTGTCCATCCTGTCTTGAATACATGAAAAATGGAGCTACTTTTTTCTTGAAGATGCATACCCAATGCAGAGTCCTTTTTTGGTCTTCTTTTTGTACTTCCTGCTTCATTGTTTTTTATGAACTTCTGTTTGTAGTTGCTGCTCCAGTTATCTTATCTTACATGACTTCCCAAGGTGTAATGGATTGATTGCCCTTATGTCTAAAAATAAGCACATCATAACTTTGACCATGTTAGGTTCATACACCAGTTCAAGCTGTCTCCAAGTGCAGCGAAGTTTATCACTGGTTAGTTGCCAACAATGATATCTGATATACATTACCACGCATTAGTAAAGCCCCTTTAACAACCATAAACATAAGTTCTAACTTCCACTGGTAATTTGGAGTACTCCTTTAATTTTAAAAGACAGTAGTCATAGCATCATGATTTGACAAAGAGGCTGGAATTAACAAGGAAATAATCAAAGTGACTTGCAAAGCCCTGTGAGGGAACAGAATATATGAATCCAGTATCCCAAGGACAGAAATCCCATCAGACATCTACCGGCTGATACTGAGAATTATTCTTAGAGACTTTTTCTGATTTTCCCTATCAGGCACCTGTCTAACTCTTGGCCTAATGAATATTAAAATCTGCTTTAAAAGCAGGGGTTGCCATCACTCAGTCAACCTTAGGATTTAGTTAAGAATGGTTCTTTTACTCCTAATCAAAATAAGAGATTTAAGTGATATTACGTAATTAGATGAGGAAGACCAATTTCAAGGAGTTAAAAAAGAAGATGAAGGGCCATGAGGGCTACAAGCAGAAATAAGAACACATCAGCATCCACTGTTGTAAGTGGTGAGCTGTGTCATATGTGACAAAAACTGTCCTCCTGTTGCGCAGTTCTATGTTGAGAGGAATTTGTAATGTTCTCCCAAGAATGAATTGAGAGTACATTACTGCTAGTTGCCTAAGAGGTGGAAAAATGGCTAACATCTTAGAAGCAATTTAACTGCTGTTTAAAAATGTATGTCCTTATGATACACTTATTATTATGGTAGGCAACAGTGATGTTGGTCTCACTAATATGAGATGTTTGAAAACGTGATTTCTGAGGTGGTGGAATTAAGTAATTTCTAAGAGTTCAGACTGATATTTAGGGGTATTTTTCTAGTCCCTGTTAAATAGGTGTTAAAAAAAGTTTGGTAATAGAAATGACAAACATCATCCCCAGGATTCAATAAAATCCATGTAGGCTGTGTGTACAGCCTACACAGAATCAGTGGCGGCTGGTGACTTCAAATCAAAGGGGGAGCTGCAGGAGACAGCTGAATGGGTGGGGGCAATGGGAAGGAGGTGTGGCCAACTAGAAAGGGGCAGAGCTATGATCAAAACCACAACAACTGGAACTTTAATTAAATATGCTGCCCTGGGTGCCAAACCGTCAATACGCGAGTCTAATCAAGACAAAGAAGAAAAATATATTTCAATGCATTGGCTACATGACAGCTTACTTAAAATCTAGATGGAAACAAAAAGATTGTGAGACATGAAAAACGGAATTACTTTTTAAATACATTACTGGAATGCCAGTCAAAATCAAGTATAAAAAAAAAAAAACAAGAAGCACTTAACTCAAACCACTTCTCCTTGCACTGCAGTTCTAATTATAATTTATATTCAGCTTTATAAATAAAAGTACCAAGTAACATGCTGAAAGTAGCAATCTCTGTGATGCCCCCACTTGTAAAAATGTTTCTTATCCAAAAAAAGACCTGCTGCCTGATAACAACTATCTACTCGTTTCATGGGGAAAACATGATCAAAGTAAAAAAATGAACAGCAAACAAAAAACAAGCTCAAGGTAAATTGCTTAAAGGATTACTGCACAGCTTGTGGATCACACATGATAGATTGGCATTCTGTTTAGTTTACAGGTAAAACCTGCAAAGATGACTGCAAGTCTCCAACAAATGTAATGAGCTTCTGAAAATACTGTAATCCTGTCCTTTATTACAAATACTGTCATATGCATTTCAATATCTAAAGCTTACACGTTATCTAGTTATGTAAATATTCTCTGGATGGCAACAACAAAAAGGCTTTTTCAATGCTGGTAATTCTTTAACAGTATGCTTATTAAAGCTTACTTGCATCTTACAAAGTCAGACTAGCTTACCTGATGGTCATTAAAGCATTTTAACTTAAACGCAGGGCAACAGGGAACTGAAACAACATGCATTTTATGAGTAATAAGAAGCATAAATCAACAGTATAAAAATATGACAGAAAACCAGAACATTTCGCAAAATCAAGGACAGATGAAAAGCCACTGTTGTACTTGTGTCTACCTTGGATGGGAGAATACTCTGCACACTTACACTGCATAACTGCTCCTTGTCTTGTCGCTTGGACACATCCAGAGTCACTACATGGGGGAGTGGGGTGCAACAAGTATGTCACAATTTGAAATGTTTCTGGCTGACGGTGATGGCTCTGACACATTTGTCATACCTCTCAACCTCAGAGCAAGAAATCCAGACAAAGCCATACATAGAAGTGGGATAAAGGCCCAAAAATAAGGACATGCACCAATAATGACAAAACTGCCCAGTTTAGAACATTTCCATCCTAAATGTCTACTCAAACTTCAACAATCCACCAGTATCAGTAAATATGCACAATCTCTGAAGAAATAAATATCATCTAAATAATTCCACATTAAAGAGATCTGAAACTAATGGAGAGGCTACTGCTAGCAAACAACTTTATATTTCATTGTTTCATCTACAAGTAAAGTGCCTGCTGCCCTAGAGAAATTTCCTGTGTTACATTAAAAAAATGATAAGCTAGTAATATTGCAATAGGGAATTGATGGCAAACTGATAACAGCTTCATAGCTACTAGGTATCTTCACCAAAAAGGACTGCAACATCCACCCCCTTTACAACACAGTATCAGCAATGCATCTACATATTGTGGGAGCAGAACCCACAGCTTTCTGCATCAAAAGCAAGTATACGGCCTGTTGTGCTATTAACACTGCAAGCAGACTCAGCATAAGCAGCACTAAACTTCTCTTCCCCTGCTGCTCTCAGCTCCTTGTAAAATCTACTAGACACTCAGCTGTATCTCTCAACTTTGAAGCACAATTAATCTGGAAAAAGCCAAAATGTCTTGGGGGGACAAAAGCCCAAAAGCCAGGGATATATTTTAAACATTGCTTGTATAATCTTGGAAAGTTGCTAGAATAAAATGCTGTGTTACTACCATACATTTCACTGCCGAGCCTTAAACCCAGGACCCTGTGCATAACAGTCAGAACAACATACCACTATGCCAAATCAGCTGTTTTGGGAAAGAGAGGAAGACTGAAACTTAAATGGCTACCATTTAGCGAATTCAGTTCTCACCAAAGCTGTCAACCTCTTAGCATAAAACACCTTGACAAGGCCAATAATGGGGGAATACAGCCCCCCAAACATATTCAGTGAATTCAGTTCTCACCATAGCTCTCAACCTTAGCACAAAATACCTGGACAAAGCCAATAATGGGGGAATACAGTCCCAAAAGTAGAGACAAATTTCAAATACTCATCTTATAAACATAGAAAATTGCTAGAATAAAAGGTTTTGTGTTACCATGTACTTTCTGAAAAATATGAAGTATGAAATTCAAATGCCTGTCATTTTTATTTGTTTAACATTTGTTAACCATGAAAGTCTGACTTGGAACAAAATCCAATTTTCAGCAGAAGCTCAGGGAGATAAACTGCAGACATATGTCTTTGTTACATGAGAGAACACCAGAGCAAATCCACACAAACACAAGCAGACTTCGCCCCAGCCACTAATAAAACCAGTGAACCTGTAGCTGCAAGGCAACAATGCTACCACTGCACCATCAACTATTTAAGGAATTAAAAATTCAGAAACCACAGATTGTATGAGGAATAGAACAGAGATATAGGTTCATAGGTAGGTACTAGGCTATCTGCCCAAAGGCATTTATAAGCCTAGCCAGAATGTGTTAGCTTTTGCCACCCCCTTAGATTAGTTCCCTGTGCCTCTGTCCAGCAGAGCCACTGAAGTGATCCCTGGGGTAAACGTTATGTTTCCCATCCACTCGTCAAGGTTTCACTTGAAGAGAGATATGAGGCAAAAATCTGCAAAACTTCCACAAATGGTGGTGGGTAGGGAATTCAGGCTCTTGCTACCTGCACCCAATGTATAGGGTTCAAGCCTGAGGTACTCTCTAACCACCACCAGCAGGTATCCTGAGTTCTCTCTAGCCACCAGCATAACAAACACACACTGTATCTCTAGCCATCAGTAGAAATCAATTGGAGCATTACACACACACACACACACACACACACACACACACACACACACACACACACACTCACGCACTTCCTAGCAATAACATGTACCTGAGTAAATTCCTCTGTTTCTATCTCGTCTGCTTCTAAAATAATACTACTAGCAGTAAGGAGTATCCTCTGCTGCTTCAACCAGCAGTTGCAGTCCATTTGTGTCAGCAGATGAATTCACAATGCTTAATTGAGTTTATTCAGTACATTCAGCAGGGGGAAGATCAGACAAATGAGATGGGGACTAGAGTCTCTAGCTGTGATAATTGCTTCTTGTGAATGCTGCCCACTTTAACTGTAAACTATTAAATCAAAGTACATTTTAGAAGAGATCATACACAGCTTTGTAAATAAATCACAGACTTTTAATCTGAAATCAGAACTGCACAAACAATATGCAAGTAAATCATGAAGCCACCACAGCTATTGCTCTGATCTGTATTTTTTCAATGTCTGTTAGAAAACAGTTTAATATGATAGCATGGTAAGGGTGTTCACACTCAAGATGCTATCAGTCTTTGATTTACAATGAAAAATAAATGATTGTATCTTTATTATGCAAAGCACCTTTTTAAGTCTGCAGCATAAGCAAATGTAAGTTAAAAGCAATGGCATAACATTGATTGGCACTGTATAATGTTACATTTTGTTCTTTATTGGAAAATTCTCTTTCTGTAGAAGCCCTACAACTCAGTCAGGTGATAATTGTAAATATACACCCCACTCAACAGGTATTGTGATGCAGACTTTCTTACTGTAAATTATGTTTCATGCTGGTTGTCTAAACACTGCATGTAACATGTCCAAAATAAATAGCTGTATTCTTTTGTAATGGAGAGCTGTGGTTTAACATCTATATTTCTAGTTTTGTATGATGTGATCACAATATGCAATTAACTCAAATCTCATGATTCAGGGAGAATGTACATGCTATAAAAACAGTGTTTCAGATTTCATAATGTCATATATATATATATATATATATATATATATATATATATATATATATATATTACAGTGCAATTATAGGGAAATCTACATTTATTTAGCATCTAATGGAACTGACGATATTATGACAGTTGGAAAGGCAAGATAAAAATGCAGATCAGCAGTTCTGTTTTAAAAGAAAATTTGAAAAGATATGGGTCAGAGATTGTGAAGTTTTACTATACAGATATAAAGGCAAACACACAGACACAGACACACACACACAGACACATGCTCACACACACACACACACACACACACACACACACACACACACACACACACACACACACACACACACACACACACACACACACCTCTTAAAGATTTATTTTCATTTTTTTCAACAATCTTATGAAAGATGAGCAAAATATACAATCAGGGACAGATGTCCGACAGTCTGACTAAGTAAATTAATTAATTAAAAAAAAAACAAAAAATGGGTACAGAGCCTATTCCAGCAGACCAGCACCTACCTCAGTTAGTTTATGTATCTCGGTCTTCCTCTCTGTTCTCTCACTGCAGTCAGTGTAAGCCCTTAGCCACCCAAGAAAAAATAAATAAATGAAGCAGTAAAACACAACCAACGACCTCTTCATCAACACAAGTACAGTACTACTGTGCTAGTGCTACTGATTGTTTCTTACTCTCTTTTTTGAGAAGAGAGCAAGAACCAATCAGTAGCAATCCAGCCATCCATGTCACGTATGTGCCTGCGGACATGGCAGTCCAAACCCCCTTTTAATTACGGTGCAGTTAAACCCTGTTAGACTTCTGGGCATCACACTGATGCTTTTTCTTTTATCTGGACTGCCTTTTACAGCAGTCAGATATTAGATGCTGCTTTATTATGTTGTTGAAAAATAAAAAAAAACTGGAACTCGACGAGCATGCGCAGTTGGAGTTCCGACCGGGACTGAGAAAACGCAAAATAATAGAAATATTTTTTAATGGCAATTTTTTCTCAAATGAAATGAAATAAATGTATTAAATGTCAACAGAATCAACTACACTTTCTTCTTTATCCTGGGAGGGCTGCAGTCCTGCAGTCCGATAGCATGAGCCGCCCCTGCACAGAATGTACCCATGTATACAGCCATGGCTCCCCCTAGGCAGCATGCCATGCATATTAATCGTGGCTCGCTGCCAAGGGAGATCACAGGAACATGGATATTGAATCTATGTAAGCAGTAGTGTAGAGGTTGTCCTGTAGCTGTGGATTGTCCAGGAAATTCCTGGACAGATTTTATGCACAGGATAAGAATCCTTGTAATGTACTCTGCTAATGTATAAATATGTTTATACTTTTTTTTTATTTTTATAATGCCCATTTGTGTAATGCAGCACAGCGTGCAGCAGGGCCAAACTTCACTTACACATACACAGCTAACACCTGTCAGACATCTAAAAATAGAAACCAGATGTAATTATTTATTTATTTTTATTTTCTAATGCCTGTCTGTGCGGTGAGGTGTGGTGCTTAGCAGTGCTGAGCTGCACTTAATATACACAGCTGACACCTGCCACACATCTAAAAATAGAAATTGGATGTAATTATTTATTTATTTAGTTAGTAAAAAGAAATGTTCCTTGCACTATAATCTAACAATATATATATATATATATGTGTGTATATATATATATATATATATATATATATATATATATATATATATATATATATATATTCATATATTTTTATAAAAGTTTTTTCTAAAAATTTTTTAAAAAAGTTTTTTGTGCCAGTATTGCCAAAAATGTTTAGTTATAAATTATATTGTGATATTTTATTATTATTATTTTAGTATGTAATATATGTCTGCTTTTAATATGGTTAACTATCACATCGTCATTTGTATTAGATTAAATGTGTATTATTAATTTGATTTATTATACATAAGAATTACAGTTCTAGGTTTGATATATAGAGTTAAGTAATTCAAAACATCTATCTAACATTGCATATAAATACCGCTTTCACATACTGATTTAGTATACATAAAAGTGCGTGAAAAGCTATAAAATGCACACAAGTAAAATAGTTGATTTACTCTATGTATAGATGTAGTCATTTTAACCTACAGCATGTTTGTAATTTTTATTAAGAATGATTATGTTTCTATTGCAATTTTTGCATATTGACGTTTTTTTGAATATAACACGCATAGTAACGCGCAAGCTAGAAAATGTGGGTGAAGTGATGTATTAATTAAAGGAAGTGACGTTAATTTGAATTATATTATAAATTCATTTGAAATGCATATCAGTTATAAGTGGCCTGATGAAGCCTACGGGTGAAAGCGCTTGCCAATCTGTTGTATTTTGAATAAATATAAGGTTCTTGGATTACTATCTTGGTCAATCCGTTTTTTGTTGGTGAAACAAGGTGAAATGAACATTGCTGTTTTTAAATAGGGGATTTATTGGCCGAGAAGTGGAACGCTGCTGAAATCGCACTGTTTGGAATATTAGTCTGGAAGTTTTGGCCGATTATATGGTGCTGTTAAGCTGGTAATGCTTAAACATTTTAGTTAAGCTGGTAACGCTCGAAAAAATCCGCTGGGAAGAGCTGGTAATGCTTGAAAACTTTTAGTTTACCTGGTAACTTTTAAAAACTTCCTTGCCTTTTGTGTATAGATAATATACTCATAACAGTAAAACAGTTGTAATATGCTGAAATTGTATCTGCCTTATGCTCTCCTTTTTATTCTTATTTAATTATTTTATTTTCTAATGCCCGTTTGCACACCGTGATACTTAGTGGTGCCAAGCTGCCCTTACACATACACAGCTTAACACCTGCCAGACATCTAAAAATTGAAACTGGATGTAATTAATTTGTTGAATTTTTTTTTTTTGAATGGCCGTTTGTGTGGCGTGGAGTGGTGCTTAACAATGCTAACAGGTAGCTTAGTAGTATATGTGAAAGTATATTGGTTTTCTCACTTTCCAAGTAGCTGATTAGGTTGTGTCACAGCCTAAAGTATAGTAGGTCCCCGGTTCACGTCCTAAGTACTCATATCTTTTTAAATTTCATGCGATGAAAATGTGTGAGGTGACCCAAAGGGCAGTTTAATAAAAAAACAAAGTTGTTTCATTTGTAAAAGCTGCACAATGCTAAGCACCACTTAAACATGGTCAATGGCTATTCTTGTTTGCTCATTGATAAGCTCTGTTGAAACACAGTTGTGTGAGCTTGGGTGATGCTCAGCTCTGCTAAAATGGTTTGTGCAATGGTAAGCAATGCATCACTTTTTTGAAAGTTACAGTATGATCTGTAAGGGTGGGAATGCAGCCTATATTAATGCCAATAGGCAAGACTTCTAAACCATTCATTGCAATCCATAGTAACCTGTCAATATGCCTGACAGTGTTGGCGATGGAGCATGCTTTCTGGCACAGAGTTGGGGCTTGCAGGAGTCCACAGCATTTGTTGGACTCCTGGTGATCAACTATGAACCCCGGCTGCTGTAGGGCAATTACCAGGGCTCAGACTGTAAAGCTGAAGCCCGGGATCAGTTAGCCAGGGATCGTACCAGTGCTACAGGTGTCCCCCACACTGGTTTGCAGTGTTGTCACCGTTATGATGACCTGAAGTGAAGGAAGAGTGAATCCTTGGGCACCTGGGTCCAAGAAGCTAGGACTCAGCATAGCCCACAGGTATGTAAGTATGTTTGCTACTGCCGTACCAATATACAAGCTGAATCTGGGCAAAACTGGTATGCATAATGGTTTGCTTCTCTTCCATCAGCTGGAGCCGAATGGGCTTGCACTGTCCAGTGTCATGCAGGGCACCTGACCAGGATAAGGCATGTATGTGAAAAAGTCAGGAAAAATTATGATAAATGTACTGCAATAAACAATAAACAATAAAGTTTAAACCAGTATTGTGCTTTGATAAGTAATGTGTGCAAATAACTGTAGCAGGGCTGTATTCACTGCATGTGTGTTCTAATGTGACTCCAGTTAACTGTAAAAATGAAATTAATAAAAACTGCAGAAATAATTGCCTGATAAATGTAGTGCGCTATCCACAGTATGGTTCAGGTCTGTGTTCTGGCTAGTTTGAGTTAAATAACACCCTCTATTCCTCCCAATCCAGGAACAAAGTATATGGGTAAGGTATCTCATGTTCTGGGAGATATCATGTGTATAAGTAACAGATTCTAAGAGACAATAACAATAAAACTAAGAATAACATTTAAAGCGGTACTGTGCTATGATAAGTAATGTGTTCAAATAACTGCAGTAGGGCTGTATTTACTACATGAGTATTCCAAGCTGACTCCAGTCAGTTGTTAAATTAAATCCACATGTCCCCTGGTGTCACAGCTTTTGGGTTCTACTCCCATGCCAGCCAACTAAGACATAACCTGCTGTCTAGTCTAAATGTACATAACCATACCTCTCAACTGTCATGATTTTTCAAAATGTAATGACTACTGCCCACTCTGTCTGGTGCTTGATTAGCATATAAATAATTACCTGGAATGCAATTTATTTGCCAACTCTGTTTACAGAACACCTTGATAGTAATGCATGAGCACTGTATGTGAAACAGTTCCCTGTAGTTGTGTGCCTGCATTTGTTAGTGCTTGGCCCATACTGTCCCATGCAACCAGGTTGCGAGGTATGTATGTACAACATAATCTATGCAAGAATCGGAGTCACTGTACTCACAACGGACACTGCACACCTGTAGAAGTATGTATTAGTAGTCTGTGTAGTAATATCATCTGTGAGTTCACTAATAGTATGTTTTTCTCTCTCTCCCAACCACATATCTTTTTTAATTTATTAATGATATGTATTATTATGATTTGATATTAATATATTCTGTTAAACTAACTGCTATGTTGGCCTTATGGGTTATTTCATACTGGTTTGCTGTTAATATACTTACCATTATGTTATTTATTGTTGTGTTCCACATACTATATCTTAATATGTATTTGGATTAATCAATATTATGTTCCATTATATTAATACTAACATTGGTTTGGTTATTACTAATCTTGCCTTATGTTTATATCTAATTTAGTACAGCATGACAAGTTAGGCCAGTTCCAGGTGATCTACCTACCTTGGGTCCCATGGTTGTAGCACCAAGGCCCAGCACATCTAGGCCACAGCCTAGTGGTGCCCCCTCTGCTGCCCCTGCACTTCCTGTGACATTACGTAGCTCTGTTTCATGGGCTGGGCCCCCCCTCTGGGAGCAGTGGTGAAGGGGGTGATTTTGTCACCAATGATGAAATACCAGGTATGGTCCATAGGTTGCTCCATCGAACCATTGGAGGTCACCTGCACTAGATGGAGCAGCCCTGGTGGGGCAGCCTTGTCCCAGATACCAGCTTCCAGCACTGCTACCACAGGGGCATTGAAGGAGCAGACCTGACAGTCCCACTGTGTGAATTTGAGTCATGCTGCTACCTTGTGGATGCTCCTGAGACTGTGATTCCACAACACCTCCCCATCCAAGGTGTTCAACACCCTCTTGTGTCACACACCAACCCTGTCTGCTGTCTTGTCAGTCTTCTGCAAATGCATCATCTCCTACCCAGCTTACGTCCCCACATGTACCTATGTCCTTTTCCCAATATTCCACTCTCACATTAAAAAAAAATGGGCACCTGTCCCAAAAAATAATTGTCCCATACATAGCTCTCCATTTCGCACATGTGTCCACTGGACGCATGTAATTTGATCCAATTAGCTTGACAATGCAGTTCAGTTGTTGTCACCTGCCTCTGGGGTGACAGTCCAAATTCAGCTGAAAGATCTGTTTAAATGCACAATTGCTGCCGATGAAGAAATGGATAGCTATGATTCTTTCCTACACCTGTCCTGCACATCTCTATCTGTCTTTCACTATATTTCCCCCCCCTGCTTGCACCCTTTTCACCACTGTCCTATCTCCTCATTTTTCTTTTCTCTAAGCATTTTTTGTATGATGTGACGTGGTGTGCTGCATCACTTAAATATGCTAAATAGCGTTGTACTGATATATGCTTTTGGAACAATATTAAGCACATTCAAAATGTACACCTGCATCCTATTTCAAATCCATGACTCTTGCACCTGCAGCACAGTGGATCATCCCACCAAGCCATACAGCTTCTAATAAAACAGGTGTTTTAAGCAAAACATAGTAATGGTGTAGTTCCCCCATTAAGCAAGTTTAAACTGTGCAGTGCATTGTGCCACACCACACAAACCAGCTAAGAGATTCATACTAAAATAGTACTGCAATTAACACTCTAGTACACAAATACATCACTACAAAGGCACACACATAAGCTTAGATGTAATTGAGGTATATGATAGCAGATAACTCTGCAGGTTTATCTGCAACATGTAAGAATACACTTGGTAAAACATTAATAGAAAGGAAGATTTTAACTGGGACTATGTTATACAAATACAGCACTCTAAAGCCATGCACATACAAATACATGTAAATGCGGTATTTAGCAGCAAACTGTGGAATGATAACTACAACATGTATGAATTCACCTGCTGTAACCATGAGTCTGTAGCTCATTCTTTAAAATGCATTAAAAAAAAAACTTTTTGGTACACATGGTCCTGGGTTCAAGTACAGCTACATCTACCAATGAAAATGCATGTATGTGACCATCAGTATTATAAAGTATGATATATATATATATATATATATATATATATATATATATATGTCTAATCACCTATTTATCCACTCAAAGCAATACACTTGGAACATTTGCATTTATATTAGAGAAAATAGAGGCATACAGACAGGACCACTCTCATCCTACTCCTAGTTCAACAGGTAATGCAGTAGGCTGCATTCCCATTGGATGTTGAAGTGTGTGGTAAAATTGTGCCCCAGTGATCTCACACTGCAGCTAACAATACTTTGCTGGTGATATCACAGACAACAACAGATGCTCAAGTAATATTCATATATGGTGGTTGAGCTGGATGCAAGGGTTGCCAGCACACACCGACAGGGGAATACCATGGCATAACATGTGATCTGGCAGTTCATCTACCTGACATCATAGTTAATGTACACCTACCTGTTTTGTAGGACACACCAAGCATTTTGGCTTGCATTGTCTTACTGATATTGTTCGCTGACCCACTTACTTGACACACATACCTTATTTCCCCATGGGGTGGCTTCATTCAATCTGTCTCTGCCTATAAAACAAGGCTGCCACAAGTCCCACACTTATTGTTACAGCTTATTGTCCTGCAAAGTGTTCACCCCATCTGCTTATGCCTATTGCCTGCAGCATCACCTTCAGCTCCAGCCTGTAGCATATGCATTGGTATGTAAATAGTAGCTGCTACAGACATCATCTCTGCAATGGTGTAGGATCTGTCCCCTACTATTTCCAAACCAAACACAGAGATAGGGGATGTAATGTACATTGAGACCTTATATCTTGTTTAGTGGTTGCATCGGAATACCTGATTATAATGCAAAGCAGATGTGCTGGCTGCAATTTGCAGGTCAGAAGCACAGATTGGTTCTGAAGCAATCACTCCCCAATAGAGAAACATGTTAAAAAGCCAAACAGCTGGCTAGTGAAAACACTGTGTATGAGAGTTACTTTTTATGGCCAGCTCATTGCTACAACATCTATAGATTGGTATCATTCAACAGAGGAGTATTGCACTTCATCAGGTATGTAACCATTTTGTTTCCAACATGATGTCTATTTGTCCATGTACTTAGGGGAATGAGGATTAGAGCAGTAAGCCTTGCATGGAACTGTACATCTGAAATGTCATTAATCTGCAGATGAGTTACACCTACAGAGGATCTAGTGTACAGTACGGGTAGAATGCTCACTGTTACATAACTATACCACTCTCCTGGGAATTTAATGTTGATAGAGGTGGTAATACTACACTGCTATTTGTGTGGCACTGCTTGTTTTACATATCACAAGGGAGAATTACACATATGGGCCACAACTTAATGGACTTTTGTGTTGGTTGAGTGACCATACAACAGTATCTGTCATTGCACAAGCAGGGAGAGATGAGTACTGTCAGTATCCTGCTTGCATCCACACCCTTACTATGCTTGCATGGTGTCAAATGCAAGATGTGTAACAAAGCCGACTTCACACTTCTAAAGACTAGTGTGGTCTCCTTTAAGGCCCCCGAACTGGCGGAAAACAGTACTCAAGCCACTGAATCACTTACAACTGCCTTCTACCAGCACCTGCAGGACTGCATGGATAAGGCAATCCCAAGCAAAACAAAGACTCTTTGTACCAAAGGCAAGCATCCAGTCTGGTGGACCCCAGCCATAAACAAACTCTACAACAAAAGGAGGAAGCTACTACAAGACAGAGCAAAATCCTTAATAAGTAAGACACCCTTGATCACTATAAGTAAAAAACTAAGAGCTCTCATAAAATCATCCAAAGCAAATTCTGAGAGAAAAATAGCTAAAGACTCAAAAGACAATCATAAGGCCTTCTTTAGCTATGTTAGAAACCTGGGAGGAAACTCCCAGATATGCTCAGAACTAGTTCAAAATGATGTGAAGATTACTGATCCTACAGACATTGCCAACATACTGGCTGACAGGTTCAGTGCAAACTTCTCCCCTCCCCAAAAGGAGAGATATCTATACCAAGCGATTGCAGCCCCAAACATCTCCAACGCCCAAGTGAGAACTGCTCTCCAAAGCAAAAACACAGCATCCATGGGACCTGATGGTGTCCCCGGCTGTGTGCTCCACGAACTCAACGAGGAATTAAACCCACAGCTAGGACAGCTGTTTAATCATAGTCTTACCTCTGGATGCACTCCAGGAGTGGCGCACTGCAACTGTGGTCCCACTTCACAAAGGCGGTGCCTCCACAGACCCTGGAAATTACTGGCCCATTAGCTTGACAAGCCTTATCTGCAAAGCCATGGAGAGGATCATAATGGACCTCATAAATAAAGACATAGGGAATTTGCAGACTTTGGATCCATCCCAGTTTGGCTTTGTCAAAGGCAGATCATGCCTTCTAAACTTGGTTGACTTTTTCAAAACAGTCACCAAAGCCATTGATGAGGGAAAGGCAGTCCATACAGCCTATCTCGATCTGGCGAAGGCCTTGATACAATACCCCACTGGTATCATTGAAAAACTCATCAGCTTAAATGTTAACCCGCACATCACAAGATGGGTTGCAAACTGGCTGAGTGACAGAACCCACAGGGTCAGAGTTGCTGGCGCCATGTCAGACTCAAAGCCTGTCACAAGTGGTGTACCACAGGGCTCAGTCCTGGGCCCACTCTTGTTTGGCATCTACTTTTCCAAGTACAAGCAAACACAGGAGGGTTATGGCTGACAAAGTTTGCAGATGACTGCAAACTGGGCCATAGTAGAAAACACATCTGACACAGATATCCTTCAGAAGGGTCTCACAGAAATGGATAACTGGTGCCAGAGCCATGGCCTAAAGTTAAATGCCAAAAAATGCATAGTCATACCCTTTGGGAAAAACAAGGTTACCCCTAGCTACCAAATAGGTGGCAATCCACTGAGCACAGAAGAAGTTATCAGGGACCTGGGGACCCAGGTTGATAGTAGTCTGTTATTCGACACCCATGTAGCTAAAGTAGTTAGGAAGACCTTCTACATTGCCCACCTTATCATGAGGGATTCTCATCTAGATCAAGGGAGGTCATAGTCTCCCTATACTCATCACTCATCAGACCAATGATTGAGTACAATGCCCCATTCGGAATGTAACTGACCCGACACTTGCAGCAGCTGGAAAGGCCACAAAAGTTCCTCACCAAAAGGATAAAGGGTCTCAAACATCTGTCCTATGCTGCCCGACTGAAAGAACTCCAGCTCTATTCAGTCAGCCTACCGCTGCTCAGAGGTGACCTTTGCCTAACATACAAGGCCATGTCAAACCCAGATTTGATGAATATGCTTCACCTCAAAAAATCTAGATCCGTCAGAGCCACAAGGGCGGGAGACTTAAACCTCGACATGGTATTAATAGGACGTGCTGGAGGGATAGATTCATCACCCAAAGACTCCCTATGCTGTGGAACAAAATCCCAGTATATGTGAGGCAGAGCACCCTTGTTCAAGAGAAATCTTGACCAATGGATGGGAGATCGCAGATATACTCCAGGGATTACCTCAGTGTCACTGCTCGACAGAGGCACAGCAAAATAATGGGTATAGTTCCCCATACTAAAGGGGTGGCGTAAGCCACAAAACTATGGGCTAGGCTGGTAAATGCCCTCGGGCAGATAGCCTAGTATGAACCTATGAACCTATGAACCTATGAGCAGTAATTACCGGTAGTCATCTGTTACTGCTACATCTCTAATACTATACTGCCACATATGTGATCCTGACATATGTTCCCATTTTGTTGTCTTTCAGGATTATGTATCTGAGATGCCAGGGTGGTTTTACAGAGGCTGAGAATGAAGCTATCCTGGACAGCTTGCATCAGCATCACCAAGTCCTGCTGTCCAGGGGGAGGACAAGCAGGGAAGAGCGGGCAGCATTATGGGCTTACCTGGTTCACAATGTACATGTCAGTGGACAACAGAGCAGGACATATGAGCAGGTGCAACACCATGTCACAAATATGATAAATTCCACCCACAGAGGATCATTAGATGTGGCCATAGTTCATAGTGTTACCAGTGGAGGACCTTCAGCAGAACAACCAGTGTCAGCCACAGAGGAATTCCTGGTAAAACTAGGAACACAGGACAGCTCCCAGGCATCCATCACATGGTATGTCATGGATGTGGGTGACACTATTTCCATACAAGAAGACTGTCCGGGTATATTTAGTTGGATAAGTGGTAGAATATTGTAGCATTTGGTGTTTCACTCTGTACATAATTTTATGTGGGTGGCAGGTATATTTTTTTGGGAGGGTTAGTTGCAGTGTGAATCACATGGTCAGATTGTCACCAAGTAACATAATATATACTGTAAACGTGAGATCTCTGAATGTATTAACCTGTCATAGTGCAACATGGTTTGCTGTTTACATTAAGTTTCCCTCAGTTTTTCAAAGTCCATCACGAGTCATATGAGGCCATGATCCTGCTCCTAGTAAGCATAACACAGTTGTGATACAGATGTAGACTGAGTGCATTGTACTTGCTAAAGTGTCATCTTAGGCTTGGTGGCTGGATTGGTGTACTGTCTGCATGATTGCCAATTTCACAGAGTTTTACCAGTGGAACACGGGTTACAGGCATACCTATGCCTTGCAGTTGTGACCACACTGATGGATTTGCAGTATCTGTAGGACAGTTCAGATTGCCTTATGTGTCAACTGTGCAGTGGCCTAAGAGATAAGGCATTGGCTTCCTAAGCCAGGGATTGTGGGTTTGAGTCCCATCTGGGGTGATATATTCTTTGGGTTGGGAGGGTGGCCTAACAGTTAAGGTGTTTACCTTACAAACACAAGGTGCAGGGTTTGAGTCTCACAAGGTATAACTGGCTAGGCTTAAAAAATGGCTCCCAAAGGCAGTTAGCCTATTATGAACCTATGTTGACAAATGTCAGCAGTGTACATCTCGGTTGCTCATGAGATTCTTGAATAAGGAGCCCTAACAATCAAAAAAGTCCATGCCAAACTCAGATCTCTCTACAGGGCCAGACCTTTCCTAACACACCAAGCTAGATTAGCCACAGATAGATCTCAACTTCTAACTACCCTTCTCTACTTTCACAAACTTGCGCAAAGCTGACCTTAATATCTTTGAATCCTGCTACAATAAAATAGCAAAGTTTGCCAGCAGTCATCCTCATAAAGATCATCATTGTTCTGTTTTTCAACAACTTAACTGGCTTGAACTCCCCGACCTGTTAACATTAAACCAACTTACCTTCACCCAGAAAATCATTCATAACACCCAATTACTGCCCTGCACGTTCCATTCTGGCCCAACTACATGTCAATACCAGGTCCCTTAGGCCTTCAGACAGATTACTGCTACAAATAACCCAGTCTCACAACTACCATGCTGACTCCCTCTATTCAAATAAAAAAGCCAAGACTTGGAATGCTCTCCCTCAACACATACAAAACATTCCCAACTATTCTTCCTTTAAAACAAAAACAAAATAATATCTCAAAAACACCTGGCTCTGCCCTGTAGTTCTCCCAGATAATTTTGTCTCTCGTAGTACTTCTCAACTTTCTTATCAGAACAACACAATCCTATTTCTCCAAATGAGCTGAAACAATTGGTACAAACTCTGATAGATTTTTAAGTACTGCAATGATCAATCATCTATGTATTATTCTATGATATATTTCACTATGCAATTTTTCTTTGTTAGTCAATTTTTGTTAACATAGGTCACGTGGTGGTGGTGCTGCGGTAGCGTTGTCGCCTCACAGCAAGACGTTGTCCCATTTGATTCTCAGCTAAAGCATCTTCTGTGTGGAGGCATGCATGAATGGGCGTGCCTTCATTGAAGGTTGTACATCAGGGCTGGCAACTCGGTACGTAAAAATCCACTGCCAATCATTAGCGGACCGGAGTTCCACTGTGGCGACCCCTAACTGGGATAAGCCGAAAGACGAGATGAGATGTTTCTTTGATTTGTTTTGGTCATCTGTTCATGATAAAATACTCAGTTAACTATATAATCAGTATGTGATATCCTTTAGGTTGCGGTATCAAAATAGTTTTCTTAGTTACTTTAGTTAACATATGACTACTAATGTATAATTTTAGATTTTTAGATCTTACTAATTGTATTATTATTGTATTGTGGAGCTTTTCTCCACGGGTCTCTGCTAAAAATGGGCTCCTGGCCCAGTCGGACACTACCTGATTAACAAATTTAAATAAAGAGATTAATAATAAATAATTGTTATTTACAAGCAACTACAGAAGTTTTTTAGAAAGTAATGTCCTCAGGTCCTGGTATATGACTAGGGGTTAGACAAGCCTGTAATACTGACAGCATTACATACAGTTTGACATATATTGCAAGAGAGTACTGTAGAGCATAGTCGTGCATGTACTAATGTACCACTTTTCCCTTTTTATCACAGGTGACTAGGGGTGTTGGTCTCTGTCCCCCTCACAACCTTATGTCAGTGTCTCTTCAAATGCTGATGATGATGGTGGCCAAAGTGAGGCATGGGGGGGGGGGTTGCAGGGGCTGAATCTGTCACAGACGTTGACATCCCTCTTCTGCCCTCATTATCACCGTGCACAGTCAGTATGCCTACTCATACCCAGTCCCTTGAGACCATAGATATTGGACAGTCAGAGGGTGTGGACATTGAACAGAAAAGTGTGGGTACTATGGCAGCAGTGAGTGTTGAGACTAGCCATAGCCAAAGAGATGACGGGGTTCCACACAGGCGGATTGATAGGGGTGCTTGTAGGAGGCCTGCTGTCCTTCCACTACCTGTTGCACGTGTCCCATCATGTGTCACTCAGCATATGTTTAGGGCTGTCATAGAGGCACAGATATGTTCCAAAAGAACCTCCAGACAAATGCTAAGGGTTATGGATGCAGCACAGTCTGACATCCATGACTGCCTCCACCATGTTGTTGATACCCTGGATAGGCTGACTGATGCAGTGGAAAGACAGTGTTCTGAGAGAGAGATCACAGATTATCTGTCTTGAAATGGTCATTATCTTTGATGGAACATCTGGATGGAGTTGAGCATTGGGCCTGTGGATGTAGTTCAGCAACTGCATCAGCTGAGAGTCCAAGTGGCTGTGCTCACACTCCCGTAGTGGCAATACATCTAGTGTCCCAGAGGCGAGTGTGCTGTCCACACCAAGATGTGGCAGGCCGTGGGCTCATGGTCCTGGACATTCCTGTGAGGACATGGCCCCAGAAGATGGCAGTCAACCTCAGGTAGTAGCGCTGCTTCTGACCTTCAGCATGGAGGTGCCAGTGTAACTCTTGGCAGAGGCAGTTCCCATGTTCAGGGGCAGAGACGGTGAGCTGTCCGCTCTGCTATGCATAGTTCAAAGCTGTCTAACATACAGATATGTAGGGTTAGCACTGAGCGTGACTGTGTTTATGCAGACACTCGCATACCACTGTCACAATCAGGTCACCTGCAGACACACACAGCACATTCCATGGTCCATCTTGCCTGCTACCTTCCTGACTTACACACATGCTTGCCAACGTATTGGGTCAGCCCTGGCCTCCTGCACCACCATACGACACCCTGTGCAAGTGATAATACCTATGCCACATCCCTGTCATCCTTGTCATTGAAGCAGGGAAATGAAGCTATGTGTCTGATGCACAGAGTGACTACTCTAAATTGCTATGTAGTCCTTTAATCCACTGTTGCTTTCACATGCTACTTGTACTGGTCACCGACAGACATTGTCTGCTGGTAGTTGTACTGAATACATCACATTATGTTGTGTAGATTAAGTTGGATAATGTTGTAATGGCTATATACTTACAAAAAGAATGGTGTCTCATAGAACATTTTATGTTTCAGATTCTGGATTTTTTGGGACATACCCACAGCTACAGTGCTACAATAAACCTGTAACTGTCAGAGCACAGGACATAATGTCAGCACAGAATCAAAATGTCTTCACAAAGGTAAAGTAGTAGAGGTGCATGGCTCCATAACTTCATATGTGTATCACAGGCTAACAAGTACAATGGCATCATGCAGCCTACTCCTGCATCCATAATCTCTGACATGATACAGTTTCCTTGATAAGTGTAAGCAGGGTTCCAGGAGCTGACATATCTATAAGCAATGGCTTAGGAGATGACCAGATACAACCCTGTGTCCACTACAGAAATTTGTCCTCATCCAGTTATGATTGCCTTGTTCTGTATCCCATTGTGTTACTTGCACATGATGTGCGTTATAGCAGAAATGTTCACATAGATGGGGAGTCTGTTACATGTAATGTATAGTGTCATGGTCACATATCTGTCTCCCTGGGTTTATATCACATGCTTGAAATGTGAAAATATCGAACACAAGAACATCGAACCTAAAACCTCGAAAGCGTAAAACTTCGAAAGCTGCAGCTGTGTACAATTGGTATGTCCTGTACTAGGCCTTTCTTGAATTTGCAAGTGGTACACAGTGGGAGCTTACAGCTCCCTGTATGGCAGCCATACATCCCCCCTCTAAAGCATGTAGTGGACAAAATACACAATTTTGGCCTTGACACATTCTGCATTGGACATATTATGTATTGGGTTACTGTGGCTGTTACAGGTGTCAGATATGCCTGTGTACTTACACATTGCAGGTGTCATTGCACTGAATGAGAGGGGTGATGAGTGCAACATACAGGGTAACAATGACATTCTGGGATTTACATGCCATATCTGTATCTATAGGTTGTACAATAGTGCATGAAGTCTCACATCTTACTGACCAGTGAAAGTCGAAGGCTCCATCTCTCTCTCTGTGTCCATAAGTCCCTGCCTACCGGGTTAACTGTTGCAGGTGAGCAGACAATACAGTATTATCCAAGGGGTGGCTGACTGCTAAATGTATAGTAATGTGCATACCTTGGCATGTAGCATTTGTCAATGGCTCTGACAACAACTGAATGTGTGTGCCAGCACATCCTGGGTAACTGTTGGTTCTGTGTGCGAAACAATGACAGTCCCTTATATTGCAATTATCTGTAAATGTAGTAAGTCTGCAGTCACTGAAAGTGGCTGTGACTGCAGAGAAGAGAGTGGCTAGGAGGAGTAGCCCTAGGAAAGATGTGTGTGGGTAGTCTACTGGTGACTGGGCTCATTGTAGCACTTGCCTACAAAAACCTATCTTCCTAGATAATGACTGTCAAAGACTTGGCTATCCAACAGCTGACATGCAAGTTTGTAAAACACTTCCACAGTGTGTCCGCAAAGCCTGATGCCTAACTTTGAGAAAAGCATTGTCAGGCCATGGTAGGTGGGGTGAGTCATTTTCCCCTCATACATTACAGTCTGTACCAGTGAATTTGGTACAAAGCTTAGGGTAGGCGTGATCTGACCTTGAACAACACAAACTGCATTTGGGCCAGTGTCTGCAGGTGTACTACATTGTTAGTGATCATTTCCATGATAAGTGTTTTCATAGCTACAAATGTGACTCTACTGAGACATCTGGGGACACCAGTTGTCACTGCATGCTACTTGCTCTGTGTACAACTATATGTTGACTTTAATTCCAGCATGTTTCCCAAAAAGGTTGTCAACCAACATGTCTGTGTCTGTAGAGACCATATGCAAGCTGGGGGGGGGGATTCATACGTACACCCTGGGAAAGGTAAGGGGACAGTGTTCACACAGTTATCCTGCAGCTGTAGTACTCAGGATTGTACTGTAGAACTCAAGCAGTGTGTACTGCACTGACACAATTAATTTGTGAGGAATGCTGACAGGAGAGGGGTCCCCTGAAGTGCTGGTGCTTGGCTACTACAACTGTTGGTCTCAGTACAACCACTCTCTCCTGGTATATAATGACCCTACACCTTGTCTCACTCCAAAAGCAAGACGTTAGTACCAAACTCTACATGGGGTGCAGGCCACAGGCTGTTTGTTCATTCACATAGTTGTCCCACATTATCCTTTACCAGGTAGATGGCTTCAGTAGCAATCAGAGCAATTATTACAAGTGTGGCATGTGTTATGTCTAGAATTCCAGAATTCTTGGGTTTCAGTAGAATAATGTGCAGATGGTGAGTTGATGCACAGCTGCATTGTCACACTGTGATGTACAATGTCTGATGAAATACATGAGCAAGGTTGCTCAGGCAAGCATCACAGTGGCAGTGATGCCTGTCAGGTCAGAATGTCACAATAGCTCATGCATTCTGGCCATCATCAGCTTAATGTGCATATCTGCATGCCATGGATCTGAGGTGTACTGCAGAGGGGCGGGCACCTTTGGCCAAAGTGTGTGCACCCACACTTGCTCTATGTATGTCAAACTGTACATTTATGTAATCGGAACACATGTCTGTGTTCCCACATCTTGTCACACAACACCCAGTGTGCAGTCTGGTAGCCTGACAGGCAGTGCAGACTAGCAAGGCCAGAGTAAGGACCACAGAGTTGAACAAGTTCTCTGAGCAAGCATGGACATTGAAATCTTCACTGCAAGGGGCCACCTGTACAACTGCATAAACTTGGCTGTAGCTGACAGGAGGACAAGAAGTACCTCATGGCACAGCTAACTTGGAGAAGTCATACAATCTCCCAGTTATGTCACTCTCCCACAAGAGGTTCTTCATGAACATATGCCTGTTTGCATACTCATGGCCATAACCCCATGCAAATGTGTATGTAGTATCATTTCCATCAGTAACAGCAATGTTCCAGGTACATAGCACTTTATTAGCTACAGCTGATGTACTTACTCAGGGGTGATATACCTAGGCATACAGGCCTGACCACACAGGTTTACAACTACTTTACCATAGATCACCATGGCTCCACAGGGGTAAGACGGGTAGTATATTATGCTCTTGTCATTAGTGAGGGCACTGTCACTTGATAATGCTGTGTTTATAAGCTCTGTGTGCTCTTCCCTCAGCATGCCAAAATTCCACTGCAATGGCCATTTTCTCATGTACTTTTGCAAGCACCACCAGAAATTGGACACACCACAAAATTTCCTCACAAGGGAACTTCAAGTTCCCAGTATTTGACCTACAAGGATCATGTGCAATTACTGTCATTGTACCTTGTGTCATATAGACCATTCAGAAGTGATCTCTGCCTTTACATTCAGGGCATTGTGTGACCCTGCTGTATTGGACATGCTGCAACTCTGTGAGTGGAATGGTACATATATTACCTGCTGTAAGGACATAGGCTCGAAGGATCATAGGAAGTTACTAGGCTATTGGCCCTGAGCCCCTTACAAGCCTGCCCAATAATTTAGTCTGTGTTCTGATACATTAGCAACCAATGTCCCTGTCCAGCAGGGACACAGGTGGAATCCCAGGGGCATATTTTCTGTTTCCCATCCAGTTATTCAGGTTGCACTTACAATGGGTTATTGAGGTAGTCTGCTTTATGTTGAGAGGGAGTCTATTCCACAGAAAGGGGAGTGTCTGGGACACAAAACTATCCCACCAACAAGTCCTATTGATGTCACAGGCCAGGTAGAGGATACTCATGTGGGTTATTCAAGTGGAGATTGATTTGCATATATGCAACAGTCCCATCAATGCGGGGTCTCAGATTGCTGTGTATGTCATACAGAGGCCACCTCTCTGGAGTCTATATGAGACTGAGTAGCGGGACAGAGTTTTTAGCCTATCTGTGTTGGTTAGATGTTTGAGGTCCTGAATTATCCTGGTGAGAACATCTGTGGTCTCTCCAGCTGTTGAATGTGCTTTGTGAGTTACATTCCAAAAGGGGTATTGTACTCAGTATTGGGTCTTATAAGTAATACAGGGATGTTATGACCTCCTTGTTCCTGGATGACATACCCTTCCTAATGAGATGGGCCATGTAGAAAGCTTTCTGTACAACGGAGGTAATATGATAGTTAAAAGTCAGTTTGCTATCAACCTGGGTGCCCAAATTCCTCATGACTGATTGGGTGCTTAGGTCCTTGTTATTACTATGATAATTTATGGGGACATCACTCTCCCCAAAGGAGATGTTGAGGCATTTTTTAGCATTCAGTTTGAGGCCATGTTTCTGAAACGAGGTGTTTGTTTAGGTGAGGCCCTCTTGGAGGATGTCCACATCACTAGGGAAATTGATGACAGTGGCCAGCTTGTGGTCATCTGCAAACTTGCTCAGCCATATCCCACTGGTTTTTGCGTGCACCTCAGAAAACTATATCCTAAATAACATAAGTCCCAGGGCCAATTCCTGGTGTACACCACTCATTATGGGTCTACTGCTTGAGGTGGCTTCCTCTATTTTGAGTAAGTGGGTTCTATCAGTGATCCAGTTTGCCACCCATCTGGTAACATACAGAGTGATGCCTAGTTGAGAGAGTTTATCTATTCTACCTGAGTGGGGAATAGTATCAAAGGTTTTGCACAGGTCAAGGTAGGCAGTGTGCACCATCCATGTCCTTGGCTTGTCCATGGCTTTGGAGACTGTCTCAAAGAAGTCAACAAAATTTAACAGGCATGACCTCCCCTCACAAAGCCAAACTGTATGGGATTGAGTTTTTGGAGGTTGCCAATGTCCTTGTTAATGAGTTTCATGATGATCTGTCCCATGACCTTGCATATCAGGCTAGTTAGACTGATGGGTCTATAATTTTCTGGATCAGTGGACGTTCAACCTTTGTGCAAAGGGATGACAGTGGATGTCCTCCACTCGGTTGGAACAAAGCTGGTACTCAGGCTTTGGTTGAATAGGGCACCTAAAGGTGCTGCATGTCCCTGCCTGTGTTCATGTAGGCTGCAACCTAGGGTATTATCGGGTCTCAGTACCTGGTATGTGATGTTAATAAAACATGCTGGTGGGGAAATTGTTGAGACAGACCCCCCCCACCTAATGGTAAACAGTACACCTCATTGGCCCTCCAGAGATGCAATCTGTATGATTGCACTGATGACTGTCAAGTCACCACAGGGCTTCTGCATGTATCCCTTGTGGACAAGGGCAATATGTGCTGATTATGTAAATACGGGTTAGAATGTTACTGGAATTTTATGTCACTTACGTCGATTAGGCTAATACTGTCCAATGGTCCTATCACCCCCTACACTGAAGTAAAGTGCTGTAACATCCGCACGCACAAACTTGTTTGTAGTGAGGATAGTACAACTTTCAATTCAAATATACAGAACAGTGCACAGCATACAGAGTTCAAGTTAGCTGCAATTAGATTAGAACACCTACCTATCTAACGGTATACACTACAGATCACAGTATTTGATGCACCTGTCACACCTCAAGTGTGCTATTGATGTCTCTTTAGGTAATATTATGGTAGATGACATAAGCAGGCCTTGTTCTAGTCATGACCCCACTTCTGTCTAAGACAGTGTGATGATCACATTTATTTTTCAGGGAGATGAACACACAAAAAATATGTGGGCTACAGTGAGATTAGAACACCTACTGAGCTAGTGTTACACACTACAGATGACAATATTTACAGCATATACCACGGCTTATGTCCAACATTGCTATGACAAATCATCACTGCATTTTCACACATCACTGCATGTGATTGAACCATTCCAGGGGAGCTATGTCCATATTTGTGTACTTTTATATCCCCTTCTTTCCATGGACACTCCTGTACTTGAGAAATTTCCATGTACTAGATATATAGATAGATAGATATCAAAATTTCCTTGTGAGAAGATCATGTTTGATTAATCTTATGCAGTTTTATAATGAGGTTTGTTGACCAATGGACATGAGCCTTGCTAATGACATTCTTTATCTGGATCTGGCAAAGGTGTCCTCCATAACAGAATATTTGATGTTATCTTAGAACATAATATGAATATGTACACTGTATGGTGAATGGCCAATTGGCTATCAGGAAAGATGTTTAAAGTAAGGAAAGGGCATTCTTTTCAAAAATAAGAAATTTTGATTTGGGAGTCCCACAGGGATCTGTTCTTGGTTCCATGCTGTTTGGGTTATTGATGTCTGAATTCCTAGCATGTGATAGCACATGGATAGGTAAATTCATCAGTAACGCTAAGATAAGGGTGTATAGTTACAAAAATGCGCAATCATAATAAATTGCAACATTATCTAGACATTTTATTCAGGTGGGTCACCAAGAAATGCAATGTGATGCATTTCTGCTTTGGAAATAACCTTTATACGTATACACTGAATAATGACACTTTGACCTCAGCAAGTTCTGTGAATGATTTAGGATACATAATGAGTGATGTTTTAGACTTTTATGATCATATCAGGACAGTGATGAGGAAATGTCATGATCTTTCAAAAGACATCTTAAGGAGTGTCAGTAGTAGAGACAAAGAAGTTTTGATTCTGTTTTTCACCTCTACTGTATGGCCTATTATGGAGTACTGTGGATCTTTCACTTGTTGCAATGCTTGCTAAATAAATAGCCTTGAGAGAATCCCGAAGATGGCCTCTAGGCAAGTGACAGGATTGAAAAACCTTTGATAAAGAGAAACCTGGAGACTGTTTCCCTGTACTCAGTTTACAGTGTACTCCCCATTACCATCTTCAGCAGGAGTCAATAACTGAAGTCGGTTTACTAAGATCTTAGCCAGGGTTTATCTTTCTTTGCTAACAGAGGTGCCATATCTGTACATTTGATTATGCTGGTTAGCATGAAAAATTAGAACAGCATTTGTCTTCTGTAAGTGAAGAAGTGCATCTGTTTGGCTCATAGATTCATAGGTGTATAGTAAGCTAACAACCAGTAGGGCCCTTATAATTCTAGACATGCAACCCAAGTGTGACTTACAAATTTGATTTATATAGGGGTGATTTACTGACTGCCTCTGTCCATCAGAGACATAGGTGCCAGACGAGGGGTGAATTTATAATAACTAATTTGTTTGTCCTACTTGCTCTTACTTAGACTGAGGGAGGAAATCTATTTCACATGCATGGGGAGCTTGTTACAGAGAAGGGAAATTATCAGAAACCTTTAAGATACCAAGTAAAGAGGTGTAGGACATTGTGTTTGCTCCCTGTATTATTTTTGTAAGGAGGGGCAGCCACAGTTGTGCAGCGGATAGCATTGCCCCCTCACAGTAAGAGGTTTTCCGGTTCAATCCTCGGCTGGGGTGCCTTCTGTGTGGAGTCTGCAAGTCCTCCATGAGGTCGCTTGGGTTTCCTCCAGGTGTTCAGATTTCCTCCCACATCCCAAAGTCATGCTGTAGGTGTATTGGACACTCTAATGTGGCTCTAGGCGTGACTGCATGTGTGTGCCTTCGGTGGAAGGTTGGGTGCCGGGCTGGCAACTTGACACCGTAAAAACTCTACTGCCAATCATGAGTGGACTGATGATCCACTGTGGCAACCCCTAACCGGGAAAAGCTAAAAGAAGAAGAAAAATTATTTTTGTAAGGAACTCCCCATTACAGTTGCTAAATGTGTCTTGTCAGGTACATACTGAAGGGGGCATTTTAATCTATGATGGGTCTGATGAAGAATCTAGTATGCAGAGTAACATATATCACTTGTAAGTACATAAACAAGTGGCACTGTGGTACAATGACTTCTGTGGACCTAGATCCCATGTCCTTACTTATAAGTTGAGCAACATAAAAGGATTTTCTTACTACCTGGGACATGCGTTGGACAATGGCTTAGTTTCTGTCTACATGAGATCCCTGAACCCTGAGTAATGGATCAACCTTTAGGGGTGTCTTACTGATGATGAACTTACCTGGGATGGCCAGCTTTCCAAAAGGTACTATAATGCACTTCTTAGTATCGAGTTTTAAGCCATTGCTTTGGCATTAGGCATTTGTCAGGCTTAGACCTTCCTGAAGGGTGTTCTCATCTTGGGGGGGTTAAAATTACTGCTCCCAGTTTACAATCATCTACAAACCTGGTCAGTTAAGGGCCTTTGACACTGTTTTTGACATCTGAGAAGTAGATGCAAAAGAGAAATGGGCCAAACACATATCTCTGAAGGACCGTCTGAAGAAGTGGTATGGTATTACCATGAAAGCGCCAACTTTCTTTCTCTGCAATAAAGTTTTTTGGTACGAATACTTGCTGGTTCATCAAGTTTTTGGATTTAGCTGCATAGTGAGCTGTCTTCTGCCTGCTTTGGGGAATTTTACAGTTTTACAGTTTCATTTGGCTGCTGCAATTGGGTTTGTTTTTGGTGTTCTTGGTTTTAGTGAGCACTGTACTCACATTAGTGAGTACAGCTCAGATGGCTTAGTGGTAAAATCCCATGACTATGGTGTGCGTGGTCCAGGGTTCAAGACCTGCAATGTTTTGGGGGGGGCTGGGAGAATGGCACAATGGTTTACCTTACAGACACAAGGTTCAGGGTTTGATTCTCACATGGGGTAATTGGCTAGGCTTGAAATGGCCCACAAGGGTAGTTAGCCTAGTACTAATCTATGAACCTATGAACAACCAAATCATGCTCCCTAGTTATATATGGCGTGATTATGCTTGAGGGTATTTTTGGGGGATGGCAGAAGGTGAGAGGGGGTTTAAAGTTGGAACTGAATATGTCTGCTAACTGGTTCAGTATACCATTAGGCTTGCTGAATGTGGCACCATTAACATCAATTCAGCACATTGCTGTGTGCTGCCCTTGAGGTTTCAGACATAACTAAAGAAGTCCATATGATTATCTTTCCCCGGGGAGGGTATCTTAACCTCAAAGTTGGCTTTATTTGACCTAATTAACACTCTTAGTTGTCTATTTAATTTGATGAAAGAGTTTTTATTATCTTTATGAGAACTACATTCCTGATTTTTGCCATAATTCTTTTCCTTTTGTTGGAGGTTCTGTTTAATTTGGGATGCCACAAGAGCAGTTTGTTTCTGGGGCTAGTCTTGTGCTTACTTCTGGTAGGTGCAGCAGCCTCTTTGCAGCCATTGACATGACTGTGCAGAGTTTCTGAGGGCGATTCAACATAGACTGCTGTGTTCTTGGGGTTTGTAGGTGCACTGAATTTAGACAAACTATCACTTAAGAAAAGGTAGTTTGTTTTTGTTCCTAAGTGTTACGGATTTTACAGGGATGATAGACTTGATCATGATTTTGAAAGAAACCTCTTTGTGATCAGACCTTACCAAGGAGGACGAGACATTGAGGGGTGCAACATTCTTCCATATTTGTGCATGCAGGATCCAGCATGTTGGAGCCAGTAAAGAGTGTATCCAATATTTGGTCAAGGATGTTTGTGTTTATGAAGTCCAGGAATCTCCATGCCTGTATATTTGAGGGTATGTAAGATTTATGAAGTCCAGGAATCTCCATGCCTGTATATTTAAGGGTATGTAAGATTTCCAGTCTATAGATGGGTACTTAAAGTCTCCCATGAGTAGTGTGTTAGGCTGGGTGATATGAGTAAATGTCTCCAACAGGTGTATATATATATATATATATATATATATATATATATATATATACACATTGTGGGCTTGCTTCCTGGAACATGGAGGGTGACCTATAGCTGTCTAGGATATGGTACAGGATTTTGTGTATGGTATTTTACATATGTAGGAACTCCAGCACATAATTCTGCTTGACCACCCTACAGGTATTCTTTTTATTGAAGTATACTGAGACACCTCCACCTTTAGCCCTTGTCCATGCAGCTACTGGTCTAAAAGTGTGGAAGGTTCTGAAACCTTACACTGCTAGGTTACTCCCTGATGCTTTAAATCATGTCTCAGTAACTGCACATAAGTGTATATTCTCAGCTATAAAGAGGGCTTAGAAGGATGGCAGGGAGAGTGGTAGCCTTAATTTAATGCATTTATGCATATATTAAGTATTTTAATTTTAGGGGAAATTCAGTGTCAACCACATAGTACAGAAAAATGTAGTAGAAAGAATAATCCGGCAGGATGCAGTTTGTTACATCAGTATAGATTAAACATTATGAGTGTGAGAATGCAGTAATGAAAGCTGGCAGAGAGTTTGAGCAGAATCTGGTATGCAGAGAAACAAATATTACTTCTAAGTACATACGCAAGTTTCTGTTAACTGTTAGATATATATTTAGATATTTATAAGTGCATGAATTTCTGTTTGCAAGTTAGACGCATATACACTTCTGTTGCTATAATATATATATGAAAATATAGTCAGATGCATGCATTTCTGTATGCTGGCATACATATATTAAAGGGTTAAACTGTTCTCTAAAGATTAATTAAATAAATAAAAGGGCATTCATCTGTATGTAACATGCTGGTGCAGCTTGAGAAAAATGCTGATAAGGATAAGCTGAATGTTCAGTGTTTAATGCAAGCTTCAATGATTACAGATAAGGATGCAGGTGCAAGGAAGGAACTGAGTTGGAGGCATGAACAACTTATTGAACTGTCATGTAATTCACCTTGAAACAAAAACACAAAGGAGCTTATAAACAAACTGCATGACATCATCAAAAGACTGCTTTCGCACAGAAACATTTTCTAACAAAAAAGACTCCCTGAAAGTTTAATAAACCTACTGTATGACATCAGAAAATACCAAAATAATGACTTTGAGAGTTCCCACAAGACTGCTTTCATAAGAATGTATATATGTGAGATGTAATCTGATTTCTTGTTAGAGCTGTTTACTGGAGAACACCTTCCATGTTGTATGAAAAGAAAACTCGAAGAAAGTAAACCCAGCAAACTATACATTACTGTATGTCTGTTATATAGACAAGTTACTTTAATAGTTCTGTGCAAGAAAGATAATAATAATATACTGCTGAGAAGGTTAATAATCTGCAAAGTTTATGTGCACGAACCAGACTTTATTTTTTACAAGGCACTTTTTCAAAAGCTGTAGTCGGCAGTTTCAGTAAGACAAGACAATAAGTGCCATCCAATAAATCATTTTAAACCACTTTTCATTAATCTGTTTTTTAAGACTTATGATTGCTGTGAATACTATTTGCACTTCTAGACAGCCAGTAGCCCTAAATATTTAGAAAAGAAAGCTATTAATAAATAAAATTATAAGTGCAAGAGTTGTACAAGGAAAGGAAATGAGTAACACTCTAATAACATTAAATCATCATGAAAGAATCAGTAAACTGCAATAAGGCAGCACCTTTTAGGGGAAACTTTTACTAGAATATAAAGGCAATATTGTAGAAGAATGTGTTCATTTGGGTCTATATGACTTGGTCGACAGTTCATATGATCGACTGTTTATTTGGTCGACAGTTCATTTGATCGACAAGCATTTGCCCCCTTCCCCAATGTTGTGTGACCCTGGAGTTGATATATATAGTTAGGGGGGTGGGGGGCACAGCCCCCCACATTGGGGTGTGTGGGGGGCGAAGCCCCCCACCTAAAATGCTTGTCGATCAAATGAACTGTCGACCAAATAAACAGTCGATCATATGAACTGTCGACCAAGTCATATAGACCCGTTCATTTTGACCTTACTGGATTCATAGTAGTGTTTGAGCTAATTTGCTGTAACTATTAAAGCCTATCTGTGGATACTGTCCTTGCCCTGTAAGTCAAGTGACAATGCTAACACTACACTTAAGGTATCTGCTTTATTCTTCTTCGCATTTGTATGTGTCTCGTTATGTTCTCAGTCAAGGTTGTTTAGCGTTAAGTTCTGTTAAGTTCTTTGACTCAGAGATAGCAATCTATGTGGAACTTGTATGTTTTTTCCTTGTTGTGGTAGAAAAAAAGTCTGTAGTGGGCTTATTTAGCCATTCAGATTTTTATTACATTGTGCTCAAATAGCATGCTGTTTTCTCAAGTGTTTGATGCTTTCTATGGTCAAGCTTATCTTAAAGCTGCCCAGAATGATGTTTGGCTAATTGTTATTTAAAAAAAAATGGAGCTTACTTCAGAGTATGCCTTTGAACATCTGGTTCTGAGACTACAGCTCAGCATTTCACAAGGAATCAAATAACAGATACCACTTAAGCTGGTTGCCTAACAAGCATTTGTGACAAGCAAACTAGAACAGTGAATGGGAAATGGGATCCCATCCTGAAACTCATACTAAGATTTGTTCAATGAGAAATAGACTTGTTAATATTTACTCTTTTAATAGTTTGTGTTAGGTTAGACGTCCTGTGCTTGGATGCAGTAGTTTAAATACAAAAAATGGAAACAGAAAAGGCAAATGACATAGCCAGAAACAGTTTACTGAGTTGAAACGTGTTACCATATGTTAACTGTAATGTGAGAGCAAGTGAATTATCCAGGTGATTCGATTCAAGCTCTGGTGTGACACTCAGTTTTGAATATTTATATTTTAGTGTCCAAAGTACAGTAGTTTTAATATACAAAGTGGGCATAGTGATTCTTAATATCAGCGACTCAAGAAATTTCTTATTATTTTGTTTTTTCCATTATAGAATAAAACAGATCCCCTGAAATTTTCAAATGAATTATTCTCATTATAACCTTTTTATCAGTTTTAATAGCTTAGAACAACATATGCTCAGTACATAAATCAAAATATAATTATACATACATGATCAATGACTCCTTATGTGATTAAACAAAAGCTTTAGAAATCAAAGCATATGAACAGCAATAGAGAACATAAAAATGATGCACAATTTAAAGCTAATATTTATTGGGAAAGGAAAGGTTATGTTATTGATTGGTCCCATTGAATAACACAGCTGACTGTGGTCTGGACACACTTTTAGAGAGAGAAACAGCAGCAATTAAATCAATTTTAATAATGTATTTCATTTATGAAATATATTTCTACAGAGCATGCATTAATTTCTGCCAGAATGTGCATACACATAAGGGAGAATCTGGACTTGGTTTTGGCTCATCTCCATATTGTTTATGTACCATCCAAAATATTGTGGGATCTATATATTTTCACTGTAGAATAATATTCAGGCTAGGCCTTCATACTTTCCACTTGGAAATCTATACATGCTTCACCCTTTGATGCTGAGTAAAGGGGATCAGTTTTTGGCTGGAAGGATGTTCTTAAACATGGTAAAACTATAACTGATTGCTTTTTCCACAAGTTTAGAAGGGTTTTACCTTCTGAATGAAGGATTGCCTCTAGAGAGTGAATATAAGCACATCATGGCTGAAGGTATCAGACTCGATGACAGCAGTAAAAGTGGTGTGATGGATGGTATTATTTTTTGAGAGCAATTTCTTTTCCTTAGACTATATTAATTCAAGTGGAAGGTAATGGAGTTCTGCTGGGCTATAAATGGAAATAGTGGTCTGAAGTAAGACAATCCATCCAATGTTTAAGTTGCACATAATGATCTCACTACTGAATGCATTAGAAAATTTGCAAGTTGTCAACTGCACTACTTTGAGATGAGTCTAAAGTGTAAAACAAGCTAGAGTGTGGTCTCTGTGTTTAACAATATTCAAAATAATAAATTCGTAATTGAATACAGGAGGGAAACTTAATATGATTTCAAACAAATTTGAAGTAGTGTTTGCAACTGCAGGTAAGGATCACTGATCCTGAAGATGGAGTAATGTAATGAGAGAATTTCTTAGTCTAAGACTGTAGAGTCAGGTCTCAGAAATGGTTATGGATAGAAGAATATGGGTTTCTCTTGATATGAGATCTAGCTTTGAAGAATAATATGCCTATTAAACATACTTCCATCATTAATATCAACTATTATGAGGGATTTACCTGAAGGCCAGATGGCTACAGATGGGCTGGATAGGAAAATGGTCATAAAGAGTAAGTCAGCTGTCAGTGCCATGTTTCTTGGACACTTGACAAAGCAGCAAGAATATACAAAGATGAAAGAAGACACATTAATTAAGATTCCGAATACGTAAAATTGATGATTTTTTTTTTAATTAAGGGAGGTTTGACATTAATAGCAAGGCATATACTTTGCATTTTCACCAGTGAATGTTTAAGAGACAGGATATTGCACAGGAAGGCTGACTAGGCAATACAAGTGCAAGTGGGTGGGGGGAGATATTGTGAAATAGTGAGCTAAAATTACAATAGAAGAAGGAAGTATGGGTGATTAGACAGCTATTAGATAAGTAAGAAACTGTTTATTCAATGACTTGAATAGGATTTCAGAGTGAAACTGAAGTTCCTTCTAGATGAAATGAATCTTAAAGATGTGGGATTGGAGCAAATGTACCCTTTAAGCTGATGAAGTTTATCATAAGGGCCAATCACTGGACCCAACAATCTTGATCAAAGTCGGGGAAATCATTTGTAATACCAACTTAAGAACAACTGACATCTGAATAAAGTAAGTATGTATGCAGGAAGAGCACAAGCAGGGAAGGCAGGTACCTCAAATTACTTGTTAGTATGATAGAAGTATCGTTTTTGTCAAAAGAGTCTTTCAGCAGTGCATGGCAATATGAAAGCTGCAAATCTGAGTATTGGCGAATGAAGACATTTCTGAGGAGTACTTACTTAAATTTCAGGAAATAGTTGTATTAGGAAATGTGATTCTGATAGGAGTTGAAGAGTTTAGAAGAGGTCATGAACTTCTAACTATTCTATTCTATTATAGCCTGAGGTTAAGCATGAGTTCATTCAAATGGGAAGAGACCATAATGAAAGCTGGAAAGTTTGAAAGAAAAAGTGAACTTGTAGGTGTCCCATTCTATATAAAAGACAGGGGACGAGAGATAGAGACAATGGATGACAGCAGTTAATAAACAATAAAAGGAAATGTACGTCATGGCTCCCTTCTATGTTGCAAGTGAAGCTTAAACTTTCAGTATGCAGGTGTTTATGGTTGGCAGGTATGATGAGAGCTGAAGAGCTGAGAAAAGGAAATTATGTCTGCATGTGTGTATTTATTTATGTATTGTTTGTTTCTTTGTTTTTATTTTTTATGTGTTTATCATTTAGCAGCAAGGAAAAGTGGTCTGGTCCAAAACCTTCTCAGCTATGACACTGCCCAGAGAAATGGTAGCAGATTTTCAGTCATTTTTTTACTTACAAAATCAAAGATCTATTGGCTACATCACTGATATATTGGGTCTTCAAAACTATCTTATTTTTGGATTTTTACTAGTTTTTCAAGAACCAGTTGCACTAGGTTCAAATGGGATAGAAGGACTTGTGTACACTACACTGGAAGGTCTTTTAGATTGTTATTTTCTCCTTGAGGTAGGTATATGGGAATTTCTTGCAACTTGTCATTATTTCCCAATTTTGGTTGTACAATTTATGAATACTGATATACTTCTTCTTAATAAATAATGTACCTGAGGTTTCTCCATAGTCTGAAAATATTTTTAAAATTTCTAACAGTTTTGTATAAAAAACTGTGGTGGGACTAAATAAATTAAATAAATCAGAATTGAACTTGAAAGTATTCTAATTAATTTCAGCAATCGCTTTTATTCAACAAGAAACTGTGTCAAATTCAAACCCAAGGCCCTATCAAATGAGTTACTCAGTGATGAAAAGTAGCCTTGTCAAAACATCTATCTACCCAGGGCTGCCCTACTAAGGGCTTGCACATTTTAATTTAGCCCCTAGTAATTTCATAGTGAACAGCTTTTAACAAGTCAAGAAGGAAACCCCTTTCCTGAAACATCCTCAAAACTCTGATTCTTCCCACAAAAAAGTCTCAGAATCAGATGCCATTCTGTCTGCCCTAAATAGCTAACCTTTACCTAAACTCTTCTTTTGGGAAAAAAGGGAGACAGCCATATGTCTCAACTGTCCTTATTTTAGGGGAAGCTTCTATTTTAAGTCCTGATTTTGGATGGCCTAATTCTTGGAGGCATATTCCTGTTTTTAAGCCTGATTAACCCTTTCATACAATTTTCTGAATCCCTCTCAGTGCACATAGTTTTTGAAGTTGTCTAGTACATAGAAAGCCACTCTGCATGACCAACATACTAGCAACAAAAATAACTTAAAGAAAGAGAATGTACATCTTACAACTCTATTTTCTGAAGCAAAATTAAATGAGCTTCTCTAGTATTATTTTGCACCACAGTTCATTAATCTCTAAAAATTGTTCACACAATATGTGTGAAGTAACAAAAAAGACAAGCCTTCATGGCAGTATGATGAAGATTATATGGGTCAGTGGAAAATGAGACATGTTCAGGGATAGTAATTTTTGATAAAAAAATAAGGAAATAAAAATATCATATATGACAGTAGTAGTAACTATGAGAGTGGTAATATGTGATATTTGAAGAAGAGGAAGATGTGTTAAACTAATAGTGACATATGCATTCACAAATATGTCTGAAATGAAAAAGATATTTGAAGAAGTAAATAAATATGTAATGACCAGTATGTCATAAATTATGGAGGGAGATTTTACTTGAAACTTAAGGACAAAAGACAAAAAATAACACAATATATGATAGCAATGAAAGAGTTAATAAAATATGTGGGGTTGAAAATAAGGAAGATAGGCAATGGAAATACAAAAAAGGAACTTTTAAAACTGAAATAGATGATGGGGTTGAAAGAGTTGAGTTTTCAGATTATGGAGCTGTATGGGTTAGAAGGGGGTATGATAAAGAGATAACAAAGGAAGGAAAGGGTTAAAGGGTGACTGGTGAGGCTGGCAAAAAGGATGAATATTAAAAAAAAAATTAAAAAATGCAGAAAACACACATGATGGTTAGAGTGCAGGATACAATGAATATATTGGTGGAGGCATTTATAGAAATGCATAAAAAAGCTCTTGAAAATGAAGACATTGAAAACAAGAGGTAAGATGGAAAAAGAATAAGCTACGAAAAGGTATGAAAAGAGATATAAAAAGGCTGTGAGAGAATAAAAGAAACAGAAAAAGTGTATGAAAAATAGGGAGAAAGCAACGACAATGATGCATAGACAAAGATTATTTCTTAAAGGGAAAAAGAAGTTTCACCATTTTAGCAAAGATGCTAAAACAAGGGAAGGGAAGATGTATGTAATATTAGACAAAGAAGAAATTATGGAGTTAGTTGAAAATGTATAAGAAGAATGTATGGGAAAGGAAAAGTAAAAACAAAAAATGGTGAAGAGGCTATTTAAAAATGCTAAGAAACATGTAGAAAATACATTTTAACTGGAAAATTGAAAAAAACTGTGAAAGAAAGAATGGAGGAGTGATCACATGGGCTAGATGGATTAAATTAAATTATAGATTTATAAATGAATAAATGACATTGAAGAAATGGTATTTGTTAAAATACTGAACTGAGTGGTTGAAGAAAGGTATCAAAGAAGAAGAGATATGTGGTGAGGTGATTTTAATTTATTTGTAAAAAGGTAAAAGCAAAAGCATAAAAAATACAGGGCAAATATCAGTAGTAAATACTATACATACCGTAATTGTTATATGAAAATAAAGCCAAAAAGTATGTCGAAATTATTGTATGAATTTATAGAGGATTGGATGCTTGGAGTAAGAAGAATAATGGTAAAACACATTTTAGAAATGCTAAAACTTAAGACAATTGTTTCATACTGTACAGATGGTGTCTTAAAAAGACATAGGATTTCACAGCTACTGAGGTTTGACTTTATAGGCTTGAATATACCCATAAAGACTTAAAAAGGGATCTATATTATGAGATCGAAATCCTGTTTCCGCGAACACCACAAGATCAATAAGTATAGCGCAAACTACAGTAATAGCAAATGTTCAAAACCGTGAAACATGAAATGTCAAAGTGTCATGATTGGCCCGTCTGCGGTATAGCTCCATAAGGTAACTGTGTGATACTTACGGACCTTAGGGTTAGGGTGCGGGTTAAGGTAAGTGCATAGATAGGTAATGTATGTAAGGTTTAGTATGGGGTTACAAGTAGGGTTTTGTTAACCGTATGTGTGTGGATTATTTGTTTTGTTTGGGTATGTTTGTAGGGTAAGTGTGCGATAGTTACAGACCTTAGGGCTAGGGTGCGGATTAAGGAAAGTGCATAGACAGTAATGTATGTAAGGTTTAGTGTAGGGTTAGAAGTAGGGTTTGGTTCGTGTTTGTATGTGTTTTATTTATTATGTTTTGGTATGTAGTATCTAGCGTGCGGTGGTGTTGGCTGACTATGATGGTTTGAGATTTGAAAATTTGTTGTTTAGGGGGTTCGGCGTATTTCCAGTTCACGCTCTGTGTGTCGGTGTTGTGGTGTTCGATTATATGGGTTTTCGATGTCATAATATAGACCCCTTAAAAAGTCATGGCCATCCAGAAGCATACTGCTCAACCTCTTAGCCCAAGAAATCTGGACAACGCCTGACATAAAGGGGGGACAAAGGCCAAAAATAGGGGCACATTTGAAATATTGCTCTTATAAACTTAAAAAGTTGCTAGAGTAACAGAATGTGTTAGAATGCATTTAGTGAAAGATATGAAATCTGAAACTCAAATTCATGTCATTATTTAGTGACTTTAATCCTTAGATCATCCAGTGACTTGTCAAAAAACACAATTTTTATGAGGAACAGACGAAAAATAAGAGGCAAAAATCTAGAAAATCTACAAAAATATGTATCGTTAAGAGGTATGTAGGAAGCCATGTAGCTGAAAAAACTGGTATGCCCTCAATAGGTCTTTTGCATATACTTTATAGGCCTGCACTATAGGAGTTTTAAGGTATTACACAGTGAAGTTTCTAGCTTGGCTGAGTCTTTCCTCTAGTTTTCACTATATGTATGGGGGTATCTTATAGAATACAAGCTCAGTTTATTTACATATTTACACAAATACAAATAAAAAAGTGACTCAGTAAATAGTCTGGGAAAATGTACTTCAAAAATATGTTAGCTCACAGTATGACTTGAAATACTTGAAAAGTACATTCCAAAACTGGATTTCTTCACAGAGACCCTGATTTTCCCATCAGACTTACTGATAGGTAGCAACCCTAGCTGTTGTGGTATGGACAGAAGAGTAGTGATGAATCTCAGCCTGCTTACTTCTCCTTAGGGAGAGGGTGGGATGCATATTTTGTGGTAGAATTTTGCAGTACAGTTCATTAAAGTATACAGATTTTACATTGTTTCTTTGATAATGTGCTTATATTATTCTATATTTTTTTTCACTCTGTTTGTAAATGTATTTCTGAGCAGTTTCACACATTCCTTCTGCAAGCAGGAAGTATTATGTGCTACTTGGTATTCAGAAATTATGATAATCAGAAGTTCAGATTTTTGACTGGATATACTTATTTTTCAAGGGCCTTTATGTCTGTTTTCCAGTGCCTGCTGTTTGAGAGGTATGTTTGACTGTTTTCCAGAAGTATGTTTAAGTTCAAATTTCTCTTCACTAAGACATATTTTTATACTAGTTATTTGTTAGGTCATGCTTCAAATCTTTTGTAACTCAGGAATTTGCATATTGATTGTTTTTGCTTACTTATTCATTGACATGCATTTTTTTTTAATTGCATCATCTTTTTGCAAGTTATATTTTTGTGTAAATCTGGTAATTTTCCTTCAGTTCTTAGAATGTTACCCATTAGCAAATATTATTCTGATTTATGGAATGAACCCTTGACATCCACACCCCCCCCCCCAATAAGGAAACCTCCGTAAAAAACTTCTCTAAAGCCAACTTCATGCTACTCAAGTCAGAAGTGACAAACTTCATGACACCCATGCAGACGGGAACTGAATGTTTGACTGCTGAACCCTACACTAAGGCACTGTACAAGCACATCCACTTGTGCATGAATCATGCCATCCCAAATAGAACCAAGACGCTCTCCTCCAAAAAAAGGAAGACAATCTGGTGGTCCCCTGCCATAAACAAACTTTACAACAAAAGGAAGAAACTCTTGAAGAAAAGAGAAAAATCCCAGGATGCAAAAAACTCCCTTACCAGCCTCAAGTAAGAAGATGAGATCTTTCATAAAATCCTCCAAATCTAGTTACAAAAATAAAATTGCCAAAGAATCCAAAGTAAACCACAAGGCATTCTATAGCTATGTCAAGAATCTAAATGGCAATGCTCAGATCTGCTCTGAGCTGTAACAGAATGGTATTAAATATACTGATCCCAAGGATATTGCCAATATCCTGGCCGATCGCTCCAGTGCTAACTTCACCCCCTCTCACCCCCTAAGGGGCCCATCTCAATACCAAAAGATTGTCAAATTCCAGCAATAATGGCCACACGGGTAAAAAATGCATTCTCCAAAGCTAAGAATACAGTATCCATGGGACCAGAAGACATCCCAGGCTGTGTACTACATGAAATACAAAATGAACTGGCACCTCACCTAAGTGTCATGTTTAATCAAAGCCTCTCCTCAGGTTTCATGCCCACTGAGTGGCGCACAGGTACAGTTATCCCACTCCACAAGGGGGATCCATCTTGGATCCTGGGAACTACCACCCCATCACTCTGATGAGCCTGATCTGCAAGGCCATGTAATGTATTATCATGGAACTTATAAACAAAGACATTGGTAACCTTCAAACATGGGACTCCACCCAGTGTGGGTTCATGAAGGGCCGATCTTGTCTCCTGAACCTGATTGACTTCTTCGAATCAGTCTCCAGAGCTGTGGAGGAGGGTAAGGCAGTCCACACAGCCTATCTGGACCTCGCCAAGGCCTTCGACACCATCCCCCACTCTGGAATCATACATAAACTTACTAAGCTGGGCATTAATCCCTACGTCACTTGATGGGTTGCCAATTGGCTTACTGACAGAACCCACACTGTAAAAGTAGCTGACTCCAAATCCATCTCCAGACAAGTGACAAGTGGAGTACCTCAGGGTTCAGTCCCGGGACACCTCTTGTTTGGCATCTACTTCTCTGAAGTATAGGCCAACACTAAGGGACTCTGGCTAACAAAGTTCACAGATGACTGCAAACTGGGAGCCATTATTGAATCCCCAAATGATGTGGATATTCTACAAAAGGGCCTTATAGAAACAGATGCTTGGTGCCAGAGCCATGGATCAAGCTCAATGCCAAGAAATGTATAGTTATCCCGTTTGGGAAAAAACATGTACCCATGAATTACCACATACGTGGCAGTACACTGAACACCAAAAGTGTGATAAGATACTTAGGGATACAGGAGGACAGTGGTCTCATCTTCAATAACCACATCTCCACAACAGTCAGAAAATCCTTCTATGTGGCACACCTCATCACTAAGGGCTTTCCATCCAGAAAAAAGGAAGTCATTGTCCTACTGTACTCATCCCTCATTAGACCCATTATAGAATACAACTCCCTGTTTGGTATGTACCTCTCAAGACATCTGCAACAACTGGAAAGGCCACAGAAATACCTCACTAAAAGAATCACAGGCCTAAAGCAGATACCCTATGCTGACCATCTAAAATAACTCCAGCTATAGTCTGTTGCATATCGTCTACGCAGAGGCAATCTCTGCTTAACATACAAGGCCATGTCAAACCCAGAGCTGTTGGACATGCTACACTTAAAGAAATCCCAATCCCTCAGAGCCACACCACCAGAGATCTAAACCTTGTCATCACAATGAACAAAACATGCTGGAGGGATAGGTTCCTGACCCAGAGACTCTCCAGACTCTGGAAAAGACTGCCCATACATGTCAAGCAGAGAGCCTCTTTGGCCCTCTTCAAAAGGAACCTTGACGATTGTATGGGAGATAGGAAATTCACCCCGGGGATCATGCCAGTCGCTCTACTTGACAGGGATCCAGGGAAGTAAATATGGTGGGAAGAAATAGCCAGGGAAGTATTATGGTTAGGATTGAATAGGCCATGGTGCTGATAGCCTAGGACCAACCTATGAACCTATGAACCACTCCCATAGTTTTGGGTTCTTACTTTGCACATAAGCAAAACACTAACATCTTACTATCACCACCTTGCTTGGGTCACATGAAAATTCACTTATTCCTTTTTTTACTATATTTAAATGTTTATCATGCCACCTGTTTTCTCCATATATTTTCTTTACTTCATCTACTGTACTCTCTTTTACATTGCAGCATCTGATGCTTTACTTTCTTGTACCTAGTGTGTGATAATCTGTTTTTCAGTTTTACTCCTACGTTTCTAACTTACACTTTCAGCACTACCCTCCCATGGTTGGGACAGCCTTGTTAACTGGTAGCTTGGGACGAGGAAGTGGAAATGTAAAACAGAGCTAGTAACTGACAACATTACACATGCTGTCGTGCATGCCAGTGCTTTTATTATGCCTGCCCTCCATTGGCATGATGAGGTTATAGTGTGAGACTAGATGGATAGTGAGGTGTGTCCTGTGAGGTTGTATCCTCCATAAGCCTTTGGGTGGCTCTCCCTATATTTGGCATTTCTGCATGTCCAGCCCACAACCACACGAAACTTCAGTCTCCACCAGGGCTTACTGTGCATATTCTACCAATACCTACACCCATCTCCCAAGGAAGGCACTCCCATCAGAACATCAGAAAGGCTATCTGCTACTTTTTCATAAGATATATATATATATATATATATATATATATATATATATATATATATATATATAAAAACACTTTTTATTTTGCTAATTTATTAACAGCTAAATCCATTAGATGAAAGTGCTTCGTTTGATGGCAACCCTATGCAACATCCTCTTATATGACTCACTCATAGTCACACAGTAGGCAGATGAAGTCTGCGAAAATCAAACCCAGTCCTACTAAAATAAAGCTTAATAGAAATGCATAGTCTTTTTTTTTCTAAACTTCCAAACACAGCCAACCTTCCTTTTAATAAAGTCTTCTTTTAATGTTTCTGTACCTATGCCACAGAAAGTTTTAAATTCTTTAAATAAGTTTTTTAAGTACTAATTTGAATTCTTTAAATAAGTTTTTTAAGTACTAACATTTACAGGAATATCTTCCTTTCCTCAATTCAGTCATATATGTCTATAGTGTGCCTTATTTTGTCTATACATAAAAGAAAAAAGTATACACTCTACATACGTAAGATTTTAGTCTGGATTACAGCAAGCATCAATCTTTCCTATTGCTGTTTATAAATAAACCATTTGCTCATTATTTTCAGACTTAGAAGCTTTACTTTTTAGTAGTTCCTTCCTGTCAAATGAAGAAAACGTGAACTTGTTTTGTGAAGTCATTTTCATTGACCGCTGCTACACTCTACAGAGCTATTTAAATATTTCAGTTTAATCCTCTGGATGCTTTGCTTGCAGGTTCTGTTGATGGCGTCAGCATGACAATGACTTACTGTACAAACATTTTCAATAATAATGAAGTACTTGCATCTCTTTTTAAAATGCTATGTTCTTTTTTTATTTGTGATCTTCTTATGTATTTCTTGAATATGAAAAGATGTATAGAAATTAACCAATAGACTTTTCCATCTCATAAATAATACCTGTTACAATGGTTGAGGTGGCTGATGTAGTGGCAGGGAGGGAGGAGTGTATCCAGCCTTGTATAGTGGGCACTCATTGAGGATGTGCCATAAAGAGAGACATGCTCCATAGAGAGGAGCTGCCCTCAGGCATAGTTGATGAGTGTGGGGGGTGGGTAGGGCATAGAAAAAGAAACGTGAAGAGGGAATTGCAAATGGATGAACCCATAGGATGCCCTTAGAATTCACAACTGGACCATACAGGTTCTGGAATAGTCTAGGAGGCATAGGAGGATAGATGATAAACCCAGTGTGGACATGGGTCACTGAGGGATGGATCTGTACCATGAGGTCTGAGGGGACAACAAAAATAATGCATGTTGAGGGTGTAGCTAAGATGCCAAGCAGTTAGCAGCATAAAAATTGCTCTGCCTCTTTTCAGTTTTTCTGACATGATTATTTAATGTTACACTTAAGAAATTATATTCAGTATATTTTTATTCAACAATAAACAAATCATTGTGGAAATTAAGGAGGGAAATTAGTCTTCTAAGACTCTATTTTACTTTTATCCTGTCGGATGTTGTTTTCAGTTAATTTCATCATGAGATACTCTAAAGCTTCTTCTCAGGAAAATGTGATGAAGAAAGAACTGCAGTCTCTTATTACTAGTATTCAAGATCTTTCAGTCAAAATGAAAAAGTTGGATAATAAAATGGATACTATAAAACAGGACAATAAAAACAACTTGATTTACTAAAGGGAATTATCAAGAAACACTCAGATCAAATTTCATCCATGGAGGAATCAGTGAAGGTATACCTTCATATGTTCACCAGCCACATCTTCAACGATACTTCCGCAAACTGTGAACCGCGAAAACCAAAGTGCCAAATGACAAAACCTCGTTCCCTTTTTGACCCATGATAGCACTCATTTCAGCGGTGGAGCAATCGAGAATGTTGAATGTCAATATTTTTATGATGTTTAGGGAAAGCAACGTAATGGAATTCGTCAACATGGTTCGAGGATACGCCGATTCGGAAGAATGCTTTCACACAAATGAAGGTATACCATCAGTGAATGATGTAGATCGAAGGCTAACTAAAAAGGTAAGTCAAGTTGAATTCCTTTTGAAACAAAACACTTTTCTCTTGGAGAAAGTAGAAGAAGTGAAAAGTAGGTCCAGGAGAAATAAAATAAGAATATATAGAGTACCTGAGAAAGAAGAAGGCAACAATATGATACATTTCCTGAATGCCTGGCTATCAAAACTTTTAAACTTGCCAGAATCACTTTAGTTTAGAATAGAAAGAGTTAATAGATCTCTCTCAAATATTTCTTCAACTAATAATTCATCTACACCAAGATCTATAATTGTTAATTTCCTCTCTACACAAGATAAGGACTTGGTTTTAAAAGCAGACTGGTCTAACTCTTCGATAACTTTTAATGGGAAAAATATTAGATTTGACAATGACGCTACCTCTTCAGTAATGTCCAAGAGGAAAGCCTGCATTCCACTAATTTAAAATCTAAAGAAATCCAATATCAATGCTCAACTTATTTGCCCTGCAAAACTCAAGATTTTCCTTTCTGAATGTCAGACATTATTTAATAAACTTGATAAAGTCATGGTCTTTGTTCAGAAAAATAACCTTTTAGATAAACAAGAAAAATTGATTGGTCTTTAGCAAGTTTAAAAAACAGGCAGTTAAAAGTGGATAGTCCACTAAAGGAAATAATAGCAAAAAAAATTAAGGAAAGTAATAAAGTTTTTCTTTCTCTTTTTTTGGGTCTCTTCCTTTTTTTATATATATGTTGTTCTATAATATTAAAACATTGCTTTAACAACTACAGAACATTGCATTTTTAAGGTAATACCTTTATGCCTTTTTAAACACATGAAATAATATGAATAGTAATAGTATAAATAGTAATTCATCATATATGTTCATAGTTTAATGGCATTTTACTGGGTTTTCTGAGTAATGGTAAGCAAAATGCTGTAATTTAAACAGTTTTCTATTTTTTCATACTAATGCTAAAAGATAGATGCTTAAATCTGTACCAATATACTATCATATTTTTTGATTAAAGGGAAATGCTAGTAAGGACAAATAACTTCATTACATTTTAAAAATGAAGACTGAATGTATATATTTTGTACAATGGTGATATATATATATATATATATATATATATATATATATATATGTGTGTGTGTATATATATATATATATATATCTATATGGATTCACATGAGAATCTCGAAAAACTGAAATACCGAATTTCAGTTTACTGAAATTCAAATCCTTAAACCTTACAAGCCCGAAACACTACAAGCACAAAACTTAAAATCCTGAACATACACTACAACAAAACACACACATACACATACACACACTCTCCCCCCACAATCAAACATACAATCCTAAAATACAAATGAGCAGGGGGGCAAGCCCCCCTGTGCCCCACACCCCCCCTACTTAAATATTCTAACTACGAGACCGCACAATCACACACACAAAGGTAACTCCCACCCACACATTTCACAGCCCCTTGCACACACACACATCACAACCAAAACACACACTAACATACACTACAGCACATTACCTACACATTCATACAGACTTACCTGCACTTAGATCCATTCATATATCACAACACCAGAAGCTCAGAACGTTGGGATTTCAAATTTCACACTTCTGGTGTTTCGCGATTTCAAGCTTTCGGGCTTAGAATTTCGAAAAACTGAAATTCTGTATTTCAGATTTTTGAAATTCTAAAGGGAACCCATATATATATATATATATATATATATATATATATATATATATATATATATATATATATATATATATATATATATATAGGTTCCCTTCAAAATCTCAAACTACTGAAATCTCAAAATTCATATGGTTGAGACCACATGATCGAGGTTTCAGAAGTTTGAAATTCTCAATGGAGATCTGCATACAGTGCGGAATGGGAGTTTCCCTTTTCCTCACTGTAGTGTGATCCCGGAGTTGTTATATTTAAGTAGTGGGGTGTGGGAGGTGCAGGGGGGCTTGCCCCCCTGCAGAAACATTGTATCTGTTGTTTTTTTTGTGTTGTTGGATTTGTTTCAAAATTTTGAACTTCTGAAACTTCAATCATATGGTGTCGACCATATGAATTTCAAGATTTCAGAAGTTTGAGTGCTAAAGTGAATATATATATATATATATATATATATATATATATATATATATATATATATATATATTGTATATTTACATACTATTATTGCTTTTATATCATTTTTCATATTTTGTTTGATCCTCTAGTCAATTTATATTGTTTTTGCACTTATTTTAGGAGAGAGAGTTATGCACAGGTATGTAGATATAGATTATTGATTTTTGTGTAGTTCATAGTACTGACAGCCTTTGTCTGCACTTTCTTAAATCCATTTACATTTTCAAAAAGTTCGTCTCACCTGTAAATAGTCACAGGCTTTTTATAGCCCTGGACAATCTTTTAAACTACATTTCCCACTCAAAGGTTGTTTTGTTTTTCTTTTTCTTACCCTTTTCTAATGTCTTGAAGAAAGCCGCTAGCTATTCACTTGAAGGAAAGCAGCATTGAGGTTATGCAAATGTGCAGAAGCAGCAGGAAGTCAGCGTTGACCTTTGAATTCACAGAAAAAAGCATCAAATGGAATCTTTGAACAGAGGCATACAGAACAGATGCTGTAGAAGGTGACAGTACATTTTATACATTTTTTGTGACTAATTTAAATGCTAGGGTTATTATTTTGATTAGAAGTAGTAAACAGTAGTATCGCTTTGTACTGCATGGAATCTAATATATGTTTCTTGATTATTACATATTATGTGAACCTGCATGAAATTGTAATTCCAGTAAACAGTTGTTAAATACAAATACATTACAGATGCCTTACTGTTATAATAGAAAAGTAGTAGTAAAGTTGTTTTCAATGCATTTTTCAGTTATTAAGAATTAAAGTTGAAGCTGCGCTTTCTTTTCTACATACTTTCCTATAAAAGGTATACCATTTGATAGGATGCATTATTTAGTGAAGCCACACAAAACACTTATTAATTCGGATACTGAGGATAGCTAAAAGACAAAATAAGTAATATAAGGTAAGAGCTCAAGATATAGTTGTTGTGAAATTATAGAACATGAGCATCTGCCTAATAGTATTAATTTTAAATATTTACATCATTAGAAAATTAATTTACTTACATTTAACCCTAATTGATTTTAGATTCTATTAAAATCTGAAGTTAGATATTGGATAACAGATTGTTACTAGAGGAAAGCCTTATAGTTTAACACATATTGATAAATAGATAATTTCTAGAAGTATCAGCAGCAGGAAGGATTGAGCAACATTAACAAGATGACTGAGGGTAGTTTGATTATTTTATCAAGCCAGGAATGTTGCATTCCATGCTAGGTGGTGTAAATATTTTTATAATCAAATTGTTATTAGCTAGGTTTAGGATTTTGTCCCTAGCAAAATATGTTAAAGTTAATTATAATCACTTGTTTCAAAACCATTATTTAACCTTATTATAACTGTTACATTTTAAAGATGTCAATATATGTGCATTTCATTGAATGTAAATGGTCTTAAGAATCCTATGAAAAGAGGTATTTTACTCAAATATCTTAAAATAAATAAGGCCAACAAAGTCATTTTACAGAAAACACATTTATTTAAAAAAGGGCTTAGATAAGTTGACATTCGAAGAGTATTCAATACTTGTCGACTCACATTATAGTCTAAAAGGAGAGGCACTATTATACTTTGGAAGAAATGTTTGACTATGCCTAGGGTAGTTACGTTTTACTCTGATAAAAATGGTATGATGGGACAGGTTGTACTTGAGATCATTAAGCAGTTTTACATGTTTATAAATGTCTATTGGATTCCTGGAATTGGTTCTAAAGTGGAAAAATATCTGGGCATTATAACCTTACATGCAAAAGGAGAAATTTTGTTGGCCTGTGATTTTAATTGCATTTTATCGGAATAAGATACTACCAAAGATAAAAAAAAACAGAATAGCAGCTACTGCTAAACAATTAAATTATTTTCAAATACATTGAATCTAAGAGATATTCATGAATTATAATTTGCCAATTCCATTAATTGTATCTCCCCACTGCCTTCTATTTTTCTCCTGTACCTACATCCAACATAAAAAAACTCTTAACTAAACTTAAGCCCACCAAATTAGCAGCAGACGACATCCCAAGTGAATACCTACAAATCGCAGCTGATGCTCTGGCCTACCCAGTATCCATCTTGATTAACTGATCTCTGTCAGAAAGTTACATTCCGACACTGTGGAAAGTATCACATATAATTCCCCTCCACAAAGGCGGCCCCTCCACAGAGCTAACCAATTACCACCCCATAGCTATTCTCTCTCCACTCTCCAAAATACTAGAGAGATGCATACATTCTCAGGTCTCAGGCTACCTCCTTACTAACAACCTCCTTACCAATACTCAGCATGGTTTCCGACCAAACCATAGCACCACCACTGCCTTACTCTCCTTTACTAACACTATCCTTCAGCATAAAAACAATGGCTATCTCTCCTCTGCTAATTTCCTAGACCTATCTAAAGCATTTGACATAGTCCCACTCAAACAACTAATTTCTGTCCTCAATAACCTATTCTTCTCTCAATCAGTCACCAATTGGTTTCAGAGTTACCTGTCTGACCTCCAACAATCTGTTGTATGGCAGAATGACATATCTCCCCAAGTACCTGTCTTCATAGGGGGTTCCCCAAGGATCCATCCTTGGACCCCTACTCTTCTCTGTTTTCACCAATAATCTAGCCTCTGCCACCAAACATGGCACACTCATACAATACACAGATGACTCTACCATCATCATCTGCTCAGCCCAGTCCCTACCCAAACTGCAAAAAGTCACACAGGAAGCCTTTTCCTCTATTGAAACTTGGTTATCCAATACCCAATTAATACTCAACCAAAACAAAACTAAACTACTCATCTCCAAACCCACCAAACATACTCAAAACAACTCTCACTTTAACATCACAGCAAAAGACAACACCACTATATACCCAACTGAACACACCAAATTGCTAGGAGTGGAAATAGACAATAAACTAAACTTTGACATTCACATATCCATGACCATAAAAAAGTCCACAGAAAACTAGGAGCGTTATACAGAAATAAGCAACTTCTCACCAAAGCAGCAAAGATTTCAATAGCAAATTCCCACCTTATCTCCACCCTACTTTATGCCTCTCCAATATAGACCAACCTAAGGCAATGCGATCTAAACAAGCTAGAGACCTGCTACAATAAAATCGCCAAATTCGCCACAGGGGCATCCTACTGTAGTCACCACTGTCTCTCACTTGCTGAACTGGACTGGCTTGAACTCCTTCACCTCCTTCAATGGTATCAACTATCACTTGCCCACAAACTAGTAAACCATCCACTAAATGTCCCATCCACCCAGAATTTACTCCAACCCTATTGTACCACCAGACCACTAAGATCCAGCAACAAAAATCACTTGCAGATCACTAAAGCTAATAACTCTGCTGGTGAAGCACTATTCTCTTGCGTCATAGCCAAATTATGGAACTCCCTCCCACCCATAATTACCTCCGTACCATCATGCACCCACTTCAAAACTTTACTAAAAGTGCACCTAGAGCATGCTGGCTATGCCCTTGCTTCTCCCACTCTAATATAACCCACCCCATCCAACCACTTCCTTTCTTTCTACCCCACTAACAATCTTGATTATAGAAAGCTCAGATGCTCATAAGCCAGTGCTTATTATACAGCAGAAACTTCTTATTGTAACATTTGTTAATGTCTGTTATGTACTTTGCAGATAAAGATTCTAGTTGTCTACTGATGTACTATGTTCTTCATCTGTAAATATGTTTGTAATTAATTGCTATGTTAAATTGTTAATAACTATGTAATACAATGTAACTACTGTCTGTTTATTTTAACTGTGGAGCTTTTCTCCCCAGGCCTCTGCTGAAAATGGACCTACGTCCAGTCGGACACTCCCAGTCAACAAATGTAAATAAATAAATAAATAAAAATTACTTATTTAGATTTGGTACTCAAACAGATATAGATAAAGTTAGCATTAATAGACTGTATTCCAAGTAGAAGAAGTATCAATAATTGATGACATTTGCCTGACCATAATGCTATTACATTTAACATTAATCTAAAATCTAATGATTTAGTTTTTAGCAAAGAATTCCAGCTTATATAGTAAAACTTAAAGGATTTAAAGAGTGGTTTCTAAAAGAATTAAAATTGTTTATGGTGAAGTTACTGGTGTTATTTTATGGAATAAATTAAAAGCTGATATTTATGGTCGGATGAAGAATTGATATCTTCTAAAAAAGAAGGAATGAGACAATGAATTAATTGTTCTACAATTAAAAATTGATAATTTAAACTTAAATTTAAAACTCCCTGATATTAATACAAATTCAGAACTGAAGGTATTAAATTAGAAATACATTGAGATATTAAACCACAATGCTTCAATAAATATGGAAATACTTAAATTATAAACCTACTCTATATATCCTAAACATTTGCATAGGTTTGCCATTAGATCAAAACATTAAATAATGCAAAGAATATTAAAGAGATTACATATAAAATAGACAATAATCTTAAAAAGCAATATATTTAAAAGATATTTTAGAAGCCTTTAGGAGACAGTATGATTAAATAAATCATAGAAACTCAATATTAGATAATAGTGATCTAACAGATATTTTTAATGGAAAATATAGAATATAAATTAACAAAAGAACAACATGCTAAACAGGACAAACCAATTACTATTGGGGAACTTAAAGAACACATTCAAATATAAAAAAAAGAAAAAACAATAAGGCTCCTGGTCTAGATGGTTTAATTCCAGAGATATATAAAATAATTCGGATAACATTCTAAGGATGTTATTAAATGCATTTGATGAGATTAGAAATTCATTAAATATCTCTCCTTCTTGACAATTCTCTTTGATAACTCCTGTCTTGAAGCAAGAGAAGGATCATATGTTATGTACTTCTTGTCACTCTATATCTCTATTAAATGTTTACTATAAAACTTTAATGTATATTTTGGCAAAAAGATCAAATAGTATGATGTCAGATTTAGGTGAAGATGATCAAATTAGTTTTACCTTATATAGAAAGGTACAAGATAACATCATTAACCTTTTATCTTTAATAGATGCTGTTAATAAGAATAAAAAAAAACTTTCAATAATAAGCCTCAATGTCGATAAGGCTTTGGATATGTTTACATAAAGTAGTTAAAGAATATAATTTTTCTTCAGATTTCATACAGTTTCTAATGAAATTGTGCAATAATGCTTTTGCTTTTTGTAAATTTGGATCCTTTCTATCTAGTTCCTTCAAAATATTAAAAGGAACAAAACAAGGATGGTCATTATCACCTTTATTGTTTGCCTTGCTGATAGAACCCTTTGACACTTATATTAGAACTAATATAAATATAAAAGGGTTTTCTATAAATGATCATTATAGTTCTAAATTTCAACTATTCAAAGATATTTTATTAACTAATAGTAGCATCGAATCTTCATTAGAACACATTATTGATTCAATAAAAAACTTTGAAAAAATGTGTTGCCTAAATTTTAATCATAACAAAGCAGAAACATTATTGATAAATAAAAAAAGTAAATACCTTTTTTAAGAAAATATAAGGAACTCAGCTGGGAGAATAATCAACTTTAATACTTGGGAATAATTATAAAATGTACTTGGAAGGAGTTGGTATTATTACATTATAGAATCTTAAGTAATTAGATAGCAAAACTAACTGAAATTTGCAATAAAATGTATCTCTCAATGGAAGATAGACTTATATTGATAAAAATGATAGTTTTGCCAAAAATATTAGATCTTGTTCAGTCATTACATTTATTTTCTTATAAAAAATTATCAAGAGGTTAAATTCTATATTGATAACATTTTATGATATCCAAAAAATCAAGAATATCTTTTGAATGGCATATAAAAAAAACTGGGAGTAGAATGGGAATGGCTTTCCTAATTTTGAACTATATGCTTATTCTGCTACTGTGGTGGTGGTGCTGTGGTAGAGTTGTCGCCTCACAGTAAGACGTTGTCCTGTTTGATTCTCAGCTAGAGCATCTTCTGTGTGGAGACATGCGTGAATGGCCCTACCTTCGTTGAAGGTTGTGCATCAGGGCTGGCAACTTGGCATGTAAAAATCTACTGCCAATCATTAGCAGACCAGAGTTCCACTGTGGTGACCCGTAACCGGGAAAAGCTGAAAGACAGAACAAGACACAACATGCTTATTCTGCTATTGTAAATCTAGTGACTCTTTGGCTAAATTCTTCATATACTTCAAATTGGAAACTCTTACAAGAAGAAATTTTCATTTCAAATACTGTACAAGAAATACATTTAAATATTCCCCTAGACATTAATAAAATGCATTGGGTATTAAAAGATTTTTGTATAAATATCAGAAATTTATATGTACATACCCCTTGCATTAATTATATTTTAAACATGTTTAAGAAAATGATGGATAGTAATTGTTTGGGCAAGCATTTATTATTCTTGATGTTTTCACTGGAAGCCTGGATTCTTTTAACATAAGTATGACAACTCATCTTGGAGAAAATTATTTAAAATTCTGGTCTCAATCTCTAGATGGAAATAAAGTATATACTGCTGACTGACTATTGGCGTAGATATAATATGAACAAAAGTAGTTGGTTAAGTATACAAACATGTAGGGAATCCATTAATAACAATATACAAATTCCATTAAATATGAACACTAAATCCATATTAAAAATATTGGAATTTTTTCTTCAGGATCAATAGGGATGTGCTCAGAAATAAATATTATTTATCAATAATCTATAGGATTTTAAAATCTGAATTTGTAGACGTTGATTTACCTCACTGGGATTGTTCAACAAAAATTGTCAATGAAACCTTTTCAGAAACTAAAAAAAGTTACATTTGAAATTTTTAAGTCCACCTCACCACTTTATTGGAAAATATTTACTTTGAAGTTTTTTATAATACCACATAGAACAGCCCAGCTTTATAAGAAAGAAAATGTAAAATGCTGGATTTGTAATGGGAGTATGGAGGCAAATTGGTGCCATGATTTTGGAGTGTCAAATGGTTATTTCCTTTTGGGTAGAATTTAGAAACTTTGCTAAAGCATCCAAAACCTGAGTTCCCCACTTTCACCAGTACTACCACCTCTATTGACTTACCCCTCTTTATTTAAACTCCACTACCTATTAGTATAATAATTATAAAATATCATCTAGGCCTACTATGCCAAAATACCTACTTGATAGCTTTATTGATTGAATTTGTGTGCTGTATTTCTGAATTGATATAATCAACTTGTACTCTTATGCTTTTAGTCCATACTATATCTTACAAAATATATCTTTCTTAGTCATTAATATTTTAGAAGCTAAGTAATTGATATGTTTTCTTAGTGTAAATACCTGTGAATTCTTGCATGTGCATCAGCTGTATCTCTTATATTGTACTGTAATCAATGTAGCTGTTAATGTTGTTATTTTTTTCCTATTTATGTTTAACCAACTATGGCTATGTCTCTTCTATTGTATGTGCTTCTTATGTGGAGCTTTTCGTCCTGGGCATCAACTGCAAATGAATAAAATTTTATTTTATTTATTTTATTTGCATTTGTTTAACCAGGATAGTCCATTGGGCTCAAAGAACCTGTTTTCAATGGAGTCCTGGGGAGAAAAGCTCCACATACAGATTAAACAAAGATGAGGATATACACATATACATTACATGGGGTTAAACATTGAGAAAAAGCTCCACATACAGATTACACAAAGGTGAGGATTTACATATACATTTGATGGGGTTAAACATAGTACAGTTTATGTAATTAAACATGCAGAGACAGCTAAAAACACAGGTAATAAGAGTAACAACATATCTATATATATTTTTTTTTTTTTTTGAACAGAGTTAGAGTAGTATACAGGTAGGCCATGAGTAATGCTACCTGGTGTTTAGACAGTCAGAAGAGAAAAAGTTACTAGAGTAAATAGTAGGTTATGAAGGGTGAGAGCAGGAGCATTCCCATGTGGAGGTTAGATAAGAGTGGAGTGATTTTTTAAAGGATGGGAGGCTTGTAATGGTACGAATAGAGGGAGGAAGGGAGTTCCATAAGCGTGCTAGTGAGAAGGACAGGAGGTTTTGTCCAGGAGGGTGGAGGGGTCTATGAATTTCTATGAGGTTTTGATTGTTTGATCTTAGATGTCTTTGTGTGTGGTGCATTTTAAAGGTAGAAGAGAGTGAGGGGCAGAGGGATGGCTGGAAAATCAGTTTGTGAGCATATGTGAGTTGGGTATATGAGAGGTAGTTGGGTAGTTCTAACAATTTCAGTTTGTGGAGTGGTTCACAGTGGTTTGTTGATTTGTTAAAAGTGGCAAATTTGGCAATTTTATTGTAACAAGAGGATAGTTTGGTTTTGAGGGAAGATTGTAGGTTAGTAAGAAGGGGTGCTCCATAGAGAAGGGAGGGTAAGAGAAATGTAGTTGAGAGAGTAATCTTGGTAGCTGAGCTGAGAAAACGATTATGACGGTAGAGCATACCAAGTTTTTGGCAAAATAAATACATTTATGGTCAGACAATTGTAATATTACAGATTTTTTGATTTTATTCAGTGTTCCAATTTCCATCTCCTATACGTAAAACTCAAGTGCTCTCATCTGGTCCATCTTGGCTATTGCCAGGAAAGTCATCACAATGAATTGGAAAAGTAAAAATATCCTCTCTTTTTCAGAGTTTCTTTATGTGTATGTAACAAGGAATTGCAAATTATGTATAACAGAGCTTTGGATACCACATGTAAACAGCCATCTTGGCAAAAATGTAGATTTATTAGACATTTTTTAGTAGTTTTGCTTAGTGTAAGTCTTTGCTATGGACTCTGTATATAGTTTTATTTGTTTTTAATTGATGGTTTAGTTTTATAAGTTTAATTCATATTGATTTAAAATGCAATAAAAATGTTTTTTTAAAAAAAATGCATGTTATATGCTGTATGTAAATCATTTGACATATGTGCATTCCATGAAACACCTAGCTCTTTTTAAATCATAGTTCCTGAAAGCAAATACTTAACCATTTTAGCACAAAAACTTTCTTTTTCTACTTCCTTTTTTCAGTTTAAATTAGCTGCCTTGATACTCCTGTGATATTCAGAAAAAAATCTTGTTCTTCTTAGACCATCTTGAATCTCTTTGCATGTACTGAGTCCTCGTTTCAGCAGATAAGGCTATTATCCCTTCTTAATGATGTTTATTCCTCATGTTGTGGTTGATAACACCACTACCTCTGGCTCCTTGAAGTAATTGCAGAATGAGCATTTTGCATCTGAAGTCTCAGTGTCTTATTTTTGTGTGTTTATACCCATGCAATTTCCTTATCCTTATACTTTGTTTGCAACCAGCTCTTTCCTGAAGGCCTGACACAGTATGACTGTTGGCTTGTTCCCTTACTAATTATGTGTCCTGCTGTAAAGCCTAGTATATAAAGACGACAATATATCTTTGTAAGCTGAACTGTTACATATCTGCCGTAAGTGGACAGTCATAATAAAAAAATAATAAATGAATAGATACCGTGGCTTCTGCCCAGTGTATCTTGACTCAGCCTTCTGCTTTATGAACAGCGTGTTTAAATAGTATGAATATGCAACACTTTGGACACGGTATTGATGAATACTACTTTGGCCAAATTGATGCATAATATAACACACTCCACCTTTTCTATGTTATTGAAGTAAAAAAGAGCAAAGGTAATCATACAATTACATACATTTCATTGATAGGAAATCTATGCCTTGTGTATAGTGCCATTAGAGAACCAGTTATCTTGGATTTAAGCACAAATTTTCCACAAATAGTAGAACTAGGAGCCTAAATCTTCACAAGCCAATATATAAAATGTGAAGGAGAGACACAGCATCATGGAGTGGTTCCTCAACTTAGGAACAAATTCCTCCCGCAGTTTATGCAGCTGGAACCTAGATGACTGAATGTATATCCACAAATGTCGCCAAGGATTGTCATCCTTGTCTTCCCAGAGAAAGGAAGCACAGCCTGTTGGCACCTACTGATAAGTCATAAATGGCCACAAGGCTCAGTTGCCTTAAAATTTCTATAATTCGTATCATTCAGTTTACTTTTCAAAGATATACATTAACTGGGGATGAATTATTTTCTTTCAACCATTACTCTTGTTCTATAATTCTGTCATCTGACATTGCTGCATTATTCGTCATTGCATGTTTACTAACAAAAGTACACTTCATATTTAGGTTCCCAGGGAAAATAATTGCTGGGCTGTTCTCTGGAATTTCCTGTTTTCTCCACTGTGGTGCGATCTCGGAGTTGGTATATTTAAGTAGGGGGGGGTGTGGAGCGATGCCCCCCACTTTATTTTGTCTTTATATTTTTTTTTTTGTAACAGCAATTTTTTTCCCTAGGAAAACAATCACTGTTCCTTAACTTTGCTCTTTTCAGACTTCGGGTTTTACGTGTCAACAAAAGAGCGTTCGCTCTTAAGTCGCTTTGCTCTTCTAATATAGACCCGTTTTTAATTATTTTAAGATATAATACATCAGTTACATATGGATTAATGCAGAATGTATTTTTTAAATCTGAATGACACTAGAGAGGATTCAATAAAGCCTCCACGACAATTTTGACCGTGGGCGTGTCACGACATGGTGCACACACAGCCACGAAAAGTTTTAGATTCAGAAAACTCCACTTAGCAGTTCGCAGCAGCACACACTCACACAAAAACACTGAGACTTTCATGGCATGCAAATTACAGCATAAGTAACTGAATTTTACGTTAATGTAGCAAATCAACATGGTGGAGAGATTCAACAACCTCTAAAGCAACTGTGTAGATTCCGTGTTCATGTTGGCTGTGTATTCCAAAACATTTCAAATACAGCCACGGAAAGGAATCTACATGGAAATAAAAGAAAGTAAAAACTCCTACATTTGTATAGAACTGCCCTTAACATGTAACATCACACATATTCTGATCTAATTACGCAGGGTGGATGCTATAAAATCAGTGTAACAATCATAATAATTCCTTCTTAAGTGCCATGACATAAATGCAGCCCCACCTCCCAAATGAAGAATATACTTGCAAGTAATGCAGGCTGCTAAAATGTGTAAATCTCCATGAAACAAAATATTATACTATAATATGAGCATATGCAGGATGTAGCTGATGGATTACAGTCCATTTTATTAAAAAATGTATTCCTATGTTACAAAATTAGGCTTTTATGCAGTTTTGTTGCCTACATGGTTACTAACTATGTAGATTCTGGGCTGTCAGCATGGTAAAGATGCAAATGAGGTCAAAACTCGTTAGAATTGTTGAGTTTCAAAAAAGATTAACCATGTAGGGATGTTAAATTCATGGAGGCACTTCCACGGTGTTTGTGTTGAATGCATAACAATAGTGAATGCTGACATCAGGGAGTGTGTCAGATTACACTTGCAGAGGTAAACATGTAGGGCTGTGAAGGGTGAAAGTGCATATAAGCAGTGCACAATTCCCAAATTCTGTGTCATCCTTATTATTTGCTTGGTAAAATGTGTGGTGTCTGTCTGGTTTATTATTTTTTGTTTTTACTTTTCCATTGTTTGCACTATATGGCACTTAGCTCAATCATGAGAAACAGAGGAGTAAATGGCAGGTTCCTCTGGGTTGTGACATAACTATTCCTGTGGCAGCACATGCATGTGTTAGGGCTGGAATGTAGATGGCTCTGAGTTTGACTACAGGGTGTGCAACCATTCCTTCACTTTTTTTATGATCCATGTTTGCACGAAATCATGCGAATAGAGGAAATATCAGTTTTGCCTATGCTTACCTTATTTGTAGGAAGGTGCACAGAGATGCACATAGTGCACTAATGAACAAGCAACAGATGTGTTTAATAGATACTAGTTGTAGCATAGGCAAGTGAATTGCATGCTAATTAACCAATCCAACATGGTGGTGTTATTCAAAATGTATAAAGTATCCATGTAGTCTCAATCTTGTTTTTTTTATCCTTCAGTACCATTGGAGTAGAGACAAGGAAATGTTAACAGGCACAATGCTAGGGGATGCTGCAGGTATTCTACGTCTGTATGTGCTGGAGGCTGAATCCATTGCTGCTGGTGTTGCTGACAATAGGCCTAGGCTGAGAAGGACAAGAGTGTTTAGGCCCAGGGTAACTTTCAAGGTGCTACATGAGTTGGATATTGTAGTGTGCTACATGGTGGACAGAGACACATTACAAGAACTCTGTGAACTTTGCCGTCCTCAACTCAAAGCCAGAGCCAACCAAAGGGAACTCATCCCAGTGAAAACTGAGGTATGCATAATCCTTAGAATATTAGCTACTTGTACCTTTCAAAGACCAACTGGGGACATAACTGGTGTGCAACAGGCATCAGACATCAGCCTCCAGGATCCTCCACCTATTTCTGAATGCTATGTTCATACATGCCAGTGAGCACATATTTTCCCCTATAGTTCTGAACACAGGACCAGCAATACAGAATTGTTTTACCATGTAGCACATAAGTACTGGGTGCCATAGATTGCACTCATGTACACATTAAGGCACCACCTGCTGAGCACTGTAGAATCTACATTAACTGCAAGGGATACCACTCCATCAACTGCCAAGTCATGTGTAATGACCAGGAAATTATCTTGAATGTGTGTGCTGGCAACCCTGGCAGTTATCATGACTCCCATATCTGGCACACATCACAGGTCTAACAGATGTCTGCCTGGGGGGGGGGCATCCCATGGGGCCATTTACTGGGGGATGTTGGCTATGCCCTGGAACCAGGGTTGATGACACTCATCATAAGTACTGACACACCAATGGAAGAATGCTTTAATGAGGCACACACTCAAACTAGAAACATCATAGAGTGTGTGTTTGGGCTTCTGAATCCCTGGTTCCAGTACCTAGATATATCCAGCGGAGCCCTGCAGTATAGTCCGCACACATGTACACAAATATTTAAAGTATGTGCTATGCTCCACAATTTGATCCTGCAGAAACAGCTGCAGCAGGATCAGCAAGGGGAAGGGGCACACATCCTCCACCAATGCCTAAGTCACCATAGCCACAGTTAGAGAAGGACTCAGAGGAGGAACTCCAAGCTGCTGTCCCTATAGGCAAACATAAGTATGCTGAATATACCCTTGCTTTGGCTAAGAGACAACTCATAGCAGATTCACTGTCCACCTAGAGACTAATACCTTTCTCCTGCTCACATACATATAGTAAAATGAATGCCAGGTAACTAATACAACCTTTACCACACCATGTGTTGTCTGTGTACTGCTTGCATCAGACAGAGTTAGCCCTGAAATAAAGGTGTGTCAGTTGCTGCATTTGCAAGGTAACTCCAGAACCTAGATTATATTCTTTAATAATATTATGGTATATTCTTGTATTTCCTAACTTAGTACAGCAAGCAAGTAAATAGTGGTGGATTTGTACAGAAAGTACCTTAACATGTGACACCAGAAACTTATTTTACTTATATTTGTCCATTAGTAATTAGTACACCTCAGCCATAAAAGATTCATACAGTCATGCCTCTGAAGAATTCTGATGTTCCCTCCATCACCTCATTTTAACACCACACCTTTGTACTGGTAAATCATTAAAGACAGAAGTTAGAAAGTGATGACACACATTGCAATTTCAGACTACAGACTTGTTTATGTCATAACAGTAACTGAGCTTTGTTGCCCCCTAAAGATGAGTGAACCCTTGTTCCTGCGTAACAGTAAATCAGCTATGCTATCCCCAAAAGAACAGTATATGCATTTCTGTGCCATCCAACCTGGACTTCATATCATATTATTTCCAGTTAATATCCTCTCTCGTGTTAAGGCCAATGATATGGAATGTCTTATACACTGCATGCATTAGATAACTGATGAATGACCAAAGATCTACCTGCCCCCCACTCCTTTGGCTATACCACCAGGCCCCAGCAAGTCTGAGCCTCAACATGTTAGCACCCCTTGTGCTGCTTCTGCACTACCTGGCCCCTCAGGTACTTCTGCCTTGGAGGACAGTCCTGTAGTTACCTTAGGATTGTGCGCCACCCTGTGGGCACACATCTATGCCAGATGGGACACTGCTGTCCATCAATGCCCCTGATTATTGTTAGCATGGAATGCACTTTATTTTTGTATATGGCATTAGAGGACTTTTCAAGATAACTAATTTCCTTGTTCAAGCTGTGGAGGGTGTCCTTTGTCTGCTGAGTCAGTTCCTTCTTGTTCTTATACATTACTTTCTTCAACTTGTTGTATAACCTATGTATGCTTGATGCCCACCAGAGAGGCTTGTTTTATTTGAGGAACATGTTTTGATCCTTTCATGTTCAGCAGACTCTATACATCTGTATATGTGTTTATACAGGTCATTTGTGTACACCTCTATATAGTAATCATTGCTGACAGTGGTAACAGGGAGTTTCCAACTCTTTATGGCATCAGTTAGGAACCTATAGTTTGCTTTCTATAAATGTTTCATCCTTTCTGCTCTTGAGGGGGTATCAGGTATGACTGTGAATGTGAATAAGACTGAATTGTGATCTGATTTGATTGGGGTGGCAACCCACATGGGTTAGTGCAGAGAGCCACTATGTTGGTCAGTACTAAGTCTAGGACATTCAAGACTTTTTTGGGGGTGCAGACTATCTGTTACACAGCATGTATATTAACAAAGTCCAGAAACCTTAGGGTGAGTGTGTTTCTGTACATGTATGACTCCAAATCAATGGAATGATAGTTGAAATTACATATGAGCAGGGTGGCTGGCTGTCTATTGAGTGACTCAATTAGGTCCAGGTAGACAGAGTGGTACTTGTGGCTCATGGCGAGGGACCTAACAATGATACGGAAGGAGGTTTTACATACAGTTAGTTGGACTTTGCATACTGCTACAGTCATAATCTTTGACCAGTCTTGCAGTGTATTTGTCTTTAATTAAGATGTATACACCTCTGCCTTTGGTTCCTTTATGCTCGTTTTGATGTGTGAACATGTGGAAAGTATTGTACCCTTGCATGGCCATGAACCATGTCTGTGCGACTGCACAGACATGGGCATCTTCCAAGATAAGGAGTTCTTCCAGTGAGTGCTGTTTATGATTTATACTCTTTGCATTAAGCAGAATAACCTTCAGTTTGTCTGTAGTGGATTCTTTTATGTTGGGACTTTAGTTGTTCTGACATTGCCTAAGAAGGCCACTATAGGGGAGGCAAGTGCCTTCATATAGTACAGTCAGGTATGTCTCCAGTCATTCACCGCAACATGGACTGTGACAGAGTCATAACACTTCAGTCTGTGTATGATCTGACAGAACCTAACATCCTTACAAGCAGATGATTGTGACCTTCTCCTTGTCCAGTCTGGCAAGGGGACAACTGTGTGTCTCACTATGGAGTCACTTATAACCAAGACATTTGGTTTTGAGGTGTTTTGCCTGAGAGGGCTTATTCACCGAGACACTGGTGTGTGTATTATTATGTGTAGTGAATTCTGAGGGGTCTGCACTGTGTGCAGTAGGTTTACACTTAGGAGGTCTCTGATCATTAGTTAGGTTGCTAACCTCTTTAGACTCATATGGAAGCTCTCAGATAAATGAATAAAATGCTGCTGACAGAATGTGTATAACTTGAGTGGCTGCTGAGATATTGTGAGTTATTTACAAAATATTGCAAATGTAATAGTTACTGTGTTTACTGTGATTTATAAAATTCAGTTTAAGACTCAGAACCTAAAGAATACTACCACTTTCAAAATAGTTTGTGCTGAAGAGTTTATCATTTATACTTCTTTCATAACCCCTATGGTTCCAGAGATATGAACATTTTTTGAAATGTGAGAACATAATTTGATTCCGTCAAAAGGCTTAGGCTCCGCCCATTGGAAGTTACAGTGCAAACTTCCTGAGCTCCATTGGAGTGAATGAGTTAAATAAAGCAGTAATTCAGTAGAATACTCCAACAAGAGTATAGACAGCAAACCTTCCTAGTGTAGTGTAAAATAAATGGCCTGGAACCCAGGTGCTTAAACAAGAACTAAGACACTTTCAGAATAACAGACACAATAAGCCTTCAACCAGCAATTCCCAACTTAGAAGGATGTAGGTATCCTCCCCTGCCACAAAACTCTAACCACAAACCTTCCTAATATAAAATAACTGGTTTGGAGGCTAAGTGTTTAAACCATAGCAAACAGACCTAGAACAATAGCCACAATAAGCATTCAAACAGCAATTCCCAGCTCAGAAGGGCAGAGGCTACCCTTTCCTTCCACCATAGTGTAGACAACAAACCTTCTTAACACAAGCAACTGGCCTGAAGCCTTGTGTTATCTTGATGAGAAAGCCCTGTGGTCTGTCCAGCTACTGCATGTGTCTGGTGAGGTTCCTGCAAAAGAGAGCATTATACTCTATTACTGTTCCGATGAATTTGACTGCAGTGCTGTCATACAGTCCTGAGATCTGAATGTGACAGCATGTCTTATGATGTGCATTGGAAACCATTAAAGAGAAAGGTTATAAAGCAATGGCACACATTGCAGTTCCTGACTTCATAACCCTTACAAGAAAGTGCACTAGAAAGTACTCTCATAAGGATGCTATCCACTGTGTCATTTGACAAGGCAAATATAATTAACAGGTACAATTATCAGTTCAACAACACAAATGCAGATATACTAGGCACTAATGTAACTATTCACCCTGTGCATCAGACAAAAAGCTTTTGCATCCCTGAATCCAAAAGAGAGAAAGCAAGGATATGGCACAGCTATCATCACTTGCACAGGGTACTGGGGGGCTAGGCTGGCACAAAACATAAGTGAGTGTGTGTGAGGGAGAAAGGGAAGCAGGCATACTGTGTGTCTGTCTGTATGTTTCCTCCATGTGAAAGATGTGTGTGAGAGTCTGCATGAACACAGCCAAGCTCAATCCTAGCTCTATGTCTTGGTATGTTGGACAGGTGTGAACCATGCATGGTAGAGTTGGCAGTTAATCATTGTCACCCCTGGCCATGACAACTGGCTCAGCCAGGAGTTTCACTGGCACCTCCATGCCCAAGGTTAAATGGAGTTCTGGTACCTGCATGTGACCAATGTCTGTTGGATGTTTTCCATCATGGGGGTACCCAGGATGACAACCCCATGGCCTGCTATGTCTGGGTGTGGACAGCTCACTCCCCAATGGACCAGCAGAAGTACTGTCACTATGGGAGCATGATTGAGAATGGCCATGTTGGCTATCAGCAGATGTTGTGGCTGACCTACACCCATGAGGATGATATTCCCCTCCTAGCAGACCTTCCATCACAGACACCCCTCGGTACATCACAGACACCCCTCATTTCAACGTGTCATTCATCTGATCCAGGGAATCAGGAAATTAGTAGAGGCAGTCACACATGGCAAATTGCGCCACATCCACAGCCTTCAGCATTTGTCTGGAATGCCTCTCTGAACATGCCTGTGTTTCCTTGATGGCCCTAAACATATGTTGTGTGATGCAGGCAGAGACACCTGCAGCAGTTGGAGGAGAGAGAGCAGGCCCCCTCTCAGCAATCCTATCAACCCTCCTGTGTGGTACCTCACCAACACTTTTTCTATGGCCAGATGCAACAGGCACTGAAGCCACAGTAGCCACAATTCCCTGCTGATTGTCATTGCCATCCACCTGTCCTATATCTGTGGGATCAGTGGACTGGGTAGGTGTAGGCCTACTGGCTGTGTCCGTTGAAAAAGAAAGGGGTGGCGGGATGTCAACCTGTGTGTCAGATTCAACCTCTTCATCCCCCAACTGTGCCTCAGTTTTGCCACTATCGTCATCAGTCTCTGATGAGACACTGACATCAGATGGCATAGGGATCACACTCCCACTGTCATGACCACCATGAGAAAAAACAGAAACACAGGCATACATTAATACCTGCACTACTATGGTGCAATATATGCTAAACAACTAACAGTGCTACCACTATTAAAGACAGTACAGAAATACATGTGAGAGGCCTAGAATGACATATTATATTTCTAGAAATTGATCTGCAGTACTGAAATAACTTGATTTGGCTTATCATCTGCAAGAGGCCTATATTGCTGAATTCCTGATGGTTCTGAAATAAGATAAGCAAGACTTAATGCCAACATCATCACATTTGGTGAACATATAGCAAGTATCCTCACCATCTGTTTGGCTATCTATACATCTGCCTTTAATAATGGAGTAGATTATTAATGGACTGCATCTGTCTTGGCTGTGTTTAGAGATGCTAATTACAGCATAAGCAGCTGAATTGCATGCTAATCAACTAATATGGTGGAGCTATTCAAGACGTTCTAAAGCAACCATTTAGACTCCATGCTGTTTTTTTTCCCCTGTGGATTTCAAATGTAGTGGAGCACAGACACATGAACTCTACACAGACAGAATGTTAGGAGCTGCTGCTGCTTAACTCCATTTGTATGTGTTATAGGCTGCAGGCAATGCTGCTGCTGCCAATAGACCTAGGCCAAGACAGAGAAGAGCTTTCAGGCTACATTTAACTTATTACAACATACATGACATGGACATTGTAGAGTGCTACAGGGTGGACAGGGACACAATACAGGAACTCTGTGACCTCTGAAGCCCTCAAATCAGAGTCATATCCTTTACCTCCCCATGTATTGGCTGTGTACTGCTTGAATCACAGTCAGCCCTGAGCTAACTCTGTGGCAACTGCTACATTTACAATGTATGTCCTGAACATGTATGTAATGTATAATAATAGTATGACATATCCATGTATTTTATCACTTGGTACAGTAAGCAACTACAAGTTGGGAGACTTGTACAGAAATTAATATCACATGTGACAGCAGAGAGTTATTTGACTTATATGTGCCCATTAGCAAGTAGTAGGCCTCAGGTCTCAAAGATTCACACATTGATACCTCCCCAACGTAATGACGATCACTGCATGCCCTCGGTTTAGCATCATACTTTGAAATGGGAAATCATAACAAAGAGAAGTTCAAAAGTAATGAGACACATAGCACATTCTGGCTTCATCAATCTCACAATATCAAACTTGCAGGATGCAAAATAAGGAGAGTAACATGAGCAACATAGCCTTGTTTGTGCCATAATTTTTATTTTATTTATTTGCAGTTTGTTAACTGGGAAAGTCCATTGGGCCAAAATGAGCCCGTTTTCAATGGAGGCCCGGGAGAAAAGCTCCATATACAATTATTACAAAGCTAATATCAACAAAGTTAAGTACAATGCAATTTTCAAAACTACTAAAAACACAGTAATATAGAAGACAGAAAAATAACATTTGAGCAAGGTGTTGTAACAAAGCATTGAATGAAATTAAAACATAAGTATTTTGTAGTACATAAATATATACAGAGTAGCTTCACCTTGGTTGAACCCCTTGAAAGAATACTATACCCTTGCATGTTCTATGACAGTAACCCACCTTTGCTCCCCACCCCCAAAACAGCAGTCTATGCTTGTTTGTGGCATCCAACCTTGCATTAATTTGATGGCAACTGCATATTATGTTCTCAGTGAGTATCCTCACACATTTTAAGGTAAATGATATAGACTGGCTTACACACTACATGTTTCTGAGTACTGGTCAGATAACTGAGGCATGATCAAGAAACATAGAAAGGTAGGACACAGATGTATATCTGAAAGGAATAATCATAACAGGTTGTGTGATCACTAAGTTCACTACATCCAAATACATAAAATGTAATACATTTACAAATAACAGATCACACTTTGATATCAGTGTACATTCAGTTGCACTTTGTTGTGTGAGGAATTATATCATGTATTTGCTGCAAAGGTGTTTGTATGGCAAAGATGGATAAGTCCCCCCTCCTGTTTGGTGATGGTGCATTGCAGTGAAAGTTGGGATCCAGACTGCCGTAGTCATATCTCATGTGTACTAACAGTTTCCACTGTGTATGTCATAGACTGATTTTCTGCATTTTCCCTAATTCTCCATGTTCCTTTTTGTTTTTGGAGAGCCACTGTTTGTGCAATATACCACTTAGCACAAATAGCTTTGGCTATGCTCTGTTTGTTTGAGTGTAAGGTGACACTGCACAAACTGAAAGAATGGGCCAACCAGGTAGCAGACAGGATGCAAACAGCCAGAAACATACACAGGATACATTTAATTAATGCTACTGGCCATCGCACCAACACATTTCCCAGCAGCATGTTTTGTCATGCAGTGTGCTTGTGTGATGGTGAATAATGAACAACACTTTCAAATGTTGCAAATCCAGAAAGTCCACACTCCCAATAAGCGCAATACCTGCAATTCATGGAAAAAATAATTCTACATTGGTCTTGATCTGTGATAGGTATGGCTGGTGTTCCTGGAGTGGTTTTGAGATTCTGTACTCAAACATGGGGTGTCCAGGTGTCCAAAGTGTTTGTTGGACTCATAGTGAATGAACATGGGCCCAGGCAGTTGCAGAGGGGCTACCATGGCTCAGATTACAAGGCAGAGGCATGGAATAATCTGGCCCTGACTCTGACCAGTGCTACTGGTATCCCTCGCAAAGGTGAACAATATAGGAACCATACAGAGACATCAGGATGAGGAAGCGGGATACCTTTGACCATTAGATTGAGGAATGTGGGACTGGAGGCACCCCACAGATATGTAAGTATCACTTACAGAGACTACTTGTCAGAGTCGAATGCTAGTTATAGTCAGGATTGGTATGCTTAATGGTATTGTGTTCTGTTTTTTTCCACAGCCATCACAGATCATGAACTAAATGTGTGAACCCATGCTGCTAAATTGGTATAGATGTGAGATGCATCCACTATGTGTGCATCCCAACAGTGGGGTTATTTTAGCATTAAAAGTTAAGATACATTTATTTATTAATTATTCAGTTGTATCAAATTGAGCATTCATTTCTTAACTGTAATAGGGAACTATGCATGCATTACTCTGGAGGGCAAACCAACAGTTCATTATTACAAAGTAGTGATAGGTTCTGTGTTCAAAATCCACACTTCCCAAATATACAGTACTGTTAAGATTTCAGAAATATTGCAATATAACATCAGAACTGTAAAAGAGTGTCACCACTGGCTTGCTGTAAACTGTAATCAGTATATTTGGACTGTGCATATGCGCAATGTATGCACACATCAAGGATTGCTTACTGCAATCTGTAGTATATTGTGTACCTGCTAGGAGCTGGGTAGTCTTAACATTAAACAGAGTATTTTTTAGGAACTGATACTGTTAAAAGCAAAGGTAATAGAATAGAATCAAATACTTGTATCGATGCTTTGTATGCCACATATGAGGTCCCTAATGTCTTCTCTTTTTTCTCTCACCCCAAACCTTTTCTCTCTTTTTTTTATTTTTTCTATTTTGTTTTGTGTATTTATTATTTTATTTGTGTGTGTGTGTGTGTGTGTGTGTGTGTGTTTATTTTTTATTATTTTTTTATTTTTTCCACAGCACAGTGGGGGTAGGACTTTCTCAAGGGATCCACCTGCCCCCACTCCACAGGCTACAGCACATTTGCCCAGCACATCTGGTGCAGAACCTGGTAGCATTACCTCCACCATACCTGCACTACCCAGCCCCTCAGGTAGTTCTGCCTCTCTGGGAGAAGTGGTAGAGGGGTGAGTATATCACCTGTGATGAACTGCCATGTATGGTATGTAGGATTGTGCGCTGCACTGTTGGTGCACGCCTATGCCAGCTGGAGATCATGCTCTCCATTGTTTTATTAGATAACACAAGGAGACACAGATGTCATACACTGCAGCCATCAGTGCAGTGAGGTGACAGTGATGGCAGTCCACTGGGTGAGGACTCAATTCTCACTGTCAGACAACTTGAAATCCATGGGTTTGGGATGTCCCCCCCTCACCCCAACCATGGTGTTTACCCACATCATGTGTCCTTCACTATCCCTGTCTCTTGTCTTGTTTGTCTTTTCTGTCTGCAATTGCTTCCTTACCTGCCTAGCTTACAACAACCAAACATTCCTACAGCCCTTCTCCGACATTCCTCTCTATCTCAAAAAAAAAAGGCCCCTGTTCCACCAATCATCCCATACGTACCACTCCATTTTGCACATGTCTTCATGACACACATGATTGTGTCTAATTCTCTTTACAGCAGATTGTGTTGTGATCACCCTTCTCTCTGGAGGTGACAGTCCAAATTCAGCAAAATCTGTGCATATATATTCATGTTTTATTCTGGAAGAAATGGATAGCTATGGCTCTTTCCTACACCCTTCATGCACATTCCTGCCTTGCTTTCAGTTTGTTCACCCCCTTGCTTGCTCCCCATTTCACCACTTTTCTATCTTCCCATTTCTTTTCTTTAAAGAATTATTGTGAGATATTTCACGATGTGCACCAATGTGAAGTAAAGGTAAAAGGCAGGAATATAAATAGTTGGGTCACTGTCACAATGTCGAAACACAGTTTATCAAAACTGTGTTTCGGCAGACACAATTTAGTGAAAGTGCATTTTATCGAAAATGCGCTTTTGCTAAATGGGGAGTGGGAAATTAAAGAAAGCATGCGGTTTGCATGCATTGTTTGTTGTAAATCAACATATAGTGTTGATTTACAACTAACACATCTATCACTGACATCATGGTACAGTGGGGATAAGGGAATATTCCCTTTTCCCCACTGTAGTGCGATCTCAGAGTGAGAATAATAAAGTAAGGGGTGTGGGGGTGCAGGGGGGCTTGCCCCCCTGCATAACACTGTTTAATGTTATTTTTTTTTACATTTTATTTTTTAAGTTGAGTTCTTTAGCGAAAGTGCATAGTGAACAATATGCACTTTCGACAATATGCACTTTTGCTAAAGTGTATTATTGGAAACACAATTTGATGGATTGTGTTTTCGATAATAGAACAGTTACCCAAATAGTTATATTTAAAGTATCATCCACACTTGTAAAATTATTACTTCCAGTAATGTTTGTGCTAGACAATAGTGTTATATTTATGCAAGTATGACTTCCATAAACAAAAACTCAGTCAACGACTGTCCTTCTTGGAAATTGTAGCTAGTTAGTTATTAGCAGCTACTGACTCTGCTGTCCAATTGGGAGACTTTGCCTCTTATGTAGGGAATAATAGAGGTCAGTGAAGGGACATGACTGGGAAGAATGACTTGTCCAATCAAATTCCAAGTGAAAAATTGATACTGGACTTTGTGGCAGCCATGGATTGCTCATCATTCATTTTTGCTCATCATAAAATACAAAGTTTTCATAAGTGTACTTGTCACCAGAGAACCTTGGAACAAAAATTGGTGATAGCCCTTATGTTCATGTCATCAGACCTGGGAGTATATACGCTAAGCACTAACATCAGGGGTGGTGCTGAGCTGCCAGCTGGTATGAGCTATATGGATGTCAGGGAAGTACCTCTGGATTTGCAAACTGGGATGGTAATTCAAATGATCAAAAGATGGAACAGCAGTGTGAATTTCAATTACAGGATAAGAGGCATGGAGGGTCATAGTAAATGACTCCAGTCCATTCTGGGAAAGACTATACAGAGATGGTGGGAAAAAAAGTCTCCATTTGATTCTCAAGTCACTGGTTAAGGAAGAATAATGCAGATTCTACCTTAGTCATAGAATAGTGGCTTATATCATTGTTGTTACACTGATACACTCGAGATGCCATATAATTTCTTCAATCCTGTCTGCATGTGATATGTGGACATGAAGGACTGCTTCTGCAATGTAAGGGAGCCTCTGCTGACTACAGTCCATTTCTGGACCAGTAGAATGAAGTTGTGTCCACATTCTCTTTCTCTTTTTAATGCTCTTTTATTGAAAATTTTCCCAAAACTTCACACAGCATAAATTTTTCTAAAATTGCAATCAAAATTTAAACTTTAAACTGTTAACTTTATAAATGTTAAGTGGAAATTAAACATATATATATATATATATATATATATATATATATATATATATATATATACAAAAATATAATGACAATTTTCCTAATTTGCCTACTATCTCTATTCCCTGATTCTTCATAACATTTACCCACATATAGCTATAATTCTTATAATACTGCCAGTCATTTACCTTTCAGCTGATAATGATTTCTTATTAGGCTCCACGTCTTGCTAACTATTAAGTTTCCTTTATTTAGTCTCCTGTACACTTAACACCTTGTTATAAAACCTGATGTTATTATTCCCAGTATCTTCCCATTTCCATGGCACTAACCCTTTCCAAGCTTTCACAATGTGGCTCATGATCCAGCCACCTAAAACAAGCAGTATAGACGCTTCATCACTGTCCAACTTTTAGCCTCATCTCCAAGTCCAAACAAACAAAATTCTCAAGCTCTAGGAAACTGCTTTCTAAAAATCTTTTCCAGCTCTGAATGGTGCCATCCCTACACTCCCTAACAACCATTATACTCCAAAAACATGTGTCGGTTTCTACCTTCCAAATCAGAACGCATGCAACACTTCCCCTTGCCCTTTCCATTTGTATTCAAAATCTGCCACTGCGCTCCATACCATCTTTGCTACCAACTCTTGTGGTGATCCCAAATCCCTGGAATGATTTTTAATTTAGAACTCATTTTCATACTATTAAACCAGTCCTAATATAAACATTTTATTTTTTTCATACTTTTCCCATTTTACTTTCCATTTATCCATTTCCATTCCATATTTTCATCTTATAGGAACATTATAAAGTTTGCTATAAATTTCTTTTTTCTCTGATTCCATCAAACTAGTATGTTCACTCCATACTCATGCCTGCCTTCATATGTATCCACCTCTAGACCAATTTCTTTTATCCAGTGTTTTACTGCCTAATTTAACAATTCAAATTGAAACCAAACCCATCCCACCACCACCACTATTACCACCCCCAGCAGGTGCGGTCCATGTTCACTTACAGAATTAAAAAAACTCAAACCAAAAAGCAATGAAATAAAAACAGTGAAATAGAAAACCAGCAAACACCAATAACAGCAAAATAAAATACATTGAATGGCCATAGTTGGCCAACATCGCATATACAACAAATCAAATTTGGTGGCTGCTCACCCCCAACTATATATACCAACTCTGATATCGCACTACAGTGAGGAATAGGGCAAATTTAGTAGATTCCCTTCACTTACCTTATGCATTGCATTACTTTCTGGTTGTTGGCCGACTATGGCCATTCACTGAATTTAAGTTGGTGTTTGTTGCTTTTCTAGTTCACTGTTTTATGTTTGTTCTTTTGAGTTTGAGTAAGTAAACATAGACCCCATCAGCTGATATTTGCTTTATAACCTAGGCCAGTCCTCAAATTAAAAAAAAAGGAAAACTTATTTCATCTCTACATCGCCCCATAAGCCTGACTAGCCTGGTCTGCAAGGCTATGGAGCGCATCATCATGGAACTCATTAACAAAGACATTGAGAACCTCCAAACATTTGTCCCTTCCCAGTTCAGTTTTGTTAAGGGCAGATCATGCCTACTAAACCTGGTTGACTTCTTTGAGACAGTTACCAAGGCCATAGACGAGGGAAAGGTGGTTCACACAGCCTACCTTGATCTTGCCAAGGCATTCAACACCATTCCTCACTGGGGTATTATAGAAAAACTTACCAGCCTGCACATAAACCCCTACGTCACAAGATGGGTTGCCAACTGGCTTACAGACCGAACTCACACAGTAAGAATAGAGGGCTCCAGGTCCGACTCTAAACCAGTCACAAGTGGTGTCCCACAAGGCTCGGTTCTGGGACCCCTACTGTTTGGCATATATTTCTCAGAAGTACAGGCAAACACAGGAGGACTATGGCTAACCAAGTTCGCCGATGACTGCAAACTGGGAGCCATAATTGACTCTCCGGCTGACACGGACATCCTGTTTGGGAAAAACAAAACACCCATGAATTACCACATAGGCAGCAGCCCCCTTAATACAGAAGAGATAATAAGAGATCTGGGGACCCAGGTAGATAGTAATTTCTCCTTTGACAATCATATTGCCAAAGTAGTTAGGAAATCCTTCTATGTGGCCCATCTAATTACTTAGGGGTTTGCATCTAGAAATAAAGAGGTTAAAGAGCCCCTCTACTTGCCACTCATCAGACCCATCATAGAGTACAATGCCCCATTTGGGATGTACCTCACAAGACACTTCCAACAGCTTGAAAGACCACAAAAGGACCTCACCAAGAGGATTACTGGCCTCAAACATATGTCCTATGCAGCCCGATTGAAAAAACTCCGGCTGTACTCAGTGACATATCGCTTACTCAGAGGTGATCTCTGCCTGACTTACAAAGCCATGTCCAACTCAGAATTGATGGACATGCTCCACCTAAAATAATCCAAATCACTGCGAGCCACATGCTCTAGTGAGTTAAAGCTCACCACAACAATAAATAGAACATGCTGGAGGGATAGATTCCTGTCACAGAAACACCCCATGCTTTGGAACAAAATTCCTAACTGCATTAGGCAGAGCCCCTCACTAACACTCTTCAAGAGAAGCCTTGACGAGTGGATGGGTAACAGAAAATATTGGCTCTGCTTGACAGAGGCTCAGTTAATTAATCGATGGAGCGGTGAAAGCCAACACACTCTGGCTAGGCTTATAAATGCCCTCGGGCAGACAGCCTAGTACCTACCTATGAACCTATGAACCTATGAACATGAAAGATTATCTACTTAGATTATACAGTACAAAAATAAATAGAGCCTTGTTCACCATGGCTGAATATAAACACTTTATTAAAACAACAAAAGGTAAGCGCTTTCACAGTCTCAATGACTGCTTCCTCAGACAGCATTAAACAACTGAATTATATCTTTTATACACTTAAAAATCAATCAACCATTAACTGATAGCAGTTAAGGCATTTAAAGTGTCCCTCTCACTTTGCTGATAAGATTCCATAAAAATTCCAACTTTTAATTTATCAAAACCTCATTAAAAAATTAAAAAAAAAATTAAAAAAATTGACACACTTTCAAATTCTTTGTTCTAGAGGTTATCAGAGAAGGGATAAGAGGGGGTGATGTGAAGAATAGGACCGAAGCAGCTGAGCAAAGGTGGATCATTAAACTCAATACAGACACATTACCAGGCATAAATGAAGCAATATCACTAAAACCATTCCTCAAAGCCAAAGTACTCAGACATTCATTTACATATATATATATATATATATATATATATATATATATATGGGTCTACTTAAGCTGACAGCCCATTTCACTGAAACCCATTTGGTCGACAGCTCATTTCATTGACAAAAGTATTTAAGGCAAAAACCTGGGTTTTGACCCCCTCCCCACTGTTGTGCGACTGTGGAGTTGTTATATATAGTTGGGGGGGTGTGGGGGCACAGCCCCCCACCTAGAATGTTTGTCAATGAAATGAGCTGTCGACCAAATGGGTTTCAGTGAAATGGGCTGTCAGCGAATAGAAGTAGACCCATATATATATATATATATATATATATATATATATATATATATATATATATATATATATATATATATAGCATTTTAAAATGTGTAAATAAGTGTTGATATATGTTCTTTTTTTCAAAGTTTTTAAAAACATTTTTAATGAGGTTTTGATAAATTGTTGTTTTTATGGCATCTTATCAGCATTCATTTCCCCTGAAATTTTCGTATCTCATATTGCTAGTCTTTCCTTGATTAGGGGGCATTGCGACCATGACCAAGTAATAGCTAGTACTGATGCTAAGGCAAATAAACTGCATACTCTATCGTCTCAACTTTCTGAGCAAACACAGACTCTCTTTAACTATCCTACTATCCTTCCCGTTCCTTACAACTTTCTCATGTACAGTCTGCATTTTGACCAATCATTTATTCTCCTTTCCTCTCAATGACAGATGCCTAATAATGTATATTACTCTTGGAAGGATCATTGTCTAAATTAAATACACCTGTCAGGAAAAAATCTTGTCTGACCACCTCCCAAATAGGAGGAAAGCTTGATTGCATAGGTCCATATAGTTTCTAAATATTAAATTCTGTTCTATTTCCTTCACTTTCAATCACAAATATTCTACCTCTATTCTTCTGGCTGCCAATGCTCTCTGTTTATATTACTGACTGTACCTACCCTTAGTTGTATTGTTTTGGGCCAATTACATTCCTGTCATGAGACCTTGAATTTTTCAAAAATTCTACTCATCCCCATTAAAGCTATATCCAATCTGCTAGTTGTTAGCATGCAATCATCTGTCTGTAAACAAAAAGAAGCTTCCACTCACAAGGAATTTTTTTCAGAAAATAGTAAATCTCTTACACTAAGGTCTCCATAACTGAAATAAATAGAACTGGAGACTGAGGACAAACATAGTTTTACTGCTATTGATGGTAATATCTCATGTTAATTGCCTATAAATCACTAATTATGCTTTAGCTTTCTTGTATTGTACAAAAACCTTGTTTAAAGACTTTTACCTATTCCTACCTCCTATAGTACAAAGTAATGTTCAAGAATCAAATTATTTTTGATCTCAAAATAATAATAATAATAATAATAATAATAATATTAATAATAATAAAAACTACACCTTTATCCCATATTTCCTTTTCTGCATGTCAAAATACTTTTTAACTTCTACAAATTGTACTCTGCTACCCTCCCTTTATAGACTTACTTTGTAGTTCACTTATTATTCTAGGTAAAAATCATAACCAATTTGTTAATATTGATACCAACATTTTAGCATCAACATTGATTAAAGATATTGGTGTATAATTCTCTGGGAACTGCCTATCTTCATTTTCCTTAGGAAGCAACGGCAATAACATCCTAGTCAAGGAGTCCAGTAATGCCCCTTCTCCACTCCTGTATTAAAAACACATCTAATGAGTAAATGTGTGCTTCCTGAAATATTTTAAAAAGCTCTGCTGAGAAACCATCAGTACCCAAGGATTTCCTGGCCTTTAGACTTTTTATTGTGTCATATCTGTCTTGTGTCCAAAGTATCTTTGTTAAACATCTCTTTCTCCATGAAATTCACTCCAGGACTTTTCCAATTAAATATTTCAACTTCTGAATTATGATCTCCACATTTCTCCCATTTAGATGTAAATACATCACTAAAAATATTCCAAAAGCAAAAAAAAAAATCTGCAATTGCTGCTATCTTGCAGACTAAGATACCCCCCAGGATTCACAAAGCCTCTGTGTAAGAGTTATAACTCTTACACGGAGGCTGCAGTTAAACGGAGTGATGTCAGCATGCTTTGCATATTCATGAGAGCATGCTGAATCACACCTAAGTCTAACACGGTCCGTGTAAGACAATAGGGGGCGTGTCCGTAGGCTGAGCCCTGCAAGCGGACACGCCCCCAGAAGTGTAAAAGTGCCCAAAGTAAACACCCACAACAGAGTCCACGGAAATGTGAATAAACACAACACAACACATGCCCCCACAGACTATGAGTATAAAATATATATAAATGAACATGTTATATATTTTTTTAAATTGTAAAGATGTTTAACCGTGAGTGCGCTCGTTTGCGCGGGCGTGCCCGTAGCACAGCTACAGTTAGCAGTCAGTGGGAAAGCATATAAGAACTAAATATGCAAGGTAAGCCAGGAAGCAATAGCGTAGTGGTAGAGATGCTGGCTGAAGAGCAGGCATTCATGGTTCGAGCCCCCACAACACCATTTTTTTTTTCAAAATAAGCAGGAAACAAGTCCCTGACAAATATGTACACATAAAACCCCAATATATGTAAAATGTAATGAAATAGCCCATTTATATTGAAGAAATGTGAGGTAACAAAAGAATAAAAAATGCCAGATGTGCCCATAGATGAGCTACAGTTTAACAGGGTGAGTGCATCTGCCCGTAGATGAACAGTGGTTTAACTGGTGCAACATGAGTGCCCGTAGCTGAGCAGTGGTTTAACATGCTAAATCTATGTGCCCCTAACTGAGCTGAGCGTAATATGCATGCTGATAGCCAAATGAGGCTTAAACCAGCGTACCCCGTTTGCGCGGAGCTGCGCACCGCGCAAACAGCTAACCGACGGGCATCGTTGAGCAAGCCGTATCAAAACTGCCTTTACACAGACACACCCCTCAGCATGTCTAGACAGTCATGAAAAATAAAAAGCAGTGGCCAGGTTCGAACCCAGAATTCTATACACCATAGTCAAGGTACAGAACCACTAAGCCATGACAGCAGTGCCTGCAAATGCAATAATAGCTAATATATAGGAATGAATACAAACTAGAGCATGACAATGCAGGTTTACTGAAGTTGATACAATTCCAAAATGGCCAATCACAGATATGTGCAGGAAAAACGGACTATATAAGCCCCATAGGTGGGAATACACAGCATAAACGATTGTAGAACTGACCTGCAGGCAGAATGACAGGAGTAGGAGAGGGTAGTCGCTTTCGAGCACAGAGGTGGGGTGTTGAGGAGTCCAGGTACATGGTCTGGCTCCTAGTCCATAATCATGAGGCCCAACTCATGCAGGGCCAGGTCCTCTGGGGAGCATACAGGGCTGAGGCGTGGGACCGGTTGGCTCATGATCTCACCAGTGCCACAGGGATTCCAAGGACTGGTGAGCAGGTCCATCACCACCATGTGGATCTGAAGAGATGCAAGCAGGACCAACTGAACCTTTGGATCCAGGAGGCCCGGCAAACACCCAACGCCCCACTACTAAGTAACATTTAATTATGTATGTAAGAAATTAAACTAGCTGATATTATGGAGATGTGTATTCCAATATTACTTCATTTATATTACAGCTGCAGGTGTCCGTTCTGTGAACCACAGAGCCTATGGCAATAGGCTGGTGCGGTCGCACCACCAGGCAGGTCAGTAATCCACTACCAGTAACTGTAAAGAAATATAAAAGTATGACAGTCAGCAAAAGAGTGCAGTGTAGTCAGTAAGGAATAAAATCTGCAAGTAACAGTGTGAAAGTGTATGCAAGTATTGCTTGATTACAAAAGTGTGTGTCAGCCTGTAAGTTTAACCTAAACATGAAACTGTCCGACATATATTCTGAAATAAAAATGCCCTGCCTGTAAGAAAATAGTACACAACCTGCAGCAAGCTGAAAAGTATAGCTGCAGAAGATGATGAAATCACATGTGTGAAATATATCCCTGTGGAAATACTGAAACATGACAGAAGTGAGACTGCTGGAAAGGATTGTAATAACTACTGGTAAAACATGTCAATAAAGCCTAGAAGTACCATCCTGAATAGTAAAATGAAAGCAATTGAGAGAGTGTGAGAAAGTGTCATGAATCCAGCAATACAGTAGTAATAACCCCTGAATAAAGTATACTGCAGTCAAGACAGAATTAAATGCATGTGAGATTCAAAACCAAACAGCAAAATCTGTTCAAAGTGTTGCTGCATCTGGAATGTGTATCCCAAAATCTGGATATGTTGCTCTCAGTCTGCAATATGCAGATAGGATGTTTGTCTGATATACCAAACATCCACACTTGTCTACAGCTATATAAAGCAAATGTAGCAGGATGATGTAGCTGAACAAAGCTAGATATGAATGTGTATGAAGAACCATAAAATGTATATTGATGTTGCAGTAACAGTCCTATCACCAAGTTGAAATAGTTATCATATAGGAAACTATAGTTAGAACAGTAGTGTGTATATAACTGTAGCTATTAGAAATGTACAGCATATGTATTGTTATTCGAAGGTGTTAATATTACTTTCTTCACCCCACCCTATAACCACATATAACCCATTCCACGTGAAAATGATATGTGCAATCACAATTAACACCCCTGGACGTTTGTCCTGTTGGGTCATATATATTTGCATGTCTGTTGATGCATCTGCCCTGTTCATACATCCACACCTGATGGCCTGTTGCAATTAATTAACCCTGCATGTTGTTGGACTGTGTATTTCTGTTCAAATTATGCATGTGTTATGCACGCTGTTCAATGGTGTGAATATCTGGTTGTTTGGTTAATGGGAATACTAATGCATGCTGTTACAACTAATTGTGAATGGTATTATATGCCACTAACCCAAACTGTCATGACATAATGCAAAACATAGTACGACAGGGAAGGCGGGTTCCAGCGGACCCACTTCTCCCACCTCAGCTGGCCAGTGCACCTGGCACTAGTGCCGAGTCCGGACCCTCCTCCGGTGGCCCTGTGCCACCTGCGGGTGGAAGCACTGCAGGGGATGGGGCTCGCCCCCCCCTCTGCAAGTGTGGCCGAAGGAGAACCACCACTCACCCTCTGTAGCGTCCGGACTGTGGTGCGTAGGGAGATTCGGGACTCTGTTCTCGAGCCCCTATGCCAGCTCGAGGCACAGGTGGCACAACTAACGGGCATGCCTGTTGCCCCACCTACACAGCCCCCAGCACAGCCTTGTCCTGGGCAGTGAAGGAACAGTGGCAACTGCCTATGGGTGGGGATATCAGTTCCACTGTTGCCATCTGTGGGCTCATGGGCTCTGGATATCCATACCTCCATCCCCGTCAATTGTGCAACCCCCCCACACGTGTCATACACTGCCCCTGTATGCGTCTTGTTTGTCTTGTCTGTTTACCTATCCAACCTACCTCCCCAGCTGTACTGACTTCCTTCACCTGACATACCACTCTCACCTGAAAAAAAGAAAAAGGGCACTCTGTACACACAAAAAAAAATTACGCCCCATACATAGCTGCCCATTCCGCACACATGTCTACTGGACATGGAATCTATCACTTACAATTGGCTGTACAACAAGTATTATTGTTGTCCTGACACCTCTCTCAGGGGTGGAAGGTTTCAAATGTCACACCAAATTACATACATATGCACAGCTGTTGCTGATGAAGAAATAGGCAGCTATGGGCCTTACCTACATCCCTCCTGCACATCCCAAGCTTGTTTCCCTACTGTCTTACCCTCTTTGTGACCCCTTTTTCACCACTTTCCTGTCTCCCCATTTTCTTTTCTTTCAAAGAAAATAGCGCGGGTGTGCACGTTTAAGCGGTTGTAATCGGGTGTGCGCTTGTGTGCGCGGAGCTAACTGCCAGTGCGCATGCATGAGCTCCACGCAAACCAGCGCTAACCCGGTTTCAACTGCTTAAAAGTGCCTTAGTCACTTTGATTGACAGGTCCTGTACTCAGCTCAAAAGCAAAATAAAATCCCATCAGTCCCGAACCCAGGACCTTGGAAACAGTAGTCTGCATGACTTACCCCTAAGCCATGATTTTTTTACAAGAACATTGTGCTAAAATAAATATATCATGTAATAGTAGGAATGAATGTAAAGGGAATATAGATGTGTAGTACACAAAGCATGCCATTTAGAATTACTATCAAAACTAGTGGATTTCCTTAATAGTAGTGTGTGAACAGAAACAGCCATGCTAGTTGGAAGCTAGTAGGTAATAATGTCACTATAGCACCTTGCAAGCCACACACATACTCACAGCAGGATAAGCACTGCCCATACCCCACAACCTCTTACAGGAACACATCTGGACCAACTAATAAAATATGTGGAGCAAAGGCCCAAAACCAGGGACACATTACAAATAATGTTACAACAAACGCAGACAGTTCAGAGAGTAACAGGGTTTGCACTTTGTGGGATGTTTGGAAGGGTATGCAGTCTGAAACTTGAATGTTTGTCACCATATTCTGACTTGAGCCCAGAGTGACTTGCCAGAAAAAGGTGTGCATGAGATATTGACCAAAATATGAGGCAGAAATGTGGACAACCTGCAAATATCTGTACACATGATGGGTCTGACACCACCATATTTGAATAATTAAGAGCCTAGACATAGCAACAGTGAAAGACTTACAGGGATGCCCCACAGACCCCATGTGAAATGTACAAACAGTAGGCAGAAAGGTGTAACACATGCAATGGTAACTATGGAGTGCTGAAAGTATTCATCACTTGCATGGCAGAAAAAGTGTAGTAATACATATGCTCATGCTAAACCACAGTCACAACTGCAGCATACCAGACATTTTAATGGGTGTACCACACTGATATGTACCATTCCATGAGGCACATAACAGATGAACCTGAAAGTCTCTGGGGCCTGCTCAGCAGCATACTCAAATACCCTAATAGATGTCAAGGCCCACACCATGGCCAGACCACACTGCATGCTGTAACACCCTAGCAGATATAGCAAGCATTCCAAGGTGTGAATGTACATAGAAAATAGGAAAGCTACAGCAGCACACTACAGTCAAGACACCTAGCAGGCATGCAAGTAGTGACTGTAAAGGGCAACTATTGAAGCCTTAGCAACAAAGTGCAAGCAAAAGTGAAAGGAAAGCACACACACACACATTAACAGTAGTAGTAGTTGTAGGTGTCAGTGTATATACACAGTTAGTACAGGAAACTGGAGAAATGAATGGAGGAATGTTAATCTACAACACACCTGGAGATATGAGAGAGATACCAACCTTTACACTCACAGAACATTGTCCACAGCATAACAGCATGGTCCCTGCCCTTAAAATCTGAAAGGGCTACGCCTATCTCACATACCTTTTTATAGCACTGTTCTGAAATCACAGTGAGAACTGCAATCAGTACACAACTGGCTGCATGCAATTAGCAAATGCTGGCTAACAATTGGTGCAGAGGCCATCACATGGGCATATGCAGATACCTACAAAAGTATGCTGTACTCCCAGTCCACACATGCAATACTTTCATTGCACCCTGAGAAGGACGTGAGAGACAGACAGAGAGAGAGAGAGAGAGAGAGAGAGACAGAGACAGAGAAAACTGCAATTAAGCAGACACACACAAATTGTTCAGCAACAGCTACCTGAAAGCTGACAACTGGGAAGTGAGCAGCAGGACAGAGAACCAGATGGCAACACAAGCAGCTGTGACAAACACAGGTAATGTAAAGTAATACTTTAAAGGTCTACATACTGTGAACCCTCCATATGTGTCATTGGTCTATATCCATATGTATATGAAGATGTGTAAAGGGCAGGGGACATACAGCAACTATCAGTGAAGGCTGTACATACATTTGTATGTGAGAGCATATATGTGCACATATCAATGTTGGTTGATTGTAGGTTGTAGTGCCATGTACAAGGTAGGTTTCACAGTTATGTATGTTTAACAGTATGTTAGTGTGTGTATACAGTATGGTAGACAAATATGTTGATATACCTGTCTAACATATGGATTCGTATGTATGTCAACATATGTATGTGTATATATATATATATATATATATATATATATATATATATATATATATATATATGATATGCATATATGTATACATACATAGAGAGAGAGATGTAGGAATACATAGACAGATGTAGATAGAATATTGTACAAACATATCTATGTAATGCACATGTACACATATAGATATATGTAGATACATATACATAGACAGACTGATCTGACTACCTACAGGTATGACTGTATATGACGACCTGCAACACAGCCTGTCCCACCCCCTCTGTCACTCACACCCCCTCTGTGTACCCCCCCTCCACATCTATAGCAATATATGTACATCAATAGATATATGTGTATATGTATATGGACATATATATATATATATATATATATATATATATATATATATATATATATATATATATATATATCTATATACATATATATATATCTATATACATATATATATATATATATATATATATATATATATATATATATATATATATAGAGAGAGAGAGAGAGAGAGATGTATATAAATTCTGAGTGAGGCACATGTGTACAGATGTATTGCAACAGGTGCCTGGTGACAAAGGCATGGAGTGAACACCAGTGTCAAAACCGGAGTACCATACCACATTCCAGATCACCTACACCAGTAACCACCAGATATGTGATTGGCTGCCCACCACTGCATGTGTCAGGGGTGAACAGAGTCTTACATGTGTACAATAGTGGCCCCAATGATATTCACAGTGGCACACTATCCCTGGAATACCTGCACATGGTATGTGTCAGCGGACATGGTGTGTCAGCTATGGACATGTAGGTCAGTGTACCCCTCCACACCACATAATGGATGCCATGGTATGGACCTCACATGACAGCTACAGATATGGAGAAGGACACAGTGACATGTACAACACTGTGGCAATGCACTCAAACACATTACCAATGCACAGTGACTGACAACACCACAGAGTACACATATGCTACCCACATAGAGGTTACCACTCCCGGATTTACATATGTAAGTCACACCCATGACAGATGTCCAACAACCATAGTAGCACCTCACACCATTCACAACCTAAATGTCTGCTGTGTGTCGTCCGTGCCACTGCAATAGAGTGCACATGGGAAGGTAACAGTTCCTACCCACAGATAAGACATACCCTGCAATAAACCACACAGTGTTAAGAAGCAAGACTACCCATGAGTACATGTCACACATACCCCTGCTGAATGTTAGTCAGATAGGTAATATGCCATATGAGTCACCCTGTGCAACTGTGTGACAGCAGCAGGTACCATCACACCACATGTGTCACAATGGTCAGAGTAGCAGAACAGTACGCTGCTGTAGTCCCAGGGGCAATAGCATATTGTATAGTATTGTATTGTAATGTAATGTATTGTGTTGTATTGTATTGGTATGTTGAGGTGCCTCCTTCGTGGAGTGGAACCACTGCTGCTGTGCGCCAGTGTACAGGTACATATCCTGCAGTCAGGCTAGTGTTACATAGCACTTCTATATGTGTGTTTAGCTCCTCTCAGTTTATGTAGCATGCAACTGGGGATACCATCAGGTCCCATTCATGTTGTGTATTCTGCTGTCCTGAGGGTGGCTCTCACCTGGACATCTGTGATGACAGGGAGGTTACAGTCAGCTGGGATAACTATGTCTTATTTTGGGGGAGAGGGTGGGGTGACACCTGCACTGAACCTGTCTGCCACAATGTTGTAGATATCTGTGGTGTCAGTGAAATATTTGTTGTTGTGTACTAACTATGGGCATAGAGGATGGATCCTGACCAGGTTGCTAACATAACTGAAGAAGGCCTTCTGGTTATCTGTAGTGTCCCTCTTGGTTTCCCTCTCAAAGTTGCCCATGGATTTTGTATGATGGAAAATAGATCCTTACTAGTGCTGCTCAGACATGCCCTCCCTTTATGGAATTATGCTCTGTCTTGCAGTAGCTTCCATCTTCTGTAATACAATCTGTCTATGGCTGGGGTCCACCAGACAGGATGCTGTCCCTTTGTGGAGAGTGTCTTGGTCATATATGGGATTGCATGATCTATGCATTCTCGAAGATGTCTGTAGAAAGCAATTGTGCAGGGGTCAGCATTGTGGGTTGTATCTGCCACTGGCCCAGTGGGCTGAAAGGATACCATGTCACTGTTACAAAGTGTAAAGTTTGTATCTGTAATGTTATGCACTATAGTCGTTTGTGCTGGTGGTGGAGGTGGGATATGTATATCCAGGGTAATCAGTGTGTGGTCAGCTCGCAGTAGTTGATGATGTAGGCCATACAGTACCTAGATACAAACCCCCAGATTGAGGAGGTGCTCTTGACCTGAATCAGTGTTCTGACTGCTGGGGTTTGGTAGTATGTCGTATGGAGTGTGCCAGGTACTGTTGCACAGTTGCTGGCTGAGCACTGATACCTGGCCATCTACATGTGTATCCACCAATAGACAGACAGATGCTACATATGTGAGATATGTTGTATCATAACAGTCGAGTAGCATGTGTAGTATGTGTGCCAAATTCTGCTGACATATATTGCTGATACCAGGTTATTTTCTTTCTCAGGTACATGGCCCACCCGCGGAATCCCACCTACTCCACAGCTGAGGATGAGGAGATACACCAGAGCCTGGTGCGGGATTATGTAATACTCTTTTCCCGCACCAGCCAGAATCAGCAGGAGAGGGCTGCACTGTGGCAAGACCTTGTCCGTCGGGTAAATGACATAGGCACGCATAATAGGACATATGAGCAGGTACGACATCACTGCAGTGATTTAATCAGACATGTCCATCAGCGTGCGTCGGATATCCACAGGCAACAGGTCACCACAGGTGGTGGGGTGGCTACACATCCCCCACTCACCAGACTGGAGGGACTACTCATGAGTGTAGTGGCTCCAGTCCGCCAGCAACAACAGCAGCAGACATGCATTATGATGGAGGCTGGAGCCACGCAGCAGCAAGACAGTGAAAGTGCAGGTAATATGCCATATGTACAGTTGACTGTTGTGTACACTGGTAGTTAATGCATGTGTGAGGTGTGTCCTTGGTTTGTAGCTGTCACCGTCGTATTTAATGTGCAAGTGTGATATCCTCAATATTAGCAGCTGACCTGTGAAAGGCGACTGTTGTACTACTGACCTGTATCATACTCAGTAACAATGGCACAGTTGTGCCCACTGACATCAGTTTCTTCACATCTGCAGGACCCCCTGGTATAACAGCAATGCAGCCTATCCATGCTGGTGAGTGTGTATTAACAATTCCTGTAATAGTGTTGATAGTAATAGTACTATTTGGCTCACTTAGTAGTGCTCTTTGTATGCATGTAGGTGTGTCTGTGTCTGTGTGTTGATATCACGCATACTGAGTACTGTACAATTGTGTGAAACTGTGTGCATGTGTGCATGTGTGCATGTGTGCACCTGTGCATGAGTGCACGTGTGCACGTGTGCATGTGTGCACCTGTGCATGTGTGCATGTGTGCATGTGTGCATGTGTGCACCTGTGCACCTGTGCACATGTGCATGTGTGCATGTGTGCATGTGTGCACCTGTGCATGTGTGCATGTGTGCACGTGTGCACGTGTGCATGTGTGCATTTGTGCATGTGTGCACCTGTGCATGTGTGCATGTGTGCACCTGTGCATGTGTGCATGTGTGCATGTGTGCACCTGTGCATGTGTGCATGTGTGCATGTGTGCATCACTGGTAATGTGTAGACATTGCAAACTGTGTTTCCTGTTTCCCTCCCACAAGTTCTGTTGCTGGTCTGGTGTCATGTAGCAGGGAACCTGAATCAGGTGCCGTGAGTACTGATAATGATGACATCTGTGTAATGGCGCAGGAAAGTATGCCAGGGTCCACCATTGGTCAGCCGATTGACAGTACACACCTGTCGACCCCATCAATGCGCACAGTTATCCTGCCAATACACCCTTTGTCACCAGTGTCCCTAGGTGATGGACAGCATACAGTGGGCATTGACCAAGGTAATGTGGTATCTGTGGCACATGCCTCCCCACACAGCAGCCATGGGCATGGCCCAGAGATGATACCACACAGACAGATGTCCAGGGGTTCCCGTGGGAGCATCCGTGGGCGTACTGCCCCTGTCAGATGTTCCCACAGAGGTCTTACAACCTCAGCTATGTTTCGGGCTGTCATGCAGGCACAGTCACATATGGAACGGTACACCAGACAGGGTCTGAGGGAGCTGATATCATATCACACAGCCATGACTGACAGTATGCGTGACATTGCGGCCGTCATCCGTGATTTCACCAATGTCATAGACAGACATTGTGGGGACATATTAGACCGGTTCCACAACTACATGTCCATGAGCCAGGGCGATGGTGGGCGGTTGAGGCATCGACGTGGCCGTATGCCAGCAACAGCAGCAGCTGGCAGTCATCGCGGATGACAGCAGGGCTGCGGCCGCCCCTGTAGTGCCAGCAGCAGCCCCAGCAATGCTGGGTCTGTGCTGTCATCAGACCGCCCCAGGAGACCACGTGCATGTGGCTCTGGCCAGGCCTGACAGGGATCTGTGTCCAGTCAATGAACACCTGCTTCTGATGACAGTACCCAGTCTGGGTTGGTACTGGATACGGTCCGTAGCACCCCTGCAAGGCACAGGTACCGTGTCCGTGGCCAGAGACACTGATCTGTATGACCTGGCAGGTGCAGTCTGTGGCTGTCCACAAACACCAGTATATGGCAGCCATGAGGTGGAACTGTGTGCATCCATGCACACATGCAAATTGACAACACCTAGGGCTACCGCATACACGCACACACTGCATCAACATTGCCCCACCTTCTACTGCTGTCCCTCACCAGCACACATACACATGCATGTCAATTGGTGGTATTGGTGGCTGACTCAGGCATACCAAGTTCACACCCTGTGCATATGATGAAACTGTGCCACCTCCTGCAATCTGTAACAACTGTGCAGGTACAGGTTTACATGTTGCTGATGCACAGGGTGACCACATAGATGTGTAGTAATAGTATCATGTTGTTAACAGTACTGTGTGCTGAATTAATTGTGGGTATATCACAGCATGCCTAATGCAGTAAGTGTGTGATTGTCATGTCCTATTGTCTACACCCATGGTAAGTACCATAGTGTATCATCTGCACATGTTGGCATACTGGTGGTAATGATGTCAACAGAAGGCTACATACATAGGTAGCACAGGGGATAAGGTAATGGATGTAGTAATACGCAATGATGGACATGTAAATTGCAAGTGGCATGTTGCCCACACTGGACTCTGCAATGCAGATGTTTGAGGATGTTGATATGTGTGCAGTACTACACGACTGGTACAGGACACACAGGAGCACCCTAGCACTGCATGCTCACATCTCATACCATGCTAGACAGCCCCAACACACAAAACTAACTGTCACAGGAGGGAAAGTCCCCATATATGTCAGGGATACTGTGGTGGCAGGCCAGGTAGCATACATCCTACTAAATATGGAACCACTGAGTGAAGGCTCAGTGTCTGTTATTTGACATGTGTATTACTGCAGGTATGAGCACATGGGTTTCCATCCAGTTATTGTACATCCTGACAGTACATGGTCTGTACACTTGTGTGCACTGAGACTGGACCCTAGCCATCTGACCCGTGTATTTCCATGTACATGTGCATAGTGCCTGCATATTTGCAGTGTTACCTACTGGAACTGGTACAGCTTGTTTGTTGTACAATGGACTACATGCAGCCCTGTTTACTGTAGCTTTGTTTGCATGCATGTTTGCTTGAAATTACCCTGAAATACTAATCACACCTGCAATGCATAGTTATAGAGCTTCTGAGGACTCCTAGTGCCATCTGCATAGCGTACTATATGTATGTCCATGTCCCACTGGACAGGATGTCACTGTTTGTCCTGTTCACATGTACATTGCCTGTGACACCGTGCATATGACTTACCTGGCATGTGTCCACGTGAGCAGTCATATATGCTACTGCTAACTAATCACAGGCACTACACCTTCACATATTCATCTTCTGTTGAACTACCTGCTTCGTTAGGGATGGCCTGCACCTGTCACCCCTGGGCTTTCAGATATTGGCAAAGGCTCTTGCTACCCCCATAGTGCCTATGTTAGGCAAGGCTCAAATGACAAACCCACCTTCATAGGTATCACAAGGGATGAGAAACTAAGAGTAATGCTACCCAACGCCAGAAGTCTAAACCTCCAGATGCATGCACCCAAAACACTCCTTGGCATGGAGAACATCGATATCTGTGCAGTAACAGATGCCTGGTTCAGGGCTACTGAGTGCACACCAGCACTACCAGGTTTAACCTGGTTGATTTCTTTGAAACAGTCACCAAGGCCATTGACCAGGCGAAGGTGGTTCACACAGCCTACCTGGACCTTGCAAAAGCCTTCACAACAATACCCCACTTGGGCATTCTAGAGAAGCTCACCGGCTTACATATAAGCCCCTATGTCACTAGATGGATTGCACAGTGGCTCAAGGACAGAACCCACATGGTTAGAATTGCTGGAGCCATGCCAGACTCCAAACCAGTTACGAGTTGTGTCCCACAAGGCTCAGTCCTGGGACCTCTCTTGTTTGGTATATATTTATTGGAGGTACAGGCCAACACGGATGGACTGTGGCTGACCAAATATGCAGATGACTGCAAACTGGCCACCATAATCGACTCTCCAGCCGACACAAGCATCTTCCAAAGGGGCATCATAGAAACAGACAACTTGTGCCAGAGCCGTGGCCTTCAGCTGAACAGTGTTTAGAAAGGGGAATGTGCATCCTGTAGTCTGTTCACCTAGTTGCCAAAAGGGACATTGTCCTCACACACACTAACCCCCCTCATCCAAAAACACACGCTTGCCAAGTGCAGGATTCAAACCTCTATCTGACTAAGTTATGACACTCAAGCTGGACACATTAGCAGAGTGTGCTATTCGCATTACTGAGAGGTTTTTCTTCTCTTGCTGTACTTATAGGGTGCTGACATCATCAGTGTTTAGAAAGGGAAATGTGCATCCTGTAGTCTGTTCTCCTAGTTGCCAAAAGGGACATTTCTCTCGCACACACACTAGTCCCCCGCAGACAAACACTTGCCATTCGCAGAATTCAAATCCCTACCTAACTATGTTATGACACTTGAGACGGACGCATTAGCGGAGCGTGCTATTCGCATTACTGGGAGGTTTCTGTTCTCCTGCTATACTTATAGAGTGCTGACATCATCAGTGCTTAGAAAGGGGAATGTGCATCATGTAGTCTGTTCTCCTAGTTGCCAAAAGGGACATTTCCTTCACACACACTAACCCCCCTCAGACAAACACACACACTTGCCATTCGCAGGATTTCAACCCCTACCTAACTATGCTATGATACTTGAGATGGACGCATTAGCAGAGCGCGCTATTCGCATTACTGGGAGTTTTTTCTTCTCCTGCTGTACTTATAGAGTGCTGACATCATCGGTGTTTAGAAAGGGGAATGTGCATCATGTAGTGTGTTTCCCAGTTGCCAAAAGGGACATTTCTTTCCCACAGACTTACACACACAAACCCCACTCACACACAGAGCATTTGCAGGATTCAAACCCCTACCTAACTATGTTATGACACTTGCGACAGACGCATTAGCAGAGCGCGCTATTCGCATTACTGGGAAGTTTTTTCTTCTCCTGCTGTACTTATAGAGTGCTGACATCATCGGTGTTTAGAAAGGGGAATGTGCATCCTGTAGTGTGTTTCCCAGTTGCCAAAAGGGACATTTCTTTCCCACGGACTTACACACACACCCACCCCACTGACACACAGAGCATTTGAAGGATTCAAACCCCTACCTAACTATGTTATGACACTTGCGACAGACGCATTAGCGGAGCGCGCTATTCACATTACTGGGAAGTTTCTTTTCTCCTGCTGTACTTATAGGGTGCTGACATGATCGGTGTTTAGAAAGGGGAATGTGCATCCTGTGGGGAGGCAGACACCAAGCACACTCTGGCTAAACTGTCATTCCCTAGGGCAAACAGCCTAGTGTTGACCTCTACACCCATATATTTAATTGTCAAATGCACATTATTTGTTGCTGATAGACTGTTTGCACATCTTTATTGCCATAGCATTCCCTGTTTGTATGAACAACTTGTGCATCTGTGGAAGATGTTTGCATATGGGAGGGATCCACTATATCACATATGTCTCTGTAGTCATTTAACTGTGTGCACTGGGCAGACTGCTGTAATGTGGTTGGTTCCTGGAATAACACATAAAAGTACCAGATATGTGTGTCCAACTGCTAAACTGAGATTTGGCCTAAGTGTGTGAGCATGCCCAGTTCAGCCTTCCCATGGCATGTTGTCTGACATATGTCTCATTTATCAAAGTGTGTGAGCAGGCCCAGTGTGAGCATTCCATATGTTGGACTCTGCAGCCCACCACATTTGTGGATGAGTGTGAACTTCAACAAATATCACCCGTTTATGGTTGTGTGTTGTGTGTCATGTTGTGTAGTTACTGTACAACTGCTTTGTGTGTGAACACAACAGGATTATACTGTGCCTGCAGTGTTTGCATGGGATACTTTGCATACAGTTGTCAACATCCTTTCACACTGACCTAACACTGTAGTATTGTATAGTGTACTGGTAGTACTTTGACTGTGGTGGACAGTATCCTGGGCTTTAGTGCTATCACTGTTTTACATTTCGATAGTGGGCACAACAGCCTGGTTAGGGGCCAGTTGTGTACATCTGACCATGTTGCATTCTGTTCAGATATGAACTACTTAAACCAGGCTTGTCCAACATTTGTAGTGTATTCCACAACATAGGTGTACATTTGCAAACACTAGCGATGTGCCCTAGTCCATGTCTAATGCTAGTTGGAGAGTGTGTTTGTCCTTCAACACACATTGTAAGTGAGGTTTGCCATGACATATGTCATGGTTAGTACACTGTGCCTCTATCTACCTGTGACATGACAGTGATACCCAGGATAAAGCTACCATCTCCCATCCACTCATCAAGATTCCTATTGAGGAAGATTGATAAGTGACTCTTTGGGTAGCCTGTACTGGGGGTTCACTCATGGGTGGGGGTGGCTTCTGTGTTATGGATCATGCAGTACAGCTTGTCCTATGTAAGTCAGTGCTGGGGTTCAGGTCTCTCATGTGCATAGCTCACTGCCATTCAGATTGTACAAGGTGCAGCATGTTTATTGATACCAGCAACACATGGCATCTGTGCTAGCTCTTTGATACTCCTGGTGAGGTACTGTTGGGGACTTTACGGTTGATGGAGGTGTCTGCTGAGGTACATCCCACAGGGGCTATTGTAGTCAATTGTACCGCTGATGAAGGATGACTGCAGAGCCACAATGACCTCCCCTTATCTAGATCTGACAACCTTCATGATTAGGTGGGTATATGGTATGTTTCTGTAAACACTACAGCACATGTTTGTCTAATGCAGGATATCTATCACCTTGTGTCCCCAGGTCTCTCATTACATGTTAACTACATAATGGGTTAACACCTATGTGGTAATTGGTGGGCACTTACTGTATATCCACGGGGGTTTACTATACACATTTCTGCAATTAGCTTGCTGACATGGCTATGGCACCAGTTGCCTGTTTCTATGTGGCCCTTTTGTGGGATGCTTGTGTCAGCTGGTGGATCATATGTGGTGGCCAGTTTGTAGTCCTCTGCAAACATGTTCGGACACAGTCCTTCCATGTTTGCCTGTACCTATGGGACATATATACCAGACGAGGGAGATCCCAGGACCAAGCCTTGTGGGATGCCAGTTATATCTGGTTTGTAGTCTGACATGGCTGCAGCATGTCTGACCATGTCTGTTCATTCCTTGGTCTGGTTTGCAACCCCTCTACTGACATAGAGGTTTATATTTAAGCTGGTGAGCTTATCTATAATGAACACGTAGATATTGTATAGAAGCCTTTGCAAGGTCCAGCTACGCTGTGTGGACCACATTGCCCTCATCAATGACCTTAATGACTGTTTCAATTGAGTCAAACATGTTTAGGGGCAGGATCTGCACTTAAGAAAGCCACACTGGGTAGGGTCCAGTGTCAGTAGGTCCCCAATATCTTTATGTCTATGGTACATGCTGATCCTTTCAAGGCTGTGCAGACCGAGCTTCTCAGGATTCTGGGGTAGTAGTTTTCAGTATCCATTCAGGCAACACCTTTGTTGAGAAGGACCACTGTTGTTGTACACTGCTCTTTGGGTACATATTCTGTGGTAAGGCTGACATTGAGCAGTAGTGTGGTTTGGCATTCCATTCATCTTGGAGTCCATGTTGCACTAAGCCCAGGACACCATCTCATACCATTGCTGCTGTGTGTTTTGCTTTGTAGATGTTGGCTGTTACCTCAGCATCTGCAATGTCAGGGGGCCAGCAGTCTGCTGGGATAGATATTCTGCATTCGGAGGGGGGGGGGGTTGCACTGCATCTGTCAGGATGTATGTTGGCAATATGTGTGTGTGTTTGTGATATTTGTGTGATTCAGAGCATATCTGTGAATTCCCAACATGGTTCCTACCATCAGTTGTGAAAGCCTTGGGATTACCCTTAGTGTCCTGTACAATTTGTATCTTCATCGGTTCATAGGTTTATTCTAGGCTATCCAACCTAGGGCATTTGTTAGCCTAGCCAGAGTGTGTGTGGCTTTTGCCACCCCTTGCTATGTGAATATTATGGCCATTTATGATTTGCTTTGCTGTGCCTGTCTGGACATGACACAGTGAAGACCCCCAGTGTAACTCTACAATCATCCATCCACTTGGCAAGATTCCTGTTGAAGAGTGTCAGTGAGGGGCTCTGCCTAACATGGAGTGGGATTCTGGTCCAGGGTGTGGGGAGCCTCTGGATTATGTATCTGTCCCACCAGCACATCCTATTTCATTATTTGTTGAGGTTGACATCTCTCACTCTCTCAGCTCCAATGGATTTGAGTTTTCTGGGGTGGAGCATGTCCATTACTCCTGTGTTGGGCATGGCCTTCTACAACAGGCATGCAATGCCTCTGTGTAGGCAGTATGTGACTGCATTCAGTTGGGGTGTCTACAGCCAGGCAGCATATGACAAATATTTGAGACCCTTTATCCTCTTGGTGAGGTACCTTTGAGGTCTTTCTAACTGCTGCAGGTGTTAGGTAAGGTACATCCCATATGAGGCATTGTACTAGATTATGGGTGTGATTAGAGAACAGTATGGGGGCACAATGACCTCTGTTGACGTAGATGTGAATCCTTTCCTGATACGGTGTCAAATGTAGACAGTCTTCCTAGCCACATTGGCAATGTGGGTGTCACATAACAGGTTACTGTCCACTTGTGTCCCTAGGTCCCTGGTTACTCCTTCCATACATAATGGTTTACCACCTATGTGGTAATTTGTGGTACCTTGTTTGGTATTTGGTGGGACATTCATACTGTCCAGTGTCTTCAGGATGGCTGAGTGGGGTTCCTGTGTGTGAGAGTGTGGTCTGTAGCATGCTACAGACTGTACAGCAGTCTCGCCTACAGTTAGTTGCACATGAGTGAACTCCAATGCCTTGTGCATTGTCAGTTACCTGGACGTATGGGTGTCTGTGCTGAATATGGATACTCACCCTCCTTTTATGTTTTGTTCCAGGTTTTGGGGCCATGACACATGATACATGGTATAACCTGGTAGTGCTGGTGTGCTGTCAGGAGGCTTGCAGCAGGTTTCTGTCACTGCACAGACATCGATGTTCTCCATACTGGGGATGGCCTTGGGAGCATGCATATTGGGGTTTACACATCTGGCATTGGTCAGCATTTCCCTTATGTTTCTTTCCACTTATGTTTTCTAGGGTGGTGGTTCAGTCTTTTCAGCCTTGCCTACAAAAGGCTCTATGGAGGTGGCAAAGGCCTTATCCAATATTCAGATGCCTAGGGGTAACAGGTGCAAGCCATCCCAAGAACAGCTGCGTGGCTTGTCAAGCATGACATCCCAAGCAGACAGACATTGGATCCCCTTGGAATGACACCAGTAAGTGTGCCACTTGCTATGACTGATCATTCCGTGTTTGTACTGTGGCATTATTCTTGGTAAGGGTAGGATGCTGCAAACGGTGAGTGTCATACCGGCCTGGACTACATAATCAGAGAGCTCATCTATGTCTCTTTTCATGTAGTCTAGGGAGGTACATCTCAGGTCATTAACACCAGCATGGACTATGACTGCATCATATTTGTACTTGCTTTGGAGTGACCTGCATACTTCTGTTATGTGGCGTATTGTGGCAGCCTACAGGCAGCTTACTCTACCCTTTCCCTTGTTCAGTCTGGTGTGTGGGACAGCAGTGTGTCTGACTATGGAGTCACCTATTACAACTGTATCAGGCATGTTGTTTCTCCTTCTGGCCTGTGACTGTTTGGCACACCAGCTTTATGTACTATGTGTTGCATGTGCTATGTTTGGAGGTTGTTTGATTGGGTGTCTGCTTTAGAGGCCTCTGTTGGTGTGCTGTGTTTGTAATTTGTGCCTCCGGGAATGTTTTTCTGTGTTTATGTGTTTGGTTTGCAGTTGGGATAGGTCTATGTGGGACTGTGTTTGTGGTGTGTGTGGTTACCTTCTCCTCCTGACTAGTTTTGGGAGTACTGAGTTGAGGGAGGTCAGCCTCCAGTTTGGATAGATGGTTGCATCTCTCACATATATTTGTATTTCTTGGGTGGAGTTGGGGTTGTCTGTGTACTTGGGGCAGGTGTAACATTGCCTCAGGATTCACAGATTCAACTTGTTGTGGCTGGCCTTAGTGGATTGTATGTGTGGACAGATTTTATTGCCATACTACTGATCAGTGATTACTTCATTGTTTATGTTTGCTCTATCATGTGGTAGCTTTCTCATTCTCTTGCATGGTTTGGTTATGGCTGGTGTCCACCATGCCAGATTCCTGTGTGTATGGCATTGTGTCTTGTTTTAATTTAGGATTGCATAATCCAAGCATTCCTGGCAGTGTTCATGGAATGGCTGTATTACAGGTTCTGAGGTGTGGCCCATATTTTGCACCTGCACAGGACCTTTAATGGATTCCACATCAGTTTGGAGGAGTGCAAATATTGCTTAACACATGTTTTCCACTGTGGTTTTCTGGCCAGGGACTGTGGTCAGGATTTGTATATCCAGTGTGATTACTCTATGGTCTGGTTTTACCAGTGAGCAATACACTTCTCATCTTGCCATCCAGTACCCATGTTGCTGATTATCACATCCAGTATGCTTACCCCTCTTGTGGGAGTGGTACGTTGTTCCTGGGCCTTTTGGTTTATGGATTCTATGAACTTTTGTCTTACACTGTTGGAGCTAGTATAATGCTCCCAGTCTATGTCTGGATATTTTCAGTCACCCAATATAATGTGGTTTGGAGGACTTGATATATTCATGTATTCCAGCATAGGCCAGGTGCAGTTCCTGGTGTTGGGACAGTAGTCTGTAGCAGGCTATAAACTGGGGGGCAGTTTTAGCCACTGTTACTTGACCATGGCTAGTCCATGCTGCTTTTTGTTGTGGTACCAACATGGGGTGTGGTTATCCTTGACAATTCTTGCTAGTCACCCTCCTTTTGTAGCTTGTTCCATGTTTTGAGGCTGTACAGCACAGTATGAGGTGTAACCTTGTAGTGTTAGGGTGCTGTTGTGAGCCTTGACTCAGTTTTCTGTTACAGCGCAGATATCAACATTCTCCATACTGGGTGAGTTTAGACTGCATGCATCTTGCTGTTTCGACTTATCCCTTATCTTATTCTTATCCCTTCTGATACCTATGGAGATAGGTTTGTGTTTTGAGCCTTACCTATTCAGGGTACACTGTGGGTAACAACAGCCTTTGCCAGTATAAATACGGCCTGCACTGATAGGTGCACGCCAGTCCTAGCAGGTGGTGCATCATGTCATGCTCAGCATGTCATCCCTGACTGGCACACATTGGATCCCCTTTGACTAACTGCGATACTTCAGTCAATTATTGCACTTGATCATCTCATTGTCATGTTGTGGCATGATGCTTGGTGAGGGTAGGATGTTAGTCAGGGTCCTCAGGTGTGCATATAGTACATGGTGTTACATTACTTAACACATAGCATTCATGCCTCAGGTGGTGCTGCAGGGCTGCCTCTGTCGGATGTGCATATTACACTTCCCTGTACATGTTTGAGAGCAGGTTGTGTCATGTTAGGCATCCCTGTTACTATATGAGTGAGTCAGAGAGGGGTATCATTCCCAGGGTTCCTACTGAGCCAGTATATGTGCTATGCGTTGCCTCTTTGCCAAGGCCAGGGCATACTGGGCACGCCTCCTTCTGCCTACTGGGGCAGGCTCAGGTTGTTCCTCCTCCGAGTCACGCTCTGCCTGTGATGGCCTTGGCAATGGTGGGGGGCTGTTTGGCCCAGCCCTATGCTGGTCCTGCTGCAGCTGTTTTTGCAAGATCATATTATGTAGCATAGAACATACCATGACAATTTGGGTACATGTAGTTGGTGTGTACTGCAAGGCTCCACCAGATGTGTCCAGACACCAGAACCGTGACTTGAGCAGCCCAAACACACGCTCTATTACATTACGTGTTTGTGCGTGTGCCTCATTATGGCGTTCCTGTTCAGGTGTGTGTGCATTTCTGATGGGTGTCATCGGCCATGGCTCCAGTGCATAACCTGCATCCCCCACTAGGTGTCCATGCGGGATGTCCCCATCGGCAAATGTCTGGTACAGCTGCGTCAAATGCCAGATGTGGGAATCGTGGTATCTCCCAGGACAGCCAGCACACACATTCATTATTATGCCCTGGGCATCACACACGACCTGGCAGTTGATGGAGGGGAAGCCCTTGCAGTTGATGTATGCCCTACCCCGCTCACTGGCTAGTGCTTTGATGCGTATGTGCGTGCAGACTATTGCACCCACTACCTCAGGGTATTCCGCTATTTGCTGGAAGAGACGCATATTGCTGGCCAATACCTCACGGGCATTGGGGAAATATACATGATCACCGACATGTGCTGACATGGCATCCAGGAACTGGTGCAGTACCCTGGAGGCTGATGCCTGTGATATCCCCATCATATCACCAGTTGGTCTCTGGAAGGTACCTGTTGCTAGTATTCTTAGGCCAATACATACCTTGGTTTCCACTGGGATGGGTTCCCCTCTGTTGGTTCTGTGTGTGAGGCGTGGCCTGCACAGCTCCACTATTTGCTGCAGGAGGTCTCTATCCACTCTATAGCGCTCTACTATCTCCAGCTCATGTAACCCGTGGTAGGTGACCCTGGGCCTGTACACTCTTCTCCATCTCCTCAGTGTGGGTTGTCTGGCAGCATCTGCATTGTCACCACCCTCAGCAAGTCGCCTATGTCTCATTATGACAGCTATGGCAGGCCCTAACATTTCTGCTCTGAGTTCAGCTTTTCAGTTTTCACTTATGATAACTTAACTCCTGTCTTGCAGTGTCTCTTGAGAGAAACATCCTGCACTGCTGTTTGCAGAGTTTTAAGTGCTGGGCTGGGCTACTGTTCTGCCTGTGTACTTGCCTGCATCTAATTGTTTTCACCTGCTAGCTCCAGCAGTATTCCCTGCTAGCTTCCTACTAAATCTGTTGCTTCCTTTTTCCTTTCTGTTTCCTCAGGGTGGAGCCATGTGTAAACCAGCAGAAACACACTCACAGTGGCTTACACGCGTGCACACATACTTACACAGTTCAGAATCTGCTTATTCAGATTAAAACGCGTTCACGCCCGCACAAACGGTGTTAAACATTTCCCAACATGCTCCCACATGCTCAGTCTGCCTTACACGCGCACACACTGCCTTATACGTGCACACACTGCCTTACTCGCGCATCATGGCGCGCACACGTGCGCATACACATCCAGCAAGAAACTTTGGTGTAGGCAACAGTGTACACCTTCCATTTCTTGACTTTCTCATGCTTATTTAGTGGCACACCTCTTTCCATGATATCTGTCTGACATCTGTCATGTAACTCTGACTTCCAATGAACTGCATTTCTTTCTACCATTCCCCGCTGTGATGTCACCTATCTCCTACTCTGTTCCTCCCCCTTCTGTAACTCTTACACTACTCATTTGCTATGTGACAGTGGAATTCAGTATCCTAACACTCATTTGCATCAGATTGCCTACTAATGCTTAGTTACATGTCTTAGACTCAGCTTCCCCCCTTAGCAACCACTACACAGTGGCCATGTTGGTTTTGATCTGCTGGTCCCTGCATTGACATTCCATGTATTGCATAAAACCCACATTTGTGGGTTTAAAACCTTCGTTTTTATTTTTTATACAGCGCAGCCCATTTGCGCGGGGCTGCGCTGGGTTTAAACATCGGCAATCGCCGAAAAAAAATTATATTTTTATTATATTTGCAATCAGGTTACTTTGCCAATGTCCACATATTTGGCCATTGGCATGCTGCCTGACACATATGCACCTTTATTTGGAGCTGACATGGCTCCATTGCAGTTTTTGCAGAAACGTACTCAGTTGTCAACTGAGTACATTTCTGCAGCTAAAACGGCTCTTACACGGGCTGTTCTGGGCTTCCTGGATCACTAATCATCCTCATTTGCATGCTATTCGGCTGCAAATGAGGTGATTAGCTTATCCACGCCCACTCTGTGTAAGAGCCGTTTTAGCTTGTCTCTTACACGGACTTTGGGCTGTTCCTGGATCGCGAAGGCTGCATGGAGTCTTACACTACTCTTAGACTCTGTGCAAGCCTTCGTGAATCCGGCCCACCATCTTTACCCTGGACAGAATTAATAACAATATCTTTCTGCATATTCTTCACCCCTTCACCCTAGCTGCTAACCACTTACCTGATTTTTCCCTCCTAAACCACCACAGATCCTCTGCACTATTGAGTCTCTTTCCCACTATCACACATTCATATTCAGTACTTACTTATAATTATTTACTTACAGTTGCCTCTCTTTATCTTCTTTTATTCTAATGCCCCCTCCTCCTCTGTTTACAAAATGTTTAATTCTTCCATATCTTGTTTATATTCTTCCCTCTTTCAGTACCTCTTCATATTAATACCACAACCTTTAAATGCACACTTAACTATGTCATACTATATATTGGTTTAAATTATTGAAATGCTTAGATTTTTACAGATCCCATTCATAGGTCAGGCCATAATTAAATTTCATGAAATCATTTTTGTTTCAGTCTTTGACATTTGATACAAGTTCTTCTCAGCACCCACAATGTACCCAAAATTGCCACTTTTTTTCAGTTTATAAGGGGTGACTTTTACTGGTAGTGTAGATATGCTTGAAGGTTAATTTTTATTAACCCAGTCACTCCCACGACATACGGAACTTTCTGTGTATCCTTTAACATTGCTATAGTTTCTGCTTACTAGTCCTGCTATTTCACAACTGTATCTTTCAGTTCATCAGACACTGTAGTCACTGGTTGTACTCATTTCAGTAATCAAAAACTATTTCTTTTTCTTTTGAATTGCAATAAACAGTGTGTTTACTTTTACCTTCTTAGCTGCTAGTATTGGGTGATCCCACGTAATCATTACTTCATCATTTTCAACAATTCTGTGTGGTTCATGTTTCCAATGCCTCTTAGCTTCCTCTTTGCTACATTGTTTACAAAGTCTCCTGTGTAACACGCTTGCCACATTGTTGAGTATACAAACCTTCCACCACAAGTGTATTGCACCTTGCAACAAGATGTGTAACTGTTTCTAGTTGTGTACCACAAAATCTACATTTGTCTGCATCTCCTACCTTTTATAGGTTCATAGGTTCATAGTTGTGTACTAGGCTAATGGCCCTGGAGCCTTTACAAGCCTAGCCCATAGGATTACCCTGGCATCCTGCCAGCTGGCATTAGCTCCCAGTGCCTCTGTCAAGTAGAGCCGCTGGAGTGATCCCCGGGGTGAATTTTCTATTTCCCATCCACTCAAGATTTTTCTTGAAGTAGGCCAGTGAGGTGCTCTGTTTGAGATGTATGGGAAGTCTATTCCATAGCATGGGCAGTCTCTGGGTTATGAACCTATCCCTCCAGCATGTTCTGTTGATTTTGGTAATGAGGTTGAGGTCTCTGGAGTGTGTGGTGTGGAGGGATTGGGATTTCTTTAGATGTAGCTTTTCTAAAGATTTTACAAACTGTCTAATATGTAATCCACTATCTTGAGTTGTCAATAATAACCTTTTATCTTTTGATTTATATTCATCTCATCTAAGCCGTTTGCACAGCAACTCTAAGTCAACATGCAGCTGTTCCAACAGATTCCTATACTTCTTTCTATAATTGTGATCTTTCCATTTATCATTTCTTTTTTCCTTATTCCATTCTTTGTGTTCTTTCTTTTGCTTGTTTACGTTGTCTATTGCCACCTTGTTTTTATCCATATTTGGTAGATTTCATTGCCAGCTTTTTTCTTAAATGTCTCTGCTACCCTAAGCAAAGAGATCATCTTAGACTTATTCTGATTGTGTCTTAGCACTTTTAATATGTTTGGATCTGATGATATTGATAAATGTGTATGCAATTCCACAATCACCAACCTATATGTTTAGTAAATTTCAAGGAGACCCATGTCGCCTTCATACCAAGGGAAACACTGGTTCTTCTATATCATTTGATAGGCCTGGAACAATTCTCTTGTTTTCCTGTCAAGCGTATCCTGCTCTTTTTGTAGCCAGTCGATTATCCCAAAGCTATAAGTTAAAACAGGATGTGGAAGTTGATTTATAGCTTTAATTTTATTCCTAAAGGTGAAATCAGTTTTCAATATTAATTTTAGTCTTCTAAAATATTCCTTACTAAGCTTTATTCTCATCTTTTTATACAACTATCACTGCCCAGCCATCAATTCTATTATATTTGTATACTCCTTCTCATTCCAAATCTTTTATTTCACATTCCTCCCCAAGTTTTATATTTTCTCAAGTCTTCAGTTTTCCTCTTTCAGATGTTGCTTTTGCATATTTGTCGGGACTGAATGACAGTCCTATGTCATCTGAAAAGGCTTTATCAGCTTGTAGTTGTTCTTTATGGTTGTTTATCTGATGAACTGTACCATTTTTAGATCATCCAAAAAATTTTGATGAGGTATCCTTTCACCTGATTATTTTCTTGGAGTCATACTGAATCCATGACCCAGGCTTTTGAGCAAACACCTTAACAGACTGAGAGCAAAACAAAACAGTAATGGAGACAAATAATCACCCTGAAATATTTTATTCTAAATTTTCATGTCCCGGATAGCAATTTGTCCTTTTTTGTAATTCAGCTGCAAAGTGGTTTGTTTTTATTCATAGTAACCATAACAAAATTTACCTATGACCCAGGACTGAGGAATACTATCAAATGCTTTTTTCTAATCTATCCATGCCATACTGAGATTCTGGTTCTTTTTATAAGTATCCATTATGACGTTGTTTAAAAAAAAAAAGATGATCTCTTGTTCCATATGAATCTCTTTTATTCCCTTTCTGTTCAATGGCCATGATTGAATTTTTACCTATATGATGGTATATATTATCTGCATCAAGTCCTGTACATAATTTATATGTTGTTGGGAAACAGTTTATTGGTCTTCTTTTATCCACTTAGCCTCCTTATTGTGCTCAATTAGGTCCTTATAAATATTTCTCCAGAATGCATTAATTTCCTCTATTCTTAGTGGTATCTCATTTAGTGCTGTTTTCTTGTCTTCATCCCAGTAGAATTTCTTGAATCAGTCCTAAACTGTTTGTTTTGTATCATTTCTTTTTTTATTTCTCAATGTACCTCCTATGTTTTCAGCCTGCGCAGAGATTTTAATTATTATTAGAGATAGTATAACTCAAATGCTGATCTGTTTTGATGTTCTGTTTATGTTTCAACTCATTCACTTTTCTAATTTATTTATTTTTTATTTATTTATTGACATTTGTTAACTGGGTTAGTCCAACAGGGCTAGTAGCCCATTTTCAGTGGAGACCTGAAGAGAAAACTCCAGTTACAAAAACAATTTGTAGTATATAAAAAACATTCACACTCCAAGATAGTACATTTACCAATACAGTAGGTCAAAAAAGATAAAAGTAGTGAGAAACATACAGAATAAAAATATACAAGTAGCATTGCACATAAATAGCAAAAGCAACAGCAAAATTTGAGCTATCAGTACTTAGAAACTGCATTTAAAATATAAAATACCAGTAGGTTCGAAAGTCAAAAAAGATGAGACTAGTACAAATACACCTCTGATGGGAATGAAATACAAGAGTGTGGAGGAGTTAGGTAGGGTCCAGATCATGGGCATGTCTTGTTAAGTAGATAAAGTTTGAGGTCTTTTTTAAAATGTAATGGTGGTACGGCGGTAGCATTGTTACCTCACAGCAAGAGGTTCTCCTGTTCGATTCTCGGCGTGGCTTGGGAGTGCCTTCTGTGTGGAGTCTCCATGTCCTCCTCATGGTTGGGTAGCGTTCGAAAGACATGTGTGCATAAATGTGCGTGACTTTGTTGAAGGTTGGGTGTTGAGCTGGCACCTCGGCGTTTCGCAAAAATATACTGCCAATCATTAGTGGACCGGAGCTCTGCTATGACGACCCCTTACCAGGAAAAAGCTCAAACGACAATGGGTGGGTAATGGAGCATATGTATATAGGAAGTTTGTTCCAAGCTTGGGCCAGGGAGCATTTATAGGGTAGTTTGCCCACCTTTTTCTTTGGTTGGTAGATATTCAGGAGAGGCTGGTTTGAGATGCGGAGGGTCCTGGGGGGGGGGGTGTAGGTGGGTACCAGGGAGGAGAGAACCAGGCAGAAAGATGTTTGTATAGTACAGAGTGTATTATTTGAAACTGTGATAGAAGGAGTTGTTGGAGTTGTTCTAATAATTTTAGACCAATTTTTTTTTTCTGTAGTCTTCCAATAATCCTTCTGTTTTTAACTGTTTCACAAGTGCTCCTAGGGTGTGCTTCTGTGGTTATGATCTATTTGCCCCTTTATCTTTCTTTACTAATTCATACTTTCTTGATAAAACCTTGGCTGTTATTTCACTGCACAATAATGTGTTCTGTTAATTTCTGTAATATCATGTGCTTCTCTCTTTATGCTTCCATTTGCTTCATTAATTTGGCTTATTATTTTTTTGTTAGTTCATGTCTTATTCACTTTTGGCAGCCTCTGTCTTTCAAACATATTATTATATTTATCTATACCTATCAAATCCAGCAGGTCTTCTCTTAAATTATTTTATCTAGCTTCATTTTTTACTTCCTTTTCCAACTCAGTGTTTTTTTGTCTCCACATTATTTTGTGTTTATTCAGTCAATTAATTTTCTTAAATTGGTGCCTTTTATTTTGCAATTTTTATCTTTTTAAAGGATTTTTCTCTTCTGTATTTTCCTTGCCCTTGCAGTATAACTTCCCTTTGGGAACTCTGGGTTAGTTTCATAGAAGAAACAAAACATAATTTCTTTTTTGTCTTCAAATGTTCATTTTTTTCCATTTCTAGGCATCTTGTCTAGTTGGTCTGTTTGTAACTTTTTGTGGACTATTGTTTTTTCTTTTTTATTTATTTCCACAGAGGGACCTTTTAGATCATCTCATGGATCAGGGCCTAATATAGCAGCAAGGTTTCTTTCATTCTTGGAGGAATTTACACTAGTTTTTCTACCTGCCCTGGCCCTAGACCTTTGCCATGGATGAGCATTTTTATCATATGGATAAGTGCACGCAGCTGTTCCTTTTCTTTTTCTTTTTTCCCACGCTATCTCTGACAGTCTCTCACTCTCTCTCTCATATATAATCAGTTTTGCATCAGAGAGATTTAGTAAACAATGGGCCTACCACGTGAAGATACTCTCCAGGGCTTGAGGATGATTTCAGTTCAAAACAAAAACTCACTTTCCTTTTTTCTTCTGATTATTTCTCTCCATCCAGGCCCCCATCTCTCCACCCAGGTCTTATCCATATTCATACGATGACCTTTAAATTCACCTTCAGTTGCCACACACTGTGTCCAATATGGCATATTCTATGCCTCCCCATTCTATCTTTAGATGTATTTAACTATAATATATACCATCATACACTTCTGGGAATTCATCTCAAAGACAGGGTTTCCATTTCCATCTCCCATTTTGAATGTTCCCTTATGAGATTACCAATATCAGAGTTATATGTGCATGGTCTTATAGGCACTTTTCACCTACCACAAAATACTTTACCTGAATCACACCTGTGGTTTTAACAGAAATCTGCCTAACCTACTAGCTTGGTTTCCTTCACATCTGGAAAAACTATAACTTTCAACTTCTGGATTCTGCCATCTCCACACATCAACCCATTTGTCCTCATCCTGCCACTGGAGTATAAGCTTTGACACTAGCATTCCTCTATTTCCACACACACTTTCTATCCTTTCTCCAGTCCACAGCCATATTAAAATCTTCTATCCCAATATTTCTGTCTCACAATAAGGAAGCAGGATCTGGCAATGTTTATAAAGATGTGTAAAACACATTTGGTGAATCTGTATTAGAATCATACAATGCTCCTAATTTCCAAACCTGAGCTTGAATATCCAGTCACTATAACACATCATTCATCATTATCTTCCTCCATTGCTTTAACACTTACTCCCAAACTTTTTCTTAGCATTATAAGTAGTCCCCATTTTTATCTTCCTTCAGTTGTGCTGCAACCAACTACATATAGTTCTTTCCCCAATTTCAACGCCATGTTTTATTTCAATTTTACTTTCAGGAGCATAATAAAATCTGCCTTTATTCTTTTAAGTTTATTTCTAAACTTGCCCTCGTGACTGTGTGACAAATTCCACCTACATTCCAAGTAACCCCATTTAAACTCTTCCCCTCCTCCTCTTGAAACATCCCTCCATTGATTCTAACCTTTTCTCCTTTTTCTGATCTAGGTCCATCTGAACCCTTGTATCCCCCCTTGGATCTATGCCAAGCTATCAGATTTGAATTGGTGCCAGAAACTGTACTCATTGATGATACAATCTTTACTGTAACTTAAAAAAAAAAATACCAGTTCTGTGCATGCAAAACGTCATGTATTACAATGCAGTATTCTGTCACAGTGGAGGTTTAACTTTATTAAACAGACTCAAAACTCAAAACGTTGCTAACATGCAGCTACAGCATTAGATTCAAACACTTTTTAAAATAATAAAAGATTCTCTGAAAACACATGGTAATTGATACTTATTCAAAAATCTCTACATATATTACAGATACATTGTTGTGAGTTCATAAAATTACAAATCTCAAGGTTTTAGGGCAGGCTGTCGAATAGAGTAAAACTGCTGCATAAATACAATGCTGGAACAGTCCTTACAATGCTATCATCGATTCCTAATCAGGCACTTTTAAATCTTATTCACTAAGCCAGTGTTTAATTGTCCTTATAGTTTTTTTTGACTCTCACAAGATTCATCTCTTCACCTACTGCACTTGGTTTTTGCACCACCCCATGCTCTTCTTCAGTGAGATAGTGGTAACTCCAGCTAAATTATTGCCACAGTACCAATTGTAGATTACGTGGCATGATGCTTGCCCCTTGTCTTTTCAGATACAGAGGTCTCATTGATATTTCTGTGTTTCATTATCTTGGGCAGTCTCAGTGAATGACAAGTGCCGTGATCTTACATCTGATGTGACTGCATCTATTCATGTTTTACACTGCCTCATTTGGAAACAGTGCTCCATTCATCCTGCACCTCCTTTCTGCTTGGTTCCCTTCCTCTGTACTGACTGACACCACAGTCCATCTCTTGACAAGATGACACTCCCTCTGTTTCCTTTTGAGGGCTAAATTTATTTTCCTCTTCCTTTTTTACCCCTCTGTGATAACATTGCGGTGCATAGTCAATACAATGCACATGGGCCTATCCTTGCCTTTCATAGATTCATAGAGTCATAGACTGTTACTAGGCTAATGACTTGGTGGGGGGGGCGGCTTTCTAAGCTTAGCCTGGTTTTCCCAAAAGAATAGTGATGTCCTGTATCCAAATAGCGCAAATACAGAAAACAGCCAGCACCACATGGAGAATCAAAGACTTTATTAAGTCTTAGTCCATTTTAGTATATTTTAGAAAGCAAAAACTTTCTCAAATCTTAATACACAGACCGGTTTCAGCCCAAAAGCCTTTATCAATGTGATCCAACACCCAATGGTATTCCCTTTTATACAGTAACAATCACTCTTATAACCAATACAAAATCCCTAATGGTTAACTAGCCTAACCATTGCAATACCCTTAATACAAAAATTAACATATCTATTAGTAAAAAACAATAATCCAAAAAGGTAACAATACATATAATGTATATATTATGCACACCATACTAACCAATAATCAAAAATCTTTACAAATGTTCATTCAGGCCAGGTGGGAATAACCCACCCAGTCTAATGATCCATGCTTTTTCCTTTTCGTTTAGAAATTCATGCCAGTTAGTTTTATTGAATCTTTGACTACCCACCTTATCAATAATAGTAAAATGAAAATTGGCCATATTATGAACAAGAGTGTGTTTATATAGTGCATTGGTAATCACCTTATTCCTTATATTGCTCAGATGTTCTGAGATATGCAGTTTTAGAGATCTAGATGTTTGACCAATATAAAATGTGGAGCAATGGCACACAGCCAAATGCACTACCCAATTACTACTACAATTAGCAAACGTCTCAGTCTCAAAAATACGTTTAGTATTTTTAGTTGTAAACTCCTTTGTTTTAAGAACATATCTACAAAACCTACAATGTTCACAAGGGAAACATCCAAATAATCTAGTACCATCCAATGTACGTTGGATTTTCATATTGGAAAACGGATTTTTTTTATAAAAACTGAAGTGTCCACCTAAAGTGACACCCCGAAAGGAAAAGGCACATCTATTATCCAATATTTCACCCAAATATTCATCTGATAACAAAATATCCCAATGTCGTTGGATTAAATTAGTCAGCTGTTTAGTATTCCTACCAAATTTAGTCATGAATCTAATTTGGATCCACTGTTGGACTTATGGCTCTGATAACTAAGCAATTCATCTCTGGGCATCTTACCAACTGTGTCACTGGTCTGGATTAAATCTTTGGCCAAATATGCCTATTCAATAAACCTCCTAGTTAAATCATCAAATGTGCCTAATCCTCATATATTGGGATTTAGGAATATTTTTAACAATATGTCCTGGATGACCGCTGGATGAATGTAAAATGGAGTTAGAGTGAAACGGCTTCCTATATGCTGTGCTCTGAAGGGTACCTTCTTCCTGTTTATTGATTATCACATCCTAAAAAGGAATACATTTCCTATCATAATTAACTGTGAAGTCAATACCCCATTTGTTTTCGTTCAGATATTGCACAAATTCTCCCAAATATGCAACATCAGATTTCCAAACCATCCATCAGTCATCCAGGAACCTTCTCCAAATGTCAGTTTCATTAATGAATCATAGAGCATGAAATGTTCAACATAACCCATAAAGAGATCTACATGTATGGGGGCAAAAGAAGCCCCCATTGCAGTACCCCTCATCAGTAAGTAACACTTACCATTGAAGAAAAAGACATTTTTCGTTAGGACATGCTCAGTTAGAGAGAGAAGAAAGGTATTAAACCCAGGATTATATAACCTCAACTCAGTAAGGCAAAAATCCAATGCCATTAACGCTGCCCAGTGAGGAATGCTAGTATAAAGCGATGTAACATCCAAAGTACAAAGCAACCATCCATCTTCCAGTTGTACATCAGCAATGATATTCAAAAATTCTGTAGTATCTTTAATTTTAGCCCTAACAGCTTGCAATAAAGATTTCAAATAGTTAGATATACAGAAATATGTTCAGATAATGAACCTCTGTCTGAAACAATTGGTCACCCCGGTGGGTTATGAAGATTCTTATGCACTTTGGCCAACAAATAAAGGAATTGTGAGGCCGGTTCCTTAACCTTAAGATGGAAATATGTTTTCTCATCAATGATACCCTCATCAAAGGCCAAATCCAAAAATTAATCAATTTGTGCTTTAAAATGTGGGGTGGGATCAATGGGCATGATCATATAAAATTTCCCATCACTAAGTTGTCTGTTGGCTTCTGCCTCATACATAATCCAATCCATGACCTTTATCGAGCCCCCTTTATCGGCCTGTATAATGACCAAATCCTTCCTATTTTTAATTATACTTAGTGCCTTCCTCCACTGCTGGTTTAAATTATTGGAAAGCACCCCCTCAGTATAGCACAAATTGAAATGTAGCTCTTTTAATATGCATTTTTGAAAAAATTCAACATGTTTATTCATTGATGGGATAAAAGATGAAGGATGGAGTTTAAAGCCAGTCTCTTGAGACCCATTGATATGATCAGAATCCCTAAGAAATAACTTAAGGTTAAGTAACCTACAAAACGATACCAGATCTTGTACAAAATCGCTTTAGAGACCATAAAGCCGGGTATGAAATTTAAACCTTTATTCAGTAAGCCATATTCAACAGCAGATAAAACAACAGAAGAGATATTTATGACATTGTTTGTACTTTTTTGGGTTCCAAATGTTGCAGCATCTTCTCCAGTGTTAAACTGGGGTTGGACCCTGCATTTATGTGTATGTCCCCCTCCCCCCATTTCCTACTTGCCCTAAAGGAATTTCATCCAGACCCATTTGACCATCCTTAGAAAGATAGTGCTTATGAGCTGGTGATTTTTGAGAAATATCTACTTCCGTATCAGTTGGGATGACAAATCATCCCCCGAGGCATCACTATTAGGCTTTTTGAGGATGGGTTTCCTTTTCCTTTTGTTTCTTGGGGTAAATTCATTATTCCTAGGGAATTTAACACTTGTTCTTTGTTCAAAAGGATGACCCTGACTATAATCATTAAAATCCCTATTTAATTTATGGATCTTACGTTCCTTTAACTTCTTTTCAAAATGCAACAGATCCCCACTAAGTTTCTTAAGACATTCCCTATATGAAGATGTATGTTCAAATTGTTTGGCCTCCTGACAGATTTTAGAAACTTCAAAAATCAAAGTTTCTACCCTCGATTCATGAAAAGCATATAGGGCTTTAAGAGATTCCAAAGAAGAATTTTGCTGTATGTTAGCCCAGGCAGTAAGTAAAGTTTTGTCGGGTTGGCCCACTAGTGGTTTCATCCAAACTCTCAAACCCCTGGGCATGATGCCTTTCTGAATACATGCTTTGAATAACTTAGTATGCCAAACACTAGATCTTAAAGACTTCATACTTTTGAAAATGTTATCAAACAAAGATTGGCAACTGTCATCCTTAGTTGACAGTGAACTATCAGTTTTAGATTTGGTCATATCAAAAATCTCAATGTCCTCTTTATCAGCCGATAGGCCCTGTAAAATAGTCATGAGATCCATAATCTTTAAAATATACTCACAACTTTGATCACCACCTACAGCGTTTAATAACTAAGACCAGTTAGTGACCAAGGCCCAATTAACAAATAGATGAAAAATCACACAGAAGCTATAATGAATATAAATCAGATTAATAACCAATTAGTTCAAAAGTATGTCACCAATACAACTTTAGGGCCTAATCAGGACCTAAGGAGTCCTTTTTATCTAAGACAAGTCTTATTACAACATTATAAGTTGTTATTGAGTATTCAATATGTTGACCAATGAAAGAAGTATTGGAGCCACAAATCCAATAAAGTACACTACAAATGAAAAATGGCACTATTAAATATACAATTAAAAAAATGTTTCAATTGCCAAGATAAAAAGCAGCTCCACAAAATATACCAAATGTTTGTTTTTCTATTCAAATACAGTCAGAGCCACTTTAGAACGATGTCTCACCACCACCGAATGTCCCCAAAAGTTTTTATGTTGATAAATCCAAGGTAAAGATGATAAAATAAGTTCAAAAGGGACACATCGCCCCACAAACGCACAGTGGCCAAACAAAATGGCGTTCACCAACCTGTATGGCTGACTAAACATCAAGCCAATACAAATACACTATTTGTCCTAAATGACATAAAAGTCCCCTTGTTCCGATGAAAAGTCACCAATATAAGAGCATCAGTAACTGTCCCAGTTCCATAAACATTAATTGCCTGCCGATGAGCCCTTTGAAGGAAACACAGACTCACCCCCAAGCTTATAACGGCATCTTCAATAAAGGAAAGCCAAAGATTTCAAAGTTAATGTCAAAAGATGTGTCAAGTTCTCAATCTGTAGAAGGGACACCAAATAAAGTCAAAACAGTACACCTGTCATGCCAACTGCATGAAGCTCCAAAGGGAAAGTCACTATGTCCACCAAAAAAGTATAAGCGGTCTGTTGCCCGATGAACTTAGCCAATATCAAATTAAATACAGTCCAAATGGTTTCCCGACTGACTTGAAAAAACAGCTACAATAGTAGCAAAAAAATCGAAAGGCCATTCAACAACCAAGGTGCATCAATAGCATCCCCACACATGGAGCCCCCAATGTAAAACTGGATTCCCAAAATGCCATCAACGAAATGAACAAGGCAAACCGACCTTGTAATGGTGTCTCCAACAGTAAACGCCCCAAAAATCACATATTTTTTGTACCCAAATAAATAAAAACACTCAGTCCACGAAAGTAACACCAAATGGATCCAGAACCAATGCACCTGTAATGCCAATTGCACGGAGCACAAAAAGGAAGATTACCTTGCAATGGCAACTCCGATGGTAAATGCCCAAAGATCACATAGATAGTTGTGTCCAAATGAATCAAAGGCTAAGTCCATATGAGGAAACCCGATTCGATCCAAAACCAGTGCATCTTTTATATCAAAAACATGGAACTCCAAAGGAAAATTACTGTACACACCATCCTAAAAATATAAACGGACAAATTATCATCCGAGGAAGGCAGCCAATTCCAAAATAAATAACATCCCAATAGTTATCTAGCTGGCTAAAAAGGACAAAGCAGCTCCAATATTGGTCAAAAAAGGCCTATAATCTACCAAGCTACTTGCTTGCTGTATCCAAATAGGACATTGATGGACAGGCATTTATAAGCTGCCTAGGTCCATAAGGGACATAGGTGCTAGGCCTTGTGTAAATTTCCTATTCACAATCCATTGGTTTGGGCTGCATTTAAAATGGATAATAGACAGACAGCTTCATATGGATGGGAAGCCTGTTCCATAGGAGGGGCAGTCTCTCGGGCACATATCTGTGTCTCTAGCATGTTTTGTTGAAGTTTAAGTTATGTTTAAGTCACAGACAAAATTCAGGTCCATAGACCTTGTATTTCTTTGACTTATGAATTTGTAGGAGATTCATAAGTGTGGGGTTTGTGGATGCCTTGTAAGCCAGTCATAGATAACCCCTCACTAATTTATAGGAGACTGAGTAGAGGGAAAGGGCTTGAAGGCACTCTTCATAAGACAGGTTTGTTGCACCTTTTATTCTTTTTGTAAGGAACCTCTGAGGTTGCTGTAGTTGCTACATATGCCTGGTTAGATACATACCAAAGGGAGCATTGTACTCTATGATTGGTCTGATAATGGCAGAGTACTCTTTGGTCCTAGATGCCATGCCTTTACTTATAGGTTGCTCAACATAAAAGGATTTCTTCACCACTGTGGCTATGTCATGGTCGAAGGTAAGGCTACTGTCTATCACACCTCTCAACCTCTTAGCACAAGAAATCTAGAAGAAGCCAAAAATAACGAGGGGACAAGGGTTCAAAAAATAGGGACACATTTTAAATATTGCTTGCATAAACTTAGAAAGTTGCTAGAATAAAAGGTTTTGTGTTACCGTGTTCTTTCTGAAGGATGGAAACACTGAAACTCAAATGTCTGTCATTATTTAGTGAATTCAGTCTTCACTGATTTACTAGAAGACCAAATGTTTTATGAGGAACAGACCAAAAATATGAGGCAAAAATCTGGAAATTCTGTGGATATCTGGATGGTTAAAAGTTATGCTGTCTGTGTGCATACCCAAATCCCTGACCACTGGATTGACTTAGGGGTATATTATCAACATGGTAATTAGCCAGGATAGTTGACATCCGAAAGGGGTACACATTATGCATTTCTTAGCATTGAGTTTAAGACCATGGCTTTGGCACCATTTGTCAGTCAGAGATAGACCTTCTTGAAGAATGCTAGTGTCTGTAGCGGAGTCAATGATAACCCCAGCCTGCAATCATCTGCAAACTTAGTCAGCCATAAACCTTCAGCATTTGCTTCCATTTCAGAAAAATAGATACTAAAAAGTAGTGGGCTCAGTACCAAGCCTTGTGTACTCTGTTAGTGACTGGCCTCTTGGTGGAGGTGGTCTGACCAATTTTGACTTCCTTGGTCATATCTATGAACCAGTTGGCTATCCAGTGGGTGATAAAAGGGTTTATACCTAAATGAGGGTGCTTGTCCATAATGCTTGAGTTGGGTATTGTATCAGAAATCCTTGGCCAGGTCAAGGTAAGTTGCGTGGACAGTCTTGTCTTCATCCGATGCTTTGGTGACCCTCTGAAAACAGTCCAGCAGATATAATAGGCGTGACCTTCCTTTAAAAAAGCCAAACTGTGATGGATCCAGCATTTGCAGGTTACCTACATCCTCATTTATCATATCCATGATGATTCTCGCCATGGCATTACTTATGAGGCCTGTAGTTACATGGATCAGTGGTTGGACATCCTTTGTGCAGAGGAATGATTGTAGCTACCTTCCATTCCTTGCGCACAAAACCTAGGTGAGGCTCCAGTTGAAAGTGATTGAAGTGGACTACAGAGGTCATGTTTCCTGCTATTTATTAAACATCTCAAGATGTTATTGAGCCCCATCAATGCAGTGTTTTTGGCCTTAGAAAGTACATTGATGACCCGTTCACTAGTAATGGTTGGGAGGATTGTGTTATATGGTATTTCCTTTGGACTATCAATGGGGGATTGGGGTGGGAATTTGTGATGAACCTGTCAGCAAAAAGGTTGGCGATGGCCTCTGGTTCAGTGTAGGTGATGCCATTTACAATAAATTCTATGCATTACTGTGTATTTCCTTTGAGGTTATGGACATAGCTGTGGAAAGCTTTGTGGTTGTCCTTTGCCTGAGAAGCTATTTTTTTCTTTAAATCTGGCCTTTGAAATATTAAATAACCCTCTTACTTGCCTGTTTAGATTGGTTAGGGGGCTCTTAGTATGTATGAAGTTTTCTTCATCCAATGGAGTGGCAAAACACATTTTATGGGCCCTATTCACTATCACTAACTCTGTGGGATAGGCCATCCATAAAATTATAGCCCTTCACTTCAACTCTCTTCTTACATCTGGGAAAGAAGCCCTCCTCATTTAAATAGCCATTATATAATATTGATAGATTCTTACTGCAGAACCCTCTTTGTTCACACCATTCAATAGGTATGTGTTTGATATGTATGGATGAAGCTTAATAATGACTTATCTGAGAAACTTTGCACCATTCCATTTTTTTACCACTCTGTGGATGCAATTGACTTCCCAGTCCATATCTGTGGATGCATTTAAGGCAAGAAGAAATTTACTGTAGAAATAAGACAACAAGTCCTTGTCCTGAACCACTTCAGGAATGCTTGACAGTCAGATATTTCTCCTCTCATTTTTTTTGCTAGTTTTCTAACTCATCAAATTTGTTAGACAGTATTGAGACTTCAGACTCTTGCAAGGCAATTCATTTCATTTGCTGATCTATTACTTCATGTTTGCCCTGAAGACCCTTTTGCAATAGCTGCTTTTCTTTTTGAATTTGACTAATACAGTCCTGTTGTTTGTGAATTGAATCTTGTATTTATTTTTTGCCTCCTGAAGATTGCCTACAGCATCTCCAATATTTGTACCATTATTTGTTTTTCAGACATTTCTTTTGCTTTTTCTATTATTGATATGACAGAAATGCACTCACCTATAACTTCTTTTCCTTCCATTGGGATCATTGGCCCATGTTAGCGGTACTTTTACAATCAAGAGCATTTAATGCATAGAGAAATTACTCCTACATGCTTAGCTGTTAGTCAGACTGCCAGGTTGTGCCAACATTATTGATGTTAAATCAGATTCATTCAAAGTCAGCATACGACTCCACCAAGGGTGTGCCTTATCTCCCCTTCTGTTCATTTTTTTTCACAGACAGGATATCAAGGCAGAGCTGGAGTTTGGTGATTATCCAGACTGGGGATGTAATGATTGACAATTTGATATTTGAAGATGATGTTGTCCTTTTGGCCCAAATGTCTGCAATCTGTGATTGTATATTAGAACAGTTTGCCTTTGAGTTTGAAGTGCTTGGGATGTGAACCAGCATTTGTATATCGGAGGTCATGCTCATCTCTGAGAATAAAGTAGATTGCACTCTGCAAAAGAGAGGGCAGCAGATTTCTGCAAATGAGGGGGGCAGTAGCTACCTCGGGTAGAACAATTAACGTATTTTAGGGGTTGACATGTTCAAGAATGAGATCAGAAAGACAGATATGTGTGCCAAAAATTCAAAACCAAAAGCAACCACCCAGAAAAGATGCTGTCCCTAGGATTTGAATACAGCAAGCTGAAAGCTTCCACAAGTAAATCACAGTCAGTTACAAAGTTGAAGTTTGCTTAACTGTCTATTAAAGAGTTGTGCAGAATTTCAGCTATGTTACTGACTATGCTTTACCAGAAAAAGCTTTCAGCTTGCTGTTTTCAAATACTGGAGATAATATCTTTTCTGTGTGTTTGCTTTTGGTTATATGTTTATGAATGAGGGCAGAGGGGATAAAGAGATTGACAAGTGGATAAATGAAACACTGGCAGTCCTGAATGAATTGTGCTGGTCTGTCATGGTGACAGAGGTGTTCAGTCCTACTACAACATTCTCAATTTACTAGTTCATCTTTGTCCTCATTGTCACATGTAGTCATGAGCTTTGGGTAGTGACTGAAATGCTGAGATCCTGGATACAAGTCATAGAAATGAGGACCCTTCATGGGGTTGCTGGGTTTACTCTCTGTGACAGAGCTGAAAACTTAGCATTCCAAAAAGATGGTGCAATTGAATCACTGCTTTTAAGGACTGAGAGAAACAAGCGGAAGTGGTTAAGATATCTAATGAGAATTCTACCTGGCAACCCCCCCCCCGGAAAGTACACACAACATGGCCAAGTGGAATAAGACCACAGGTTAGACCAAGGGCATGATGGAGTGATTATAAATCTCTCAGCTGCTTAAAAAATGCTTGAACTTCTCCCATGTGTGCATTGAAAAATAAAGTAGGTAAAATTATTTTGATATATAACATTGGAAAGCTGACAAATGAGAGCATCTTTACTTAACATCATAAATGTTATCAAGTGTAAATGAGGATAAATTGTGGATGTCAAGGTTTGCTAGAGAAAAATAACACAAAATGCTGCTTACAGAGCCATGCATAATGTTTGCCGGTATCTCTGATGTGTTCCTTTATTTGTGCCTAAAAAGTAAATCAGGAGCATAACTACTGATTGTTAAAATAGAAAATACAGCGTCAGAACCTGATATTATTGGCTTATAATCACCGATATACTCATCTCAAACTCACATTTATTATTCTTGTTAACTTCAAAAGGCTGTAGGGAAACAATATATTTATTTGAAAGTGTTATCCATTTTTCCTTGATGAAAAGATCAGATTCCCAGAGTAACCACAATAAAAGTGTGAAACTCCTTATTTCAACATTCTGGGGTTTTGCTTAGATGAACTTTAGCTTAAAAGCTATCAAGCATGTCATAATCGACATTTTAAGTATTAATTCATCTAATAGGGACTCAAACCCCTGGAAAAGGGGGGGGGGTTAACATGTTTGATGAAAAGACAGAACTGACCATTTCCTGAGTGACCTAATCCACAGAAAATGTAGTACTGGTTAAGTCCAGGAGGGGTGCTTATAAACCAATAGAAAAACTTAAAATATATCAACAAATCATTGTTATATAACTTTACATGGTAAATATACTATGACTTGGAAAATTCTACATATATAATGTAACATTCTTTTGTAACAAATTGCGTTCATGGATTATAGTTTGTGATCATTAGGGTAGGTATAAATTAATAGGATTCAAAATGTTAACAGTGATTAATGTGCCTAGTATAGAACTGTATGGATTTAATTTTCAAAGGGATGCTTGATGGAGACATTTAATGGCCTACAGTGCAAGTTACTGTAAAAACAATTAAATGAATGCAAATGTATCAGGATATGTACAAAAGTGCTGAAGAGGAGTAATACCATTCAAAAGCAGAAATGGATGTTGGTAGGAGGTATATATATACAGTGGATATAAAAAGTTTATACAACCCTGTTAAAATGCCAAGTTTTGTGATATAAAAAACTGAGACCATAATAAATCACTTCAAAACTTTTCCCACCTTTAATGTGACCTGTAACCTGTACAATTCAGTTGAAAAACAAACAAATCTGTTAGGGGGAAGAATATAAAAAATAAAAAAAATGTACAATACGCTGGTTGCATAAGTGTGCACACCCTTAAACTAATAATTTGTTGTTTGTGCACACCCTTAAACTAATACTTTGTTGAAGCACCTTTTGATTTAATTACAGCTCATAAACACAGTGCAAAATGATTTTTGCTAGCAGAATCATTGCTTGATAAAAATGGTTACAAGTAAGAAGGTAAAGCATTAAAAATAACTTTTTGCTGAAACATTAGTCAGACATTGATTAACTCTTAACTATACACCCACAGTGAAACACATTGATCTGCATGAATAAGAAAACTACTATATTTATGAAGTGAGCATGTTTGTCACACATTCCTTAGCAAAGTTAATATGATGTTTTGCTGCAGCACTTGGTGTATCTCACTAAAGTACAAACTGTTCCCCAAGCAGACTTGAGAACAGAAGAAATCAGTCACTTCACAACTTCTAAATACTAACACGTATGCTGCCAACATATTTCAAGGGAGGTGATGAGATGAAACTCATAAAGAACCACCTGGAGATATAACTTGTGCTTAGCACTCACTGACAAGCACATCAATTCCTGAGGCAGGGTAAAATGCCAGATGCCATCAGAAAAAGACAAACAATGATCTCAATCTAATGGGTAGCTTTTAAATTGAAAATAGGAATCCAACTACATGAAGTTATGAGTAAAGCTGTTTGCCTTCATATCTCTTCTGAGTCATATTACTCCACCACTGTGATATATTATGTTGTGATAACACTCTTTTATCAGAGAACTTCAGGAACATTACAAATAAGCATACTTACAAAAACATGTCCTAAAGCCTAAGATGTGCTTACTGTTTCTGTGTCAAGCATGTCAATCCCTGAAAAAGTATTTAAGTCCAAGGCATATTTGCAAAATATATACTCAGCTAACACGATTGATATGCTTCAAAACATATCATGTTAACATATTATAAATGTTTCAGTTAATAAAATAGTATGTTTCCATAAATATGCATATGCAACATCGTAGTAGCATTATAAATGGTTGATGAACTTGATGAATAAACCACATGAAAGTTTTTTGAAAGTTGATTCTTGTGAATTGAAACAATATTTGTATGTGATAGTTAATTATTTCATCTCATTCCAGTATTGTTTATTTCTTTTTTTCCTCTAAGGTTCTCGGGAAGATATACTACAGCAAAAATGTATTAAATGATTCTTGATGTACAAACACTCAACATACGACTTACCAGCCAGTTAGAGAAATTTGTACCCAAGTGGATATCTCACACCTACAGCAGAAAGAACAGCATCAACACCCACAGCATGAAGGGGTGGAGCTAAGATGCTGTCTACTATGGCAAGTTTGATTTACAAAAAAGTGCATTTCGCCTCACATTGTCTGTTCAGGTCTATATTATCTGGCCAAAAGACATGTTCAGTGAACACGGCTTCATTGGCAAATAAACAGCAAATGCTAAAATCAGCGAAAGGCCACATCAGCGATTTTTTTCCCAGGGTTAAAAAGCGCTTGGCCATCATCAGAGATTTGCCATTTTCCCCATTGTAGTGCGATCTCGGAGTTAGTATATTTAGTTGGGGGGGGCACACCCCCCCCCACTTTGTAGGGTTTTGAAGGTTTGTGTGGTGTTAAGTAGACCAAGTGCTTTTTCCCGCTGGGAAAAAGTCGCTGATGTGGCCTTTCGTTGATTTCAGCATTCGCTGTTTATTTGCCGATGAAGACGTGTTTGCTGATCACGTCTTTCGGCAAGATAATATAGACTCATCTGTTCTACTGATTTACTTGCTCTGAATTCATTATCTAGCTAGCTGCTAGATAAAGTAGTGTATTTTTGTAACAAGCTCTTTTCTGTGTTTTTACATGAAAAGGACAGTGGATTTTCCATCTAGTGGCAGTGGATGGTAGTCTGGTCTATATAGGTTAGGGAAACAAACTAGAGATTTTAGCATGTAGTTGTTTTATTGGCTGTAGGGCTTATTAATCAGCTGACTTTGCTTCAGTGCCTTTTTAACTTATGCACAATTGAGTGGCTCTTGGCTCATTTCTACAAAGCAAAGTACTTTTATTGAATAATCACACTTTTATAAGCTGTTTAAAGTACACTGTATTTTGAAATAATTATTCCCTTTCATTAAGTGTTGATTTGTTTGTGGCAGCATTTCACTCTGGACACTCTTTTATTGTGCTTTTACGTTAGGAGTACTGGGATTATTCATCTAGAAGAGAAGTCAGTGTCTACTAGCTCTATCTGAGTTGGCAAGCATCAAAGGGTCTCCAAGTGTAATTGTTTTATTGGCCAAGGGCTCAGTAGTCAGTTTTCTGTATTTCCACTGATGGTATAAATTCAGCACATTTGCACAGAGCTGTTTGATGTACCAGTGCCTTATACAGATGCAAATATCTGGAAACATTTTCATTATGCTGTAAAAGTATACTGTGTTTTCTGCACTTCTTTAAAGATTAAAGTTGCATTTTTAAACTGCTGTAAGGGCTGCTATTCTGAGCTGAAATGCATTGTACCTAGTGTTTCATACTATTAGACATCTGTTTGATGTTCCTTAACACTTGGGTTCCAAACCAGTCATTTTACATTAGTAGGGTTAAAGTCTGCAGACTTGTGGCAAGATAAGTCAGATTTCACCTATTTGAGCTGGGAATTTCTGGTGGAAAGCTCATTGTGTGCTTACCTGATTGGCCTTAGGGCATAGTTAGTTTAAAACTTGCTTTTCTGTGATTGTATATAACCCCCACATTTATGACAAGCTGCTCATTGTGCAGCAAAGATTATTGGTGCCTTCCATAAATGCAATCACCAAAAGTTGAAATTTCCCTATTAAAACACTTTGGAACTTTACCTTAGTTCCACATTACTCACGGAGCAACTAGTTTGTGCAGTAAGCAGCATTTATGCATTTAGTGAAGACTACCTTACCATATTATAGCACCCATGACTATTGCTGGTCAGAGAGTATCTGGTTGGTGCTGGTCAGCATCACTGGTTAGGTTAGCTGCAGATTACACCAAGTAATCACCTTCGCTCATCTGGTTTAAAACACATTCCATTCCTATCCTTTCAAGTACACATTAGAACCTGCAACCATGGATGGGCACATTCCTGTTATCACTGCATCCAGTTTGGTGGCTATGAAGATCCAGTAATGTAACAATTGTACACTGACAACCACTTAATTTTAAAACAGACAAATACAGTATGCAAGAGATGTAGTTGCACATTGACACTAGATGCTAGACTCTAACATACGGACACAAAAAGCAACAAGCAGGTTGTAAGCAACTCTCATACATCACTCACCAAACCCACAAAGGACCACACACACACATATGCGGAGGTGCTCACATGTAACTTACCCAAACCTCAAAGCCTCTCAGCAGCAGTCTGCATGCACACATACAAGACAATTCCCATTACAACACATAAAGCCACATCTCATTGTACCTCAACTACCAAACCTGTAAGGGGAAACACTCCACAACCTAATATTCTAGTCATAGGAAACACCATTGTGAGATACACTGATGTCCCTCTTACCAGGCTAGATAAGTGGAAGGTTGCAGTTAATTGCCTGTCAAGAGCCAGGATTCGCCAGATTGTGCAAGCACTCAGGTCACTTTTAAGTACCAATATGACTCAGCATGTAGGCACGAATGACCTGAGATGTACCTCCTTGGACTATATGAAGAGAGACATGATCGAGTTCTCAGATTATGTCTCACAGTCAGGTATGAGCGTAGCACTGAACAGCATTCTACCATCTCCAAGGATGATGCCACAATACCAGCAGAAAATTATTGACTATAACAATTGGCATAGCTACTAGTGTCATTCCAAAGGGATCCCATACATGTCAACCTGGGAGGATACAGTTGACAGGCCATGCTGCTTTGCCAGAGATGGTTTTTACCTGTCATCTCTAGGCTTTCAGATATTGGCCAAAACATTATCCAACCCTATAGTGTCTTTTTTAGGTCTTGTCAAACAGACAAACCTTCCAGCATAACAAAAGGTACTCAAGACAAGCTAAAGGTATTACTGTTCAGTGCTAGGAGTCTTATCGAAAAACTGCACCCTGCAGAATGATGATGATGTCTGTGCAGTTACTAAAACATAGTTCAAAGCCACAGAAAGCACTCCAGCAGCACCTGGCTATAATGCCATTCATACATTCTGACTACCCACTGAACATGAAAGAGCAAAAAGTGGAGATGTATCTATGTGCATTTTTATTTTATTTATTTATTTAATTATTTAATTATTTATTTAACATTTGTTAAAGTGTATACATAAAGTATAAGCACACCTCAAGGTTGGTCAAACAATATGACACGCTTGAGTTGTTCAACTAACAATGGGAAAAATCCATTACCATATTATAGCTAGCTACAAGTCTTCCATCATGAACCAGGAAAGCCATACATCATACTTGAAGTTACTAGAATCACTCACCATCCAGCCCAATACCATATTCATGGATGATTTTAACTATCATTCCATTAATTGGGAGGCATACATGACTACTAATATGCAGGCTCAAAGATTTCTTGACTTTGTAAACTCAAATACCCTTGAGGAGCTAGTCTGCACTTCCACTAGGGAAACAAATATTCTAGATCTGGTAGTCACAAATATGGGAGAGAGCTGCATTCCCTAATGTGATGGCCTCACTGGTAAGATTAGATCACAAAGCAGCCTCCCTTGAAATAAAAAAAAAACTTTAAGAACTTCTCTAAGGTAAATTTCCCCTATTAAGGGATGGCATAGATAGTTTGCTTTTCTCACAAATCCAGAAAACACAGAATCCTATGCAGAGGCATAAACAAAAGACCAGTATGACTGTACAAACAACTACATAGAAACAGCAGTACCAGACCTGACATAAACCCATGTCAATCCACAAAAACAAGCCACTGTGTTGGATTCCTGGTATTAATAGGCTGTATAACAAAAGAAAGAAAATCCTGTTAAGAAGTAAGAGGAAATGTGCACAACAGAGGAAAATTTCCCTCATTAGTCTAAACAAGAGAATCAGGGAACTAGTCAAGTCTCTTAAAGCAGACTTTGAGTAAAAAGTAACTTCTAAAGCTAAAGATAACCATAAATAAATTTTAACTTATGTCCACAAACTTAAGGGCAGCACCCATCAATGTGCAGAATTAGATGTACATGGCATCACCTATACTCAGCCAGAAGATATAGCAAATCTACTAGTCGACAAATTCTGCTCAAATTTCACTAACCCATTACCCCCAATTCTCCTCCAGGAAATACTCTTCACTACTCCACTGCCAATTATCACCAAAGAACAGGTTACCACTGTGCTCTCTAAAGCTAAAACCACGGCTTCAATAGGGCCTGATGATATACTAGGTTGCCTCTTAGACAACTTAAATCAGGCCTTATCAGGCCCATTAGGGTCTCTTTTTAACCACAGTCTTGGAACTGACTTTGTCCCAATAGAGTGGAGCACAGCAACAGTCATCCCTCTGCATAAAGGGAGACCATCACTACTGACCCAGTAAATTACAGACCAATAAGTTTGACTAGTCTTATATGCAAGACCATGGAAAGAATAATCATGGACCTGATAAATAATGACAAGGGAAGCCTCCTAACACTGGACCAACCCAACCCAATTTGACTTTGTTAAGGGCAGGTCATGGCTACTGAATCTGGTGGATTTCTTTGAGAAAGTCACTAAGGTCATGGATGAGGTAAAACAATACATAAAACCTACCTCAATCTGGCCAAAGCATTTGACACAGTTCACCACTCAGATATTATAAATAAATTCACAAAACTGGGCATAAATACCTACATCATCAGATGGATAGCCAATTGACTTATGGACAGGCACATGTGGTTAAAGTGGGTGAATCCAGATCCAGCAAGAGGGCAGTTACTTTGGTGTGCAACAGGGCTCAGTGCTGGGACCACTCCTGTTCTCTGAAGTCAAGGCTAATGTGGAAGGCCTCTGGATGACAAAGTTTGCCAATGACTGCATGCTGGGGGCAATCATTATATACCCCAATGATATAGATATCATTCAGAAGGGTCTAGATCAGACAAATGATTGGAGTCAGAACCATGGCCTAAAACTAAATGCGAAAAATGTATTATCATACCCTTTGGGAAGTCAACTATCCTTGCAAATTATAATATCAACAGTACACCCTAAGGGTAGACTCAGAGGTGGGAGTTCTAGGTACACAGGAAGATAGTAGTCACTACTTTGACTGCCATGTCTCCACAGTGGTGAGGAAGTCCATCTATGTGGCATTCAGATGCAAGGAAATGATAGTGTCACTATACTCAGCCCTCATTAGACCAATAATGAAGTGCAGTGCATCATTTGGCATATACTTGACTAGACACTTACAGCAGCTGGAACAACCTCAGAGGTTCCTCACAAAGAAAATACAGGGTATAAAGAACATGACCTTTGATGATAAACTAAATGCCCTATCCCTTTACTCTCTCTCCTATTAACTATTAAGGAATGACCTATGCCTGACCTATAAGGCATCCACAAATCCAGCCCTAATGGAGCTCTACACATCCACAAGTCAAACAGCACAAGGGTTGCCTGATTTAGGGATCTAAACTTAGTCAGTGACTCAAACAAAACATGCTGCAGAGACAGATGTGAGTCTCAGAGATCGCCCCTTCTTTGGAACAGGCTTCCTATTCACATTAAGCAGAGTCCTTCCCCAGTCCTATTCAAACACAGTTTTGATCAATGAATGGGGAATCCCAAATTCACACTTGGAAAAAACATTAGAGTCAGGAACCTCATGTCCTACAGAAAATGTTGTTCTTCTTTTGGTCTTTCCCGGTTAGGGGTCGCCAAAGTGGAACTCTGGTCCGCTAATGATTGGCAGTAGATTTTTACAGTGCTGAGGTGCCAGCTCAATGCCCAACCTTCAACGAAGGCACACCCATTTACACATGTCTTTCAAATGCCACTCGGCCACGGGAAGGACATGCAGACTCCACACAGAAGGCACTCCAGCCGAAAATCGAACAGGAGAACCTCTTGCTGTGAGGCGACAATGCTACCGCTGCACCACCACGGCTTCATGTCCTACAGAAACTGTTAAAACTAAGTCTGTTATCGCAGAACCTTTCTACGTATATAAGAACAATATTTAGAATCTGTCCATTATTTGGGGCACTTGTTCCTCATTGTTTTTTGGGTTTGTCCCTGACTCATGTACTGAGGTTGAAAAGTATTTTTAATTGAACATTAAAAGGTGTCCATAGATGGAGCTCTTCACTGCTTAGTTGCATTTATGTCGAGTTTATTTTGGCACTGGCAGCATATTCTCAGACTGAAATTTTTATACTTATCACATTGGCAGAGAAACAGTCTTCATCCACCTCATTTTAAATTTCAGTTTGAAGTCAAGCATTTGCACACTCAACCCTTCCACTACTGGTCTGTTTTGCACTCTCCATTATTGAACATCAAATGGGGGCTATTTCATTCTTTGAGAAAATCGTGCAAGGAACTATAAATGTTTGAATTGACTTTTTTGTCAGCACAGACACAACAGAGCATGAACACAGACTGGTTGTAGCCTTGCTGCAGACATACAATACACATTCACTTTATTTAGCAGTAAGCAGGCTCACTTCTATGTAATTAAATGCCCTGATCTATATACCAGATCACCATTCTCTTTAGCTTAGACAAATCAACTCCATAGGTTAGGCATCTTATATACCACTGAACTACAGCTTTTCTTGGCTCCACATCACATTAGACACAGTTACAGTCTCTTGTGTAGATTCATAAAATACTTATAATGCAGGCATGGCTTTAAGCCCATCATTGAGGGATAAGTTTCTGTTAAGTTCTTTCTTTTTTATTTCTGTTTACTCTTTAATTAGTGACAATGTAGCCTGCAGTACTAAAAATCAAAAGCAAAGAAGGGTGATTGGCCCTACAACATTGATAAGGCTAAAGAGGGTCTCACCATTAAACAGATAATGAACAAAGTACTGAGAATGCTAGAGTCTGTAACTCTAGAAACATGAGGCCTACAAAGTTGGTTAAATAAACATCAGCTAAAGTTTTCCTTTTTGGAAAATGAAATGTTTGGGATGCATTAATAGTTCCAGAAGCAGGTAAAGCACTGAGAAACAAGAAAGCCAGATTTTTAAACTCAGACAGGAATTATTTGAAGTAAATATTAACCTGGATATTAGAGAGAATAGGGCAACATGGTAGAACATCTGAATGGATTTCTTCTAAACAGAAATCCAGCAGAAGGACTTGTTCAACTTCATGCACACTGATCTGCTTGCTGGAAAAGGAGATACATTAGATGTTTAAGGTAAGGAAACTTCATCCAAGTTCAGACAATGTCACACAACGTATTTGCCAATTCTATTCACACTGAGTGAAAGAATGATTGTAAAGCAATATATTGCAATAGCCCCATTACATTCAGCAGTAACAATAGTGTCAATTTTTCATTTCTTGATCTGGTTTTACTTTCAGTTTAGCATTTGGTATCCGCTTTAGCTAAGGCCGTTCAGTGTATATTAGCTCTTCCAGTCAATAGCTGGACTGCATTTTGCAGTTTATGTGGAATACTTGTTGGTGTAACACCCTGCTTTCTTTCTTATACAGTGAGTATGTGTCAGCTTAGTTCAGAACTTATTTTTTTAATAAGACAATTTCAAGCCTATCAGCTATACAGCTACATGTCTATAAATTGTCCTTCCCACCTACCCTATTCTAGCTGTGTTCTTAAACCCAGTGTAGCTGTTGCTATCCACCCTTTGTGCTAATTTGGCAACATAATTCACTCCCTCTCATCCTTTATTGACTACTGTCAATATATATCAATAAATATAATTCTGTGAACTCTGTCACCTTAAACTATTCACCAGACTTAGTGAATTTTTATGTAATTGATTAATATCGAGTGTACCAATATGGCTTCCACAGTGTTTCCTGCTAAATTAGAGAGGTTTTTGCTGCAATTAATTTAGTAGTTTCTTCTGGTAGCAGAAGAAGGCTTCCAGGCTAGTTATGGGCATTACTTGCTACGGGGTCTAAATTCAATTTCCGTGCTGTTGTTTGGCATGCCCTGCTATGCTTGCTTTGCTTATTATTTTTTTCTGTATTATAAATAAGATGGTTTTCTGAGATGCTGCCCATTGCAAGCTGCACATCTGACTACCGTGTATAGATGCAAGTATTTAGAGCCTTACGTTTCTCTATATAACCTGCTCCACCATTTTTTATTGTACTTTGACTATTCAGTAGTTGCGTAAAGAGACTCTAGTTTTAGGTTTGTGAGTTGCTCTTCATGTAAACACTTAGATTGTTGGTTTTAGACAAGTACTAACCTCAGTATATCAGGTAAATGCAGGACAACAGCCCCTTCAGCTCACATTAGTGAGCATCTGGAATGATGGATTTGCATTTTACAAATGTTTCTGCAGCCAGAATAGTTGAAATAGGCATCCTGAGACAATGTAGCTATTGTCTCTTGTTTGCTGAAAACCACCTACTACTTAAACCAGTTGATACAATGTGTTTGAGAGATGTAGTTATAAAATGTTATTGGAGGCAAAGCTCTTTTACAAACTCACAACAAGCAACAAGCAGGTTGTCAGTACCACACAACCTAACAATTAGCAAGCCACACACAGCTTAGACCAATCACACAGACCTACAAAAGGTGATGCTCTTAAAATAACCTACCTAAACCACACAGGCTTTCTAAATGTAGTTAAAGTGCTCACAGCAAACCCACAACTACACATCACAGAATGCGCCCACCATGAGACATACATCTAACAGTCATACTGACTCAGCTCAAAAGCCCATAAGGCAAACCACCACACAGTCTTTTATTCTACTCAAAGGTGACTTTATAGTGAGAAGTACTGATGCAACACTCATTAGGTTATGCAGAGTGTTGTAGTCAGTTGCCTGTCAGGCACTAAGATTCACCACATCGCACATGCATTCAAGTCCTTACACCATAAGTACACATAGGACACAGTTATAGTACACATTGGTGTAAATGACTTGAGATGAACTATATGAAGAGATACATGATAGAACTCTCAGAATATGCCTCTGGGTCTGGTATCAAACTAGCCTTGAGCAGCATTCTACCATCACCAAGAATAATGATTATCGATTTCAACATTTGGCTTAGCTTTTGGTAGGCAGTACAGACTACTTTACAAAGGATGGCCTGCACCTCTTCTCCTTAGGGCTTTTATATATTACTCAGATCTTTACTTGCTCCCATAGTCACTGTTTTAGGCAATGCCAGTCTTCTAATACTTTCGACATAGATAAACAGAAATTATATAACAGAAAGGCACTGTTGCTCAATGGTAGGAGACTTAACAAAAAAACTTCACTCCCTACACACACTCCTTACCCTGGAAAACATTGTTATATGCATCATCATAGAGACCTGGTTCAAAAACATTGAAAGCACTCCATCAGTGCAAGGTTTCACTGCCTATCACCCATTCAGGCCACCCCCCATTAGACAAAGGCACTAAAGGTGGTGGTATCTCCACATTCTTAGAAAACAATCTCCAAACTAGTTAGACAAGATAATGACCTGGAACTCCTCCATGTCCCATTTACTATTAGCTAAATCCCTTATCATATCATAACTACCTATAGGACAATCGCTATTTCCATTTTGGCCCATACCTCCTACCTATATATTAAACCAAACAGCATTATGTTGGAAGACTTCAACTACCCCTTCTTAAACTGGGAAGCTTATACATCATCAAACATGCATGCCCAGATATTTCTGGAAATCATGAACACAAAATCTATGGGCCAGTTAGACTACACCCCAACCATGGCAATAAAATCCTGGATTTGGTCCTTACCAATATTGGGGCAGCTTTTTCTTTACCAACTGTAACATCCTCCTTGGTCAAATCAGACCACAAATCAATCATATTCACCATAAGACTAAATCTTCCTCTACCTTGGTAGTCATAAATTATGCAAAGACTAATCTATTAAAACTGAGTGACAGCCTAGCTAAATTCAAAAGCCCTTCCATTTTAATGATCCCACTGCTTATGCACCTTCATTGCAAAATTTTATGTATATCTAAATTGCTGCATAAATGTACCTGTCTATCTCAGAAACAAATATAACATCAAACTAAAAAACAAAACCCCTGTGCTGAAACACAAAACAAACAGGCTCTATAATAAAATACAGAAAGAAAAAAGTTAGTGCACTCAAACATAAATCTAGATCTCAAAATGCCAGAAATGTGCCTGGTAAATTAAACAAAGAAATATGGACTCTGGTCAAATCGACCAAAGCCAGATGTGAGGTAAAAATAGCCAGAAAGGTGCAGGATAACCACAAAGGCTTCTTAAATCATGTTAAAATGTCAGAAATAATGCCCAGCACTATAATATCACATACTCAGACCAAGAGGACATAAACAATCTACTAGTAGACAAATTTAATTTAAAATTCAACCCCTCTTTCCTCCAATATTCTCATGTGATATAGTCACATAAACACACTCCACTAAAATCTCCCAAGAACAGGTCTTCAAGGCCCTTTCTATGGCCGAAATACTACTTCTGTGGTCAGCCAGATAACATATTAGGCTGCTAGTGGTCATCCTGAAAAATACATTGCCTGATCTCCTATAGAAGCTATTCAATATCAGCCTCAAAACAGGCTTCATGCCAGTTGATTGGAGAATAGCAATAGTCATTCCCTTGCACAAAGGTTGGGCTTCAACGTATCAAGATAATTATAGACCCATAAGTCTGGCCAGTCGTATTTGTAAGACTATAGGAAGGGTTATTATGGAATTAATATATAAGGATATAGGTAACCTACATACTCTTGACCTGGCCCATTCTGATTCATCAAGGGCAGGTCCTGCCTATTTAATCCAGTTGACTTCTTTGAAAAAATAACCAAAATAATGAATAAGGGCAAAATTTTGTACATCACATATCTAGAACTTGCAAGGGCATTTGACACCATCCCATACTTGGGTATCATAGAAAAACTCTCCCAGTTCAAAATGTCAATCCCTGTATAACTCATTGGATGGCAAATTGGCTCAGAAATAGAACCCAGGAAGTTAGGATGGGCAACTATACCTCCATCAAAAGACCCATTACTAGTTGTGTATTCCTAGGTTCATTCCCTGGATCACTCCTGTATGGCATTTACATCTTGAGGGTCATAGCTAATGTTAAGAGTATGTGACTGACCAAGACTGCAGATAACTGAAAACTTAGTGCCATCATAAACTCCCCAGTGGACACCAAGATCCTACAAGAAGACCTATCCCAAACAAATAACTGGTGTCAAAACCATGGACTAAAGATAAATTCAAAGATGTGAATAATCATAGTCTTCAGCAAGCATGACTTCACTTGTAATTATCTTATTCCCAACACCCCCTGAAAACTGATCCCATAGTTAGGGATCTGGAACCCTATGTCAACAATGAACTGTCCTTTGATCACCACATACTCACTGCTGTAAGGAAGTCCTTTTTCATTGAATAGCTTATATATAAAGGTGATTTCTACAGATCTAGGGATTTAATTCTTCCACTTTTCTCAACACTCGTTAGGCTGATCATTAACTACAATGACCCTTTCAGTATGACCTGTCCAAACACTTGTCACATCTACAACAACTAGAATGCTTTCTCACTACAAAGTCAAGGGCCTAAATTATAAAAACTATGTAAACCATGTCAAATTTGTCCCTCTTTTTCAGTATTATACAGGCTACTGAAAGGCAACCTCTACCTTGCTTATATAACTTAATCTGACCCTATTCTGTCAGACCTATTACATGTTTGTAAGTTCAATGGTATCATAAACACCCACTCAATGGATCTCAATATTTTTCTAAAATAAAGAGAGCATTTTGGAGAGATAGGTTTTTAAGCATATTCCAGTTCACATAAAGCCAACTACTTCTCTTACTCTATTCAAATGTAATTTGAATGAATGCATGGACGACCACAAATCTACCCCTGTCATTCATGGATAGGGAAACATGTACATGTCCTTGTACAGGCTATCTACGGGTTATTTGCATGCAAAATATAATGCCTGAAATCTACTACGGGAATGTAACATTAAGCTTCTTAAGATCTTCACACATCAATAGTCTAGTAAGTACGTATAAACATAACCTATTTAACACTTGGCATAAAAGTGGAAAGTATGTTAATACATGTGTTTTAGAACTTATAAAAATATAAAAGCTGTGTTTCTATCAAAAGAAGCTACAAATCTTTCTTCAGCAAAATCAGAAAATTAAAGAATAGTGTTCAACAGTGCACTAAGGTCATCCATAAAAATATTACACACTCTGAGTACATGGATATAGGGAATATATTAGCAGACATATTTAGTGCTAACTTTACCCCACCTAGCCACATTGTTGTCTCCGCTATCCCTGAATTTTAAGTTTACCCTGAAATCACCTTGGAACAAGTCTTAGAATCCCTGTGAAAGGGTAAAAAAATATTCAATGGACTAGAAAACATCTGCAGGAATGCCACTTGAAAAATCCAATCAAATGCCATACATATAGCCAAAAACAGGGTAATAAACACCACCAATAACAAAAATACAAATTTATGACAAGACAGATTTAGTACTTTCCTGCCGTAACCCAGAACTTGTTTAGAATGTGTACAAATTCATACCTCATTTCCTTAAATAACTATCTCTTAAAGAAACGTCTATCTATTTTAAGTTATATAACAAGTTTAACCATTAATATTCAAAAGAATAAGTAAATAGATACCCTATACTAATTTAAAATTAATCAAATGCAAAATCTTTATCACATATAAAGATAGATCAGATATAAAGACATAGAAGTAGAACATTTAAAACCTTGTGAGTTGTATTAAATTGAATTAAATAAATATTAAGTGATCATAAAAAAAGTTTTGTAATAAAAATGAACAGATTAGAAAATCAATAATATTTACAATAATTTATCATTTATTAATGTCAATGTTAAAGTTGTAATGACCGCATTTTAAAAATTGGAGAAATAGATACAATTTCATTTATATCTGGTGGATATGTGGCATTGAAACACAGTTGCTATACGAGCGCATTAAATTTCAGTTTTCATTCGAAGTCACCCTGGGATCAATGTGTACCTTATCCAGTATAGCAAATTTGTATTGACATACACCCCCACATGTCTGGGAGTGTTTAAAAATAATGCATTATTAGTATTTTTATTCTTAATATCATATAAATGTTCATAATTTCTTTTTTGTAACACATTCATTTTTTTCCTATGTAAAAACTTGAACAGCTGGTACTAAACTGAAATGTAAACAACACCTGAAGTTCTACAACTACCTTTAACTGGTCTAATGACACTATTCAGATCATTATCTACAGTAATTTGCTGGTCAACCAGAATATAGGGGCACTGTTTACATTAACCACATTTCCCCATTCTTGAATGTATCAAAGTAGCTGTATGCCGTTTATTACTATATTACATAATTTGTTTAAAATTAATTGCTGCTTTGTAAACAAATAATGGCTCAGTTCCTAAAATGTCAAGGTACATCGGAAATTAACTAATGATGTTTCAGTTCTTATTTATAATAACTTAATTTTTTGTGTGTATTCATTGAATTCAATAATAAGGGCTCTATTATAATTAAGCAAGGGGGAAGAACAAACTTCACTATCTTTTCCCTAAGTGTCATCCCTAATAATTAAACATGCACCCAGGAATGGTCCATATTTTGTGCCCACTCAAAAAGTATAGGGTTGATTATATCACAAATAAATTGAATGGGGTAGCCTCTTTCCATAAGCATTTGTTCCACATTTTTAAATTTAATGATAAGGTTATCCTTATTTGAGGTCATATGTGATACTTATATGTATTGTCCTTCAAAAAGACTTTCTGACAAATTGGATGAAAACTGTTATAATGCAGATATAAATTGCTAAATGTTGGTTTTCAACATATCTTGGATGTACATACATTATTGTGAGAACTAATAAATGTGTCAAGATAGTCCATCCCTTTTGCATTATAATGCAATGTGAAATTTAAAAATGATGTCGTACCATTTATTTATTTACTGACATTTGATTACCCGGAAAGTCAGACTGGGTAGAAGCCCATTTTCAGTGGAGGCCCAGGGAGAAATGCTCCAAATTATTACAAAACATCTTAAGAAAAATAATTTTACAATCTACAAAAATAAAACAAAAACATCTGCAGTTTAAATAGTACAGCGGTAGCATTGTTGCCTCATAGCAAGAGATTCTCCTGTTTGATTCTCGGTTGGAGTGACTTCTGTGTGGAGTCTGCATGTCCTCCCCGTGTTTGAGTGGCCTTCGAAAGACATGCATGAATTGGCATGCCTTCACTGAAGGTTGGGCATCGAGCTGGCAACTCGGCAAAATAAAAATCTACTGCCAGTCATTAGCAGACTGGAGTTCCACTGTGGCGACCCCTAACCGAGAAAAGATGAAAAGACAAACAACAAATTAGACATAATGTAAAACTTTAGTTAATAATGTATACAATGTATATGACAATCATTTAATATTTAGAGAAATTTTAGACAATTTTTAGAAAAATTAAAGATAAGCTAGTCTAATAGAAATATGAATTACAATAGAAATAAGGGAAAAACAAGCTTATGGTATATTTAGAGAGAAAGTCAGGGAAGAGAATTATATAGCAGTAAGGAAGTAAGTGAAGAAGGGAGAGTAAGGCGGTATAAGGAATAAAAAGGTATTTGTCCACGTCAAGGGCTATAGTTTATCCTGGTTTTCAGCAAGAACAGAGCCAGATTTTAGCTAGGATGTCTTTCAGAGTGATTTGGAAAGATGGGAGGGAGGGTATAGACCTGATGGATACAGGTAAGGAGTTCCAGACCTTAGCAACTTTGTACGAGTACAGACAATGCCCAGCAGATTTGCTAGGTTTGTAGATAGACAGGGTCATTTGGTACAATGACTGACTGGGATCATAGTTGTATAGAATGTTTTTAGTGCTAGACAGTCAGACAGATCCTGGATAATTTTATAGGTGGTAAGAAGTTGTATGTTAGTCGATGTGGTAGTTCTAACCAATTAAGGCTTTTCAGTGCTATACAGTGATGGGTTCAGAAGGGGTGGGGGTTGCAAATTTAGCAACATTGCTATGACATTATTCAAGTTTTGATTTAGGTGAAGCCTATAGGTTAGTAAGGATGGGAGCACCATAAAGAAGAGTGGGGAGGAGATAAGTAGTGGTAAGTGTAGTTTCAGTTGAGTCAGTGAGAAACTTTTTGACTCTGTAAAGCATAGTTTTGGATGATGTTTTCTTATACAACTTTGTATAAGCAGGTCAAATGTAAGGTTATCATCCACCATCACTCCTAATAGTTTGCTATGAGAAGTGAGTTTAATGTCTGTATTTTCAAGAGAGAGGACTTTAAATTTTGTTTTTTCATGACATAGGGATTTGGGGAAAATGTAGCAGTTTGGTCTTTTTTGGGGTTGAGCATAAGTTGTGAGTTATAAAGCTATGCTTCAATGGCTGATAAAGATACCAAATAATTTTTTTGAGGTGTACCATGTCAGATTTGCAAATGAGAGCGTAATCATCTGTGCATTGCATTAGGGAGGTCTGTTGTGTAGAAGTAAAGAGTGTGTTAGTAAAAATGTTAAAGAGGAGATACCAAGGACAGAGTTGTTGGTACACCAGTGGTGACTGGAAGGTAAGAGAGCATGGAGTGCCATTTTACTGAGTGACACATATTGAACAGGTAGCTTTTGAACCATAGAAAAGTGGGCTGAGACAGACCTAGTGAGGACATTTGAAGTAGATGTTTGGTGGGACAAACTGTGTCGAAGTCTTTAGATGGGTCTAGAAATAAGGAAGAGATTAGTTTACCATTATCTTTAGCTAATTTACCAACAGTATCTATATAGGCTATAAGGGGAGTGCAACTACTATGGGAAGGATGGAAGCCATGTTGTGTAGGGGGACAGGAGTTCTTCCTGCAGGAGATAGTCTAGCAATTGTTTCTGAATATATTTTTCAAGTATTTTGGTGAGGAGTGATACGATTGCTGTAAGTCTAAAGTTACTGATGTCTGTTGAATTCCTCCTTTGTGCAGAGGGATAATGTGTGACATTATCCAAAGAGTGGGAATGTGGGATTACTGAACTGACCTATTTATAAGAACTGAGACAGGACAAGCAATGCATGCTATTGGCTGCTACTTTTAGGCACTCACTTGGAAGGTCAACAGCTGCTGAAGGACATGGTTTAACTTTGTTTAAGAGTAGTTTTATATAAGATGTGTGCAGAGGTTTGAAAGTGAAAGTGGATGTGATGATATGTGGCTGTTGGGCAGGGTTGGGATTAGATGTTGAAGAATCCTTGGTTAGAGATGCTATACTATCTATAACATAAGAATAGATCAGTATTGCAGTTTCAAGTGGTGAGTTATTGGAAGAGGGGTTTGGTTTGAATTTCTGGCCAGAATGTAACATTTTTTCAATAGATGTCCAAAATTCTTCAGGGTTGTGTTTAGTATTATTCTAAAAGTTATTATAGTATAGTTTTTTGTATTTATTTATTTGCTTTTTAGTACGATTGCAAAGCATTCTGAAGTTTTCAAGATGTTGAGGTGTTTTATATTTTTGCCATTCTTTCCATGATTTTTTCTCTGTCCTACATTAGCATTCTACTCTTTTTAAATAGCCAAATTGCATTATATGTTTTCAGTTTCTTCCTTCTAGGAGTTGCAAGGCCATTTAAGATATTTAGAAAAGTTGTACTGAATTTAATTACAGCATCATCTAAAGGGAGGATTTTTAGGAAGTTCCATTTAATAGATGACTGTGTTGTAATGAACATTTCTGGGTTAAACTTGAAAAGGTTATGTGTTGTTTTATAAATATGCTGTTTAAATGGATGTGAGATGTCTAGTCATATCCACTGAGAAATGACCGCTGAATGAGTCTGGCATTGCACCTGTGGTGGAGTATTTGCTAGGGTCTGATACTAGGATCCAGTCTAAAATTTAATGTTTTGCTACAATGTCTGGGGCTGTTAATTAGTTATGTGAAGCTATATACATTCATACTAGATGTAGGGGAGTTTATTGTTTATGTTCAACCAATTGACAATCACATCACCTAGTAATAGTTTGTCTTGTGGAATTATTATGACTATCCAATGTAGGATATCTTCCAGTATAGTTGTATTGTCACCAGGAGGGATATAAAGGGCAGTAATACATATTTGTTTATAATTGTTATTTTGACGAAAGAAATAAGAAGCTCTGCTGAACTGAATTTTGGTGTTGGTTTGCTGTAAGGGGAAATGTGTTAGGTACTGGGAAATATTAACTTATTCACCCCAATGGAGAGCAGAAATTTGCACTGTAACTTCCAATGGGTGGAGCCTAAAACATTTGACAGAATCAAACTATGTCCTGACATTTCAAACAAATGTTCATATCTTGGGAACCATAGGGGTTATGAAAGAAGCATAAATGGCAAACCCTTTGCACAAACTATGTTTATAGAGGTAGCATTCTTTAGGTTCTACATCTTAAATTGAATTGTATAAGTCACAGCAAACATAGTAACTACTACATTTATAATATTTTGTAAACAACTTACAATATCCCAGCAATCGTTCAAGTTACACACATACTGTCAGCAGAATTTTATACATCTTGCTGAGTGCTTTCATATGAGGCTAAGGAGTTCTTTATGTGTTACCGGGTTGTTGAGATATTTAGAAAAATGTGAAAATTATATTTGTATAAAATTAAAATAATAAAACAACAGTTAATATCTCTTTACCTGCATTAGACAGAGGTAAAATATTAATGCAGTTGAGTTTGTCATTGCGTAAGCTTTAAGATGAAATCTTCTAAAACCTCGAACATAGAATGGCTTTGGAATTATTGATGCAAATATGAACAAGCAATATCTGACAACTAGAAGCATCAGTAGGAGTTAACTGCAGATGCACCTAGAGGCGTCACTTGGATGTAATGACTTAAAGCAGTACCAGCACCTTTCCTTCTTATACGGTCATTATGGATGATATTATAGCTAGGAGGTATAACTTCGGAGTAATTTATGCTGGGTTTAATCCAACTTTCAGTTACAGCAAGAACTTCAGGCTTTTGTTGAGTAATCCAGGCATGTATTTCAGTAGTTTTATTTCTTATACTTCTAACATTTATTACAGCAAAAAATAGATCACCAGGGTTGGGGGTTGGCTGCTGTTGGGTTACAGAAATGTGTAGGAGAGAATTATCTTTATGTTCATTGTAATAGGTGGAGCCAGGATTAGGGTGTATATCTCCTCCTAGAAGGAATTTAGTATATTGGGAAATTATGCTTATTTATTTTGGAGAGGATTCTTGCAATTAATTTTGCTTTGGTTTGAGATGAAGGACAATTAATCTGCCTATACTTGGAATAAAGGTGAGAGACAATATTAAATAGATTTGGTGAAATGTGAGGAGAGTGTAAAAAGAAAGTATGGATAGTTGGTTGGGACAGAGTTGGAGAGATGGTGCTAGATATTATTGAGTCATGGTGGGATGAAAGATGACACAGTAGGAGAAGAATACAGGATAAGCAGAACAGTAACATAATTAAGTACAGGAATCTGTATTTTATAGATGTCAGGTGGAAGGAAGTAAGAATGAAGAAGGAAATAAGTTGCAGGAGAGTAGGAGATTCAATGATGGTGGATTCTGAAAGCAAGAAGAGGAAAGGTAAGGAGAGAATTATTCTCTATAAATAAGAGAGGTAGGTTGTCCTGGTATCTTCTCCAGAATGTTAGGAATAGAGGGGTATTAAAGGCCAGAGTATAATAATGTAGTCAAAGTAAGAAGAAAAGAGGGTTTGTTTGGGAAAAGAAAAATATACAATGTGTAATAGATAGGTACTATTAGGGACGGTTGTGATTATAAATGGATATAATGCAATTAGTATAGGAGGGGAAAAGATAGTTGGGAATGAGGCTAAAAGTTAAGTAGAGAGAGGGAAGTCGGAAACAAGAAAGAGAAGTGTATATACAGAAGTAGTAAGGCCATTTAGACAGGGCTCTGGAATAACAGTCACAGCTGAAAAGGGCATGTAGGAAGTATGATATTAGAGTAGGAGGGGGTAGGTGGGAAAGTGAAGTGAAGCCAATCATAGTGGGCTTCCTACCCTTAGGTAAATTTACAACTGAGAGCAATCAGTGCATTGCCAGAAGAAAGCAATAGCCAAGAGATGCAAGTAGAACCCATTGCTGTCATTTCCTGAGACCAAATAACTGGCATATGTGGTACAGTTTACTGGTCAAGCAAAAGGGGACAGTGGCCAACTTAGTTAAAGGTCCTTAGAGTGCATGTACTATGTCAAAGAGGGATTCAATCACAGAGCTGGCATGTATTTAACTAATTAAAGGTAATACACAGCAAGGTTCTTCATGATAAATACACTTACATTAAACACTATCAACATTCTCTGTAAATTTGTAGGTGTAGGGCCTTGTGGCAGAGCTCCTGCAATATTGAAGTCAGATGTAGTAACTGCAGGATATTAAACATGGACAAAATTATCAGTAAACTTGTAGGTGTAGGGTCTTGTGGCAGAGCTCCTGCAATATCGAGGTCCAATATACTGACCATAGGCTATTAAGTACTGACAAAATTCTCAGTAAACTTGTACGTGTAGGACCTTATAGCAGAACTGCTGCAAAATCTAGGTCAGATGTAGTGACTGCAGGCTCTGCTCTATGACGGAAGATAGTGACTGAGTGTAAGAGGAAGCAAATTCCTCTACTTCTTTAACAGGGGCATTACCACAAAATAAAAATGTCATTAAAGTATATTAGATTATAGCTGACAATAGTTAAAATAAACTGAATTAAAAATATCAGCATTTTTCCAGGCTAATAGAACCAAACTGATGTACATAGGAGCAGAAACTGCTCCCTTGGCTACCCCCTTAATCTGCTTAAAAAAATTCTCTCTCTCAAGAAAAGATGAAAGATCCACCAACAATTGAATGTCTTGCGCTGAAAGAAAGGAACAATCAATTAGACTTTCCTGAACAAATTTTATACCCTCTGTTCTGAGTATACAAGTAAATAAGTCACTAACATCTATGGTGAGAAATGAAATAAGTAGCACAAAACTGGATACCAGAATGAAAACACACACAGGCCTAGTTCAATAAAGCTTAAGAAGTATGGACACGAAGCACTAAACCTTGGTGTCCATACTTCTTAAGCTATATTGAACTAGGCCTGTGTGTGTTTTCATTCTGGTATCCAGTTATGTGCTACTTATTTCGTTTTTGTGCTATTGGCTTCGTGGTTCAGTTCACTTTGGCTTTTCAAAGTATGTCACAGGATACACTTCTCAACTTATCCATTCACCCTGTTCCAGATGTATTTGCTCAATTTTCGGAGCAAATCACAAGTATGATTTCCATGGCGATTCAAAGGGGACTTGAAAAAGCAGGTGTCAGTAGTTGTGAATCTACTGAAAGTCAAAACGGACACAGAGCGAGTCGGAAGGTTTTATCCAATACACCGGATACTGAGATTGACGACATTACGTCTGGAGAGCCTTTAGCGAGTTCGAACAGCGTCTTGGATTATATTTTACAAAACATCCAAAATCCTTTTGCAGACATTGCAGACTCTGAAGCTACAGATTCAGTAAGTACAGAAACTGTTTCCAATTCATTGTCCAGTCAAAGAAACTGCAAAGTATTTATGACCTGGAAAAACTAACTTTGAAATATGTCATGTTGGATATCGAAATCAGTTACTTGACTGAGTGTATTAAAAGGAAATGTGTCCAGCAGGGACTGAGAACTAACAAATTTCCTAATTGTGTCTCATTTGGAGACAGTTTATACACTGAACTTGTAAACATGTTTAACGAATTTGGCATTAAAATGATGGTTACGTTAACTGAACATTATGCTAAACAAGTGGAAGCCATTAAGAAAGAAATGAATGACATGGATAGAAAGATCAAAAACTTTTCTTGTTTTAATATGTTTAATAATTTATATTGTGGTATAACAGCTAAGGCAGACAGACAAAGAGCCACAATAGTGGCTAGAAAACAAAAGAAACTAAAGCATGATATTTTAGCTTATGCGAATAAGACTGCATATACTGTCAACAATAAATTTTCAAGTGTTCATAATGACAACATAAATGTTGAACTGATTGATAATGATGCTAGTGACAACAATTCTAAAAGTTGTTTAAATGTAAGTTCTGATAACAACAATGTAAGAACTTCAAGTGGCACCAGTACCAACACTAACAATGAAGTTTTGATAAATAATCAAAATGGTGATACAACAAACATGCATTCAAATAATAATGGTGGCACAAATTCTAATGGTAATGAAGGGGTAGTTAATGTTGCCCCTTTTTTGGTAGACAAACAAGGAAACAAGAGAGTACCTACTTGGTCCAAGGTGGTGCAGAACAAGCCAAAGGGGAGGGTCAAGAGCAAAAAAAAGTGGTAGGTGGAAGTAGTCTCACTAGTTATGATATACAAATTCACAATTTATCTAGTGTGACTCTTTCACAACCTATACTTGATTTTTTGAAGAAAGGATTTTCTTTTATTCCTAGTAATTCCTTTAATTTAGCTAAGACAATTATCGATTTCAGATTAACTTTCAGAAAGTTGAATTTGAAATAAATTATGCAATACATTAATTGTGGGACTTCAAGTATAGGCCCTAAAAAAGTAAGTACTTATAATCCACCACTGATAGGTACATTACAAGTATTCCAAAATATATGTGAAGCAGGTATTAGAGCTATACAACCTGTAAGAAATGAGAACAATTTGAATTAATCTGAATTAAAGGCATTAAAGGTTCTTAAGGAGAACAGTCAAATAAGAGTAATGAAGGCTGACAAGGGGGGTAAAATAGTCATTATGGATAAAGGAGATTACATCAAATCAATGGGAGATCTATTAGGAGATGAAAAAACACATCAAAAGGTAGATTTTATTTTTATTCAACAGAGTTTTTTGAGATTAGATATAAGCTTGCTTGATATGTTTTGTCAAGGTGAACTGGACCACCAGACTTATACTTTTTTGCAGGTAGAACATCCAAAAGTAGCTGTTATGTTTGGTATTCCTAAAATACAGAAGAACCGTTTAAATCCCCCCTTTAGGTCTATTATATCAGCTAACAAATCTAAGACTGAAACTCTTTCTCATTGGCTGGATTTTATTCTTAACCCAATTGTGTAGGAGTCCAAATATCATTTGAAAGATTCTTGGCACTTGTTTGAGTTATTAAGAGATTTACAACTGCCAGATAAAGAATTTTGTATGGCATCTTTGGATGTAGTGTCCCTCTACACTTGTATAGATCAGGAGATACGAATTGAATATCTGAGAGAATATCTATCAAAACACAATAATTTATATAACAGCAAGATTAATACTGTATGTGCAGTAATGGAATTGGTGCTTGATAATATTGTTTTCAAATTTGATGATAATCTATACAAGCAAATTTCAGGGGTTGCAATGGGTGCAAGAGTAGCTCCAGCATATACCAACTTAGTGATGGCAAATTGAGAAAACAAATTCATTGATAATAGTAATTACAGTGAAAATATTTTATTTTACTGTCGTTACATAGATGATTTGTTTTTTTTCTTTGGCATGGTACCTTTGAGGAGTTTAACAATTTTGTTAGTTATTTAAATAACACTACGGATTTTTTTAAATTTTCTGTAGGAGGGTATGGTATGAGCTTAAATTTTCTTGATTTAAACCTTACCTATGATTTAACATCTAAAAATTTGTTAGTAAAATTTATAGAAAGTCTACATTTGCAAATCAATATTTGCATAAAGAATGTTTGCACCCGTTGTATATGAAAAAAGGAGTAATTAAGGGGCAATTTATCAGATTAAGTAGATTAACATCACAAGATACTATTTTTATTAATGAGATAAAAGTTTTGAAAACATTTTTTGTGGCAAGAGGCTACCAAGTAGCATGGTTAGAACTTATTGAAAAAGAAGTAATGAGGCTAAGGAAGGACAAAGCTTGTCCTATTTTGTCCCTTTGTCAATTACCTTCTATAATTAACATGGTAGTTCCTAATAAAGAATTTTTAAGTGCTTTTATTTTGCCTATTTCCAATGAAATGTGGCTTATTAAAAATATTATAATAGACAATTGGAAGATATTGTTGGGCAATCAGGAATTAACTAAAGCTATAGGAACTAGACCTAATTTCACTTTTAAGAAGGTTGTAAACATTAAAAGTATGTTAGAAAAAATAAGTTTATTTAGTGAAAGTAAAATTAAATCTAAAGGCACCTATGCATGTCACAATTGTAGACAGTATGGATACATTAGTAATTCTTATTCAGTATATTTTTCTCATATAAACAAGACACATTGGTCCAACAATTGTTATACTTGCCATAGTGAAAAGGTAGTGTATATAGCCCAGTGTTTGTTATGTCCTGGATATTATATAGAAATGACCACTAGATGTTTCAAGAAAAGAATTAGTGAACATCTTTTAGCCATTAAGAAGAAAGATTTGGCTAATGCACTGGGTAGGCATTCTACTACATGTAATAATTTCAAAAAATTTACCTTTTCTGTCTTAGATAGTGTTCCTCAGGGAACTTTTATAGGAGACAGTAAGGTCATGTTGGAATGTAAGGAATCATTGTGACAGGTATACTTAGGAGCAGATCAAGCTCCTGGACTGAATGAATCAGTTAATATAAAGTGTTTTTTACACATGAAATGAATTAATTATTAATGTCATGGCATTTTTATGGTTCTAACAATTTACTAAAGTTTATATATATATATATATATATATATATATATATATATATATACATATATATATATATATATATATATATATATATATATATATATATATATATATATATATATATATATATATATATATATATATATATATATATATATAAGTATTGTATTTTAAGAGATGTTAATTAATCAATTTCTGACGTCACTGGACATGTGATTATTTTTTTTATTTTTTTATATAAAAAGTGCTTGTGGGGTGAAGTGAGTTGTTTCTGAAGAAGTTCACGTAAAATAAAATGAATGAAAGTGCTAAACCTTGGTGTCCATACTTCTTAAGCTATATTGAACTAGGCCTGTGTGTGTTTTCATCTATGATGAGAAACCTAATGTTCTCTAACCATAGTTGACAGGAAAGTCTACCAAGAAAGTCAAAAGAATGTTTTAACTGCTATGATGCAGTGTCAAATAGACATTTTAATTTTTTTATCAATAAAGGTGGCCAAGGAGTATGTTTTAGAGCCATGGGCTGCTATTCTTGGTCTATATTTTAAATTGTCACTACCTTTGTGTATTTTTAGGGATTTTAAAAAATGGCTTTTTAATTATGAAAAAAGGTGTGAATCCCCACATTATAATAATAGTTACTCTAAAAATAAGTCTATTTTTTGGTGAGCCATGTTAATTTCATTACAAGATGTAATGACATATATATCAGTGTCATACAGCATCTCCAAAATATCTGCTGAGTACTGCAAAGAATCAACAATTACTGTGCCACCCCCTTTATCTGGCCTCATGATCCTTATGGTTCTATCATGTTTTAATGAATCAAAGATCCACTGTTCATTAGCCTTCAATTTTTTTTTTAATTTTAGTATATTTATGTTCAACTGAAAAATTATAATAATCCTTACAACAAGGTTTTTCAAATGCTTGCAGTATTGGTTTCATAGCAAGATGAATATATTTTTTCTTCAGCAATGCTTATGTTGTACCTCTTCCTCTACAGCATTATTAAAAAAGTTTGAGATTCAATTTCCTTGTGGATAGTTTTAGCTCTATTAATGAGTCTGGTATATCGAAGGGGAGAGGGGATACATTTAAAAACTTTAGAAAATAAATTAAAATGATCACAAGTTATAGAAATATTGCTGTAATTATAAATATTGTACCCATTATAAGACACCACAATGCCATCATTCTGCTGCAGAATTTAACATCTTTTTCCTTTCTCCTTCCTTTTCTGATTTAAAGCATTGTGGTTCATCTGACAATGAGGGTCTAAGTTCAGGTCCAGGTCCTGTACAAAAATAGATCGAGCTGCTATCCTTTCCAATCTCCTCAAGTCTGAAAAATCCTGCTGATTATGTATATCAGATGTAGGTGAGGTAGCAGGATTTTGATCATAATTAGAAAAATCAGCCACTTGTAGTTACAAAAAATTCTCAGCAGTTTTTTACATTTGATTAATTTTAAATTAGTACTTCGTGTCCATCTATTTACTTATTCATTTGGATATTAATTGTAAACTTGTTATATAATTTAAAATAGACTGCTTCATTAACAGATAGATATTTAAGGAAATGTTTAAGCTTCTACAGATTCTGAAGAAGTTCTGTGTTACAGAAAGTAAGCATTAAATCTGGCTTGTAATAAATTCATATTTTTGTCTTTGCTAGCATTTTCTTACCGTTTCTGGATCCATTTACAGTATTGGCTAGGATTTTTCAAATGGCATTCCTGCACATATATTCCCTGGCATTGGTTTGAGGTTCCTGTTTTTTATTTCTTCATTGTAAGCCTCTGTGTCTGTTGACTAGAAAACGTACCAGGTTACATTCTCATCAGGGCCAAACATGCAGTATCCAAGCCTCTACTCAAAATGTTCAAACTTAGCCTGTCCCCAGGGTTTGTGCCTGATGTCTGGAGAACCACTACTGTTACTCTCTTACACAAAGGTGGACCTTCTACAAATTCCGGTAATTATAGGCTCATCATACTTATCAGCCTTATATGGAATGCCATGGAATGTATCATAGCGGAAATTTTTTCAGATGTAGACGACTTAACTCACTTTGCTTTTGTGAAAGGCAGGCCCTGCTTCTAGATGTGAGTACTATTCTTTGAAAAGTTTATAGAGGCTGTGGACAGTGGTCACTTTCTGCACACTACTTATCTTGACCTGACCAAGGCTTTTGATACTGTTCCCCATATTGGAATGATTGAAAAATTAGACAAACAATGCCAACTGCCACCTTATCTACTCGATTGCAAATTGCCTATCCTAAAGATCTCATGTTGTGAAAATCGCTGGAAAACCACATGAGTGTAAAATTGTAATGAGTGAGATGTCACAAGGATCTATGGTAAGCTTCTTCTTTGCCATTTATTTTGTAGACATTAAAGCCAATATCTCAGAAATGTGGTTGACCAAGTTTGCCGAGTACTGTTATCTGCTCATCCACTAATACCAAACAGTTCCAGCAAGGGTTGAAATATCCACATAGTTGGGGTACTGAAGACAGTCTCAAGTTAAATGCAAAAAAGTGCATCACAGTACCATTCAGAAAAAAGCTGCTTAAACCTCATATATTTTAAGCGATACTCCTCTTAAGACAGTGACTGTCATAAAAGACCTGGATAAGTATGTAAACATCTCCCTCTCCTTCGATCCTCATGTTTTCACCATAGTCAGGAAATCCTTCTTTCTTGACCAGGTAATTACCAAAGGAAAACCTACAGCAACCAAAGAAGACATGCTACCCCTGGATTTATCCCTTAACAGACCTATCACAGAATACAGTGCCCCCTTTGGTTTGCCAGCAAAATTTCCAACCAATAAAATGAATGGCCTTAAATAATTCAACAGTACTAAAAGATTAGCATGCCTCTCTTTATACCCAAGAGACTACTGTTTATGCAAAGATGACCTGTGTCTTGTTTTTTGAGCTGTGAAAGACCTAATTATATTTGAGGTCTTATTTTTTTGCAAAACCAGTGCCTCTACAGTCCCCTGCACTAGGTCTAGGGACCTTAACCTACACAAAAACACAAACAAGACTCTCTGGAGAGACAGTTTGCTAACTGAATGTATTCCCAGTCTATGGAATAGGTTGTCACTACAGGTCAAACAAATTATTACTTTGGCTTGCCTTTAAGGCTAATCTTGATGACTAGATGGCTAGACCAAAATTTCCAGGAGGGTTATCATGTATAGTCTGTACAATCTGGGAGGTGAGCACCATTAATTAGATGTAAAGGGTGGCAAAACATTTAAGTTTGTCTACTTAAAGGTGCATCTGGCTAGGCATCTTATGGTCCTTGGGTTCACGTGTATATTAGTATTCCTATGTTGTTACGCTTCATTTTGCCTTAGAAAATGGCACATTTTTCACCCATAATTTAAGTTTTATTACGAGTGTCAAGGGGGTGTTTAGGTTTGAATAGCACAATGATATGATTTAGTGTAGGTTACTGAATCCCCATGTCATTCCATTATTGCACTTTAGCACTTCTAAGATCCAAAAAAATGTAATATAGCCACATGGAAATCAGAGTCAGTGAACAACCCACACATGCACAATGAAATTCACAGCCCCCAAAGAGGATTTACAGTCTAGAGTGGTAATTCAGCCTTGGTATAGGGCACATTTAAAAAATGTTGAATTTCACAGGCATTTTATGTTTTATTTACTTTACGTATTCTTTGTTGACAGGATTAGTTCCACTAGGCTAATAGCCTCTCTTCAAAGTACATCTGAGGTAGTATTTATACTGTTACCTGTAATTGGCTTATTGACATAATTGCCACACTATTACCCTCAAAATCACTCCATAAATATAATTGCAACTATTGCAATATTCATTGTGCTATAGAATTTGCAATCATTATGCAAATGAAATGGAGAGAAGTGAATTTGTTTAGGATATTTACACCCACTATAACTGAGATGTGTTGCAGGGATACTGCTTGGACATGTTGGGAAATTGTTTTATTGGGGCTTATACAATTGTAGGGTGGTTGTGGGGTTAGATTGTTAACAAATGACTGAAGAATTTAGGAGAAGGACACAGGATAGGGCATAAATAGGCTATTAAGATTGCCTCTACTGCATTTACTCTTGAAAGTATAAAGTATATGTTTGCAAAAGACTGGGCACATAGGCTTTTTAATGAGCCTGGGTACTGGAGGTTTGACACTGTTGACTGTCTTTTGTCTTCCTGTTTAGTGTGCCTATAAGCAATTTTGAGTCTGCCCCCCCCCCCCCCCAGATTCAGCAAGGTCTGCACGGAGTACCTGAATAGTGCAAGAGCTGCTGCATGCAATATGGCTGCCAAGCCAGGAACGAGCCCCCAAAACGTGCAAGAGTGTGCCTACACTATTCCAGCATGGGCACCTTTGCTATATGCTAATTACCTCATCTGCTGGTGAAAAACATGCAAATGCGGTGAATTAGCAATCCAGGAAGAAAGCATGCATCTGTGCAGTAATAGTGTAACCTGCAGAAATGTATTCAGTTACTAACCGAATACATTTCTACAGATTACAAAACGGAAGCATGGCAACTCGAAAGAAAGCATGTATTCAATGTAATAGGCATGCTAATGGTCAAATATATGGCCATTGACATGAGAAATAGTTTTAAGTTTATAAAAAACAACTTTATTTTTTGGGGGTCGATCTCAGCCGTTTAAGCATTGGGCAGCGGTGCGCAAACGGGATCATCTTGAAAATAAGAAAAAAGGGGAATAAGCATTTAAACCCAAATCAGCATTTTGCCATAATAGGCAATGGCATGCATAAGACAACAATACCAGGGAATAGTGGTTGCTAAGGGGGAAGGCTCAGTATGAGTGTGGTAACTATGAATTAGCATTCTGTTTTATGCAAATGAGGGGACTGATACTGAATCACAGATTTCTTCTCAGTGTTAGCGTGCACCCAACCGTGTAGGTGCAGCAACATCATTGTATAAGTCTAAGAGGTGGATGAGTGTCATGCATGCTGTAAGCTTATTGGAGCTCTGTGGCTCGTGTTTGCCCAAAGCTAAGCACAACTAAGAAAGGGGGTGTGTCTGAGGCTGCCTAGCAGTGTTTACACTGCCTAAATGAGTGTGTGTGCCATGCACCAGGTTTTAAACATACAAAAAAAAAACAGGAAATAGCAGCTCTGTTGACATCTGAGCACTGGGACATCTCAGGGCTTAAACTGGAAGGCAATGGGAAGGGAAAACAGCAGTAGGAAGGCAATCAAGGAGAACTAGCATAGCTTGCAGGTGAAATGTATCAGAATCAGCCAATTACACATGGAACAGCCTAGCACACTACTATAAACTATGCAAACACCTTCCAGTCTGTTTTTTCCACAAACTCCACATCACCAGTGTACACAGATGGAGAAATCCTCCCTGACAAAACTAACAAAATGTTAGGGGCTACTGTCACTCTCATACATCAATATGTGCAAGAGTCTGAGGGTGGTGAGGATGTGAATACTGATGACCAACCCACAGTGAGGAGGAGTAGAAGAGTGTATAGACCCAGGGTAACCTACCAGGGGCTACATGAGCTGGAGATAGTGGAGTGCTATAGGGTGGACAGGGACATTCTACAGCAAATTGTTGAGCTGTGCTGGCCACGTCTCACACACAGAACCAACAGAGGGGAACCTATCCCAGTGGATACCAAGGTATGTGTAGGCTTAAAAATACTTGCCACAGGTACCTTCCAAAGGGCAACTGGGGATATCATGGGGATCTCACAGGCATCAGCATCCAGGGTACTCCAACAGTTCCTGGATGCCATGTCAGCACATGCCGGGGAGCACATATATTTCCTCCTCACCCATGAGGTGTTGACCAGCAATATGCATCTCTTCCACCAAATTGCAGAATACCCTGAGGTAGTGGGGGCTATAGATTGCATGCACATACACATCAAAGCACCACCGGATGAGTGGGGTAGGATCTACATAAACTGCAAGGGCTTCCCCTCCATCAACTGCCAGGTTATTTGCGATGCCCAAGGCATTATCTTGAATGTGTGTACTGGCAGCTCTGGAAGCTATCAGGACTCCCAAATCTGGCATATGACACAGCTATGCCAGTCATTTGCAGTGGGAACATCCCATATGGCCACCTAGTGGGGGATACTGGCTATGCACTGGAGCCGTGGCTGATGACACCCCTCAGAAATGCACACACACATGAACAAGAACTCCATAATGAGGCACACTCACAAACCAGAATCATAATAGAGAGTGGTTTGTGATGCTCAAGTCACCATTCCGCTGCCTGGACATATCCAGTGGAGCCTTGCAGTACTCTCCAGCTACATGTATACAAATGTTCATAGTATGTGCATGCTACAAAACATGATCCTCCAAAAACAGCTGCAGCAGGAACAGTATGAGACAAAGCCACACAGCACTACACCATTGCCAAGGCCATCACAGGCACAAAGTGACTCGGAGGAGGAGCTACCTGAGCCTGCCCATGTAGGCAGAAGGAGGCAAGCCCAGTATGCCCAGACCCCAGCAAAGAGGCAATGCATAGCACATACATTGATATGGTAGGGACACAGGGAATGACACAACTTTCTGACTGCACATACAGTAAAAGGGATGCTAAACATGACACTACCTGTGCTTTACCATGTATAGGGAGTGTACTATATGCATCCAACATAGTCAGCCCTACAGCACCATCCTCAATACTGGGACAACCACAAGGTAAGTCACTCTTCCTATCAATTACCGAATGGAGTAGTATGTTCTGATAGTTGTAACTATGGTAGGACTTGAGCATGTAAGGAAATCAGGTGGCTGAATGGGATGGCAGCAGATAGTGGACACCTATATGGGAAGCATGAAATTCATAACAAATACTGGTGTCAACATACTAGGCAGTACTAGACAAGGTGACAAATCCCACTGCAGTACTTGTGGCCCAAATGTGTGTCCATAGGACACACACATGCATGTCAGTGAGGCTCACATACCCACCACCACTCTCAGCCAGCAGGACAGGTATAGATGACCATAAAGAAAGACTGGGCTAAGGCCTCTAATTGATGGCAATGGTGAACAGCCCCCCTCCAGAGCTACACAGACAGACTACAACAGGTCTAGCATTTGTATGTTAGTTCTGAATGGTAAGAAGTCTGAAACTGAAATGTAGGTCAATAAAACCTAAGATCTGTACTCTACTGATATGCCTCCAGTCTGCATGATAGGTCAGACTACAAAATGAAGTGGAAGCCAACAGAGTACCTGAAATACTAGTACAGTCACAACAAATGTTTAAAGTCATCAGGTGTGCCCCCCTCCCCCACAATTCTATGTAGAAATGCAATAACATGTAAGTGTGAGGAGTAATATCAGTGGACCGCAGCTTACCCGAGCTGGCCCAATCTACAGGTTAGATTGTAGCATGTGTACAATATGAAGGGATCCGTGTGTTAGGTTGTTATGTGTTCAATATTGCCTGGAAGTGGTCAGCATGTAGGCATGGAGGGTTGTGTTTTGTTGGACTATGGGCAGTACTGTGTTTGACAGGGCCATGTTCCAACAACTGCAGTGCCAACCTTAATGTTTTTCAGCAATACCCATTTCAGCAGTCATCCATACTCACTGTCCAGATGTCAATATCTTTCACCATCTGAAAGACTGACATGACATGAATATGGGCCCATACATACACACAGTACACAAGTGGAAGTATCCTAGACAGAATATATAAAATGTAACTGTCAGCTGCACACAACTTTGGAATTGTACGTACAGGTTAGCAGCACATTAGTTGTCCATGTAGTATGTAATACTGATGTTGTCTGGCCAATCACTGGGAGACCACAAAAGACACAGTTATGAAGTAATGAAAGACTGCCTATGTCCCCTCACAAGGCAGCATAAGGGGAATGTCCAAGGTATGTGTAAAAGCCTGTTAACCAGTTTACTGTGTAATTTAATTTAATCCTGACTTGTGCTCAGGATTAACTGTAACCTGTGGAACTTGTTTAACTTGCTTACTTATGTAATCTCTGTAAATAGTCTGTTTGTAATATGTAATGCTGGTATTATGTAATGCTGTATCTGCTTACCCTTGGAGCTTTTCTCCCCGGGCCTCCGCTGAAAATGGACATGCATCCAGTCAGACTATCCCGGTCAACAAATGTAAAATAAATAAATAAATACATATCTGCGAGTCAGCTGCAAGTAGGTTCCATATCACACATGCATTCAGCTCACCCCACTATCAGCCACAGGTTTATCACAGGTCATATCCTTGCTGTTGGGAATGAGTACAGTATGACCCCACTTCTGTATGGGAATACCCACAAAATGCAGCATACTGAAGAGGTGTCCCATGCAGGTGTGTCCCTAGCTGTAAGCAGCACTGTGCCTGCATTCAGACCAGTGTATTAATATGGACAGGAACTATTGTCATTAACACTTAACCCACTTACCCTGTCACACCAGGGGAATCCATTGGCTCACAGCCTGTGAATGTAGGAGTGACAGAACGCACTGGCCTGTTACAGATGGCCTGTATCACTACCAAATGGCATACAGTCCTCTGCTAAAGGCCTGTGCCTCACCTGTAGTGCCAATGTATGGTATCTCATGGGGTCCCAACTAACAACCCAACACAATCAACAGAACACAAATGCAAGGCAATGTTGACAAATCCCAGTAGCATGCCCACCATGTCCTACTGCATGAACTGTGGACCAATCCATAAATACAGCTGGGATGAAGGGCCAACTATAGGAATACATCTCAGATATCGCTCGCATAATGTTAGGAAGAGGATAGACTAACAGAGTGGGGGTGTAGAAGCATTGACGTCATGGAATGTGTGAAGTCTGAAACTCTGATGTGTGCCCATACTACCCCTGCCTGCAAACCCAGTAATGGGTGGCTACAAACCTGCTCATAAACCACAATGTGAAGGGGAAAAGACCAGATATATGAGTCCTGCCTCTGGTTAACCTGGGTGAATCTGTACAGTTGAGAGGTATGGCCTCAGCAGGATATGGCCATTCTGTTAAGTCGATATATGTCCAACAAGGGGATCCTCAGCCACCATAGTACCAAGGTGCTGGACCATTTACACAGGCACATCAGCAAGTGTCTGCAGCTACCACTCCAGAATGGCATGAGTGTACAAGAATTTGTAGGCTGCAGACCACAATACTGGACACAGCTTCATTCATCTTGTATTTCCCAGGAAATAACTGTGAGCAAATAATTATATCTGTCAGTCGTCAATGACATAATACATCACAGTGTAAACAGTACATATGTCTGAATATCTCTTTTAACACCAACCATGTAACACAAACAGCACAGACAGAAATAGTTACAGTATCCCACTATCTGTCGCCCATTGTCACTCCATATTGTCAATCTATCTACAGATATCCTGCAGAAACAGGGTGCTAGCTTTAGGTGTAGAACACCAAACACTGGAATGGAGTGCAACCCTATCTGGAATGGATTCACACACTCAATACAGAAGGTCATACTGGGCATGCTCCTACACTTGGAGAAATGAAGCCCATGTCTAACAACACAGTGGACTATACATATCTGCCATGATGTCTGTGCACATACACTAAATTGTACAGCATTCATGCTTCGCACAAACATTGGATAGGAATACCCATACATATCCAAGGCCGACAAACTATATGTCAAACATACACATACAGAGATGTGGGGAAGAAAAAGACAGTGACAGAGAGAATTCCATTATGAGGCCTGGCCCACCCAACACACATCGAATTGGCCGATATCACATGATGTGCTGATGTCAATTAACTGTGTAACACGATAGTACAATTCAGTATTCATCTAGCATTTGTAAATTCAGTCCTGTCAAATGTAAAGTTGTGTGCAACTGAATGTGTGTGTGTGTTTCCAGAGAAATTATTTATGGCCCATTCACACACACTGCACTTCCCATTGCCCATGTTAGCACTCCTGCTGATGTTATTCACCTTGAAATAACCCTCTGGCCAAATCTTAGCCCTATAAGGTATGTGACATTCGCAATATGTGTGTAATACTGTAATATAGCAAGCTAGTTAGGTAGGAGTTCTAATCCCAGACATGGCAACTGTTAAACTCTGTGTGTGTGTGTGTGTGTGTGTGTGTGTGTGTGTGTGTGTGTGTGTGTGTGTGCGTGTGTGCGTGTGTGCGTGTGTGTGTGTGTGTGTGTGTGTGAAGATGAAATATTTTGAGGCCATTCACACTTACTACACCTCCCATTGCCCTACTTTAGTGTCCCAGTTCTATAAGCTACTTGGCGCTTGCAATAACTGCTTAATACTGTAGTGTAGAAAACTAGTTATTTAGGAGTTCTAATCCTAGGCCTGGCAACTGTGAAACTGTGTGTGTTTGTGTGAGGGAGTGTGTGTGTGTCTTTGATGATACCTGGTTTTATGAACATTCACACTTGCTACTCTCCCCTTACCCCTCCTTTAGCACTGCTGCTGATGTCACTCACCTTCAAAGATTCTGTTGAACAGCTCTCCAAAATACAAGCTCTGCGGCTCTTGCGATAACTGTGTAATGCTATAGTGTAGCATACTAATTAGGTAGGAGTTCTCATCCCTGACATGGCCACTATGAAACTGTGTGTGTTTGTGTAAGAGAGTGTGTCTGTCTTTGATAATACTTGATTTTATGGACATTCACACTTGCTACTCTCCCCTTAACCCTCTTTTAGCACTGCTGCTGCTGATGTTACTCACCTTCAAAGATACCTTTGGAAAGATCTCCAACATATAAGCTTTGTGGTGCTTGTAATAAGTGCGTAATACTATTATAGCATACTAGTTAGGTAGGAGTTCTAATCCTGATCCTGCCAACTGTGTAAATGTGAGTGTTAGTGTAAGATAGTGTGTGTATCCTTGTAGAGATCTGATTTTGTGATCATTCACACTTCAACACTTCCCTTACCCCTCCTTTACCACTACTTCTGATGTCACTCAGCTTCAAACATACCTTGGCACAGATATCCAACATGTAATCTCTATGATGTGTGATGTAAATGCAGAGCAATGTAGTAGCAATAACTACATAAGTATGAGTTTGAATCTCATCCATAGCAAGTGTTTATGTGTGTACATATGTATGTCTGTATCTCAAAGATTTTGGCCCCATTTACACCCAGGACATATCTCAGTACCTGACTTTATCAGTAATGCAAATATCATCCACCTTAGAAGTACCTGTTGCCAACCCCAAACCATGTAAGGTCAGTGGTACATGTAGTAAATGAATAACATAATGGTCCACAAACATTGTTAGATAGAGGTTTGAACCTCACCCCTGGCAAATGTGTGTATAGGGTAAATATTTTTTGGGATCTGTCACCTACTACCTCACCCAATGCCAGTATTTACAAGGGCTGTTGATGTTCCTCATCTTAGATGTACCTTGGGATGGCATCCATCTTTTAAGCTCCGTGGCATGTGCGATAAATGTGTTACACTGTCATAGCCATACATAGCTAGGCTGGGGTTTAAATCGCAGTATTGGTAAGTGTGTGTGTGTGTGTGTGTGTGTGTGTGTGTGTGTGTGTGTGTGTGTGTGTGTGTGTGTGTGTGTGTGTGTGTGTGTCTGTCTGTCTGTCTGTCATCAATATCCTGTGTGGAGGTTGCTGTGATTGGGTAATAACAGGATCCATTGTGAAGGGGGGGGTTGCTAAAATATTATGTTGAGGACGTAGTATATGTCACAGTGTCCACATTACAAGAACAAACAGATATCAGACACCGGAGAGGTTGGTGTAGGCAATCCACAGCCCTAAATGTGACAGTATGGGTTTGTGAACAATATAGGCAACCATTCTATTGCTCAGAGAATACTCTCCACCCACGTATCATACACAAACACACTTAGCTAGGCAACAACCACTATATTGGTAGTTCCCCTGTATAGTGCCTCCCAGATAATAACCATGGTGTGATAGCAGTGGACTACATGCCTTTTGACCACAGCAGTGCCACTGACATCAGAAAGTACTTTGATGTGTTACATCCCCTGACTGAGTGTGTGTTATCCAGCATGTAAAAGGACATGGCAGCCTGTTCCATCCCCTCAGTAGCCAAATAAATGCATACAGTGGCCCTTTTGCCATGTTCCCCCGATGGATGCTTGCAACAACTGTAGAGTCTGCAAACATACCCCACAAAGGGAATACCATGCCTTATACACATGCCCTGTATGGACAGATGCCACTAACTCCACCGAATACCCATATCATACTGTCAATGTAGGTGAAATCACAGCCTTAGTTACATAGCTAGGTCACACCAAATGAGGCCAGGAATGCTACATCAGAATATACCAATCTGTCCAAGCAACATGCCCCAGATACCTCAAGTACACTTCCATACATCAAAGAACATGCATGTGGGACATATGCACAACCCAGACACTGTCCATGTTATGGAATATGGGTTTATATTAGAAGACCGAATGTCCACAATCAATAACACCTAATGAGCGATACATAAATGCCGAAGTACGAAAAAAGCGAAGGACGTAAATATCGAAAACCAGAATGCCAAACGTATTTCTGTGGCCAACAGGGTGATTGTGGGGAAGAGGAAATATTTCCTTTTCCCCACTGTATTGCGATCTCGGTGTTGGTACATATAAGTAGGGGCTGTGGGTGATGCAGGGGGGCTTGTCCCCCTGCAAAAGTGTGATTAATGAAGTTTGTTTTTGTAGGTTTTACTTACTGTGTGATACTGCTGTTTGAACTGCGTTCAGCATTCTGGTTTTCAATATTTACATCCTTCGCTTTTACGTAGTTTTGCGTTTATGTGTTGCTCATTAGGCATTCGCGGTTGTGGACATTCAATCTTATAATATAGACCAATGGAATATAGATCACATACATGGGAAGCAGTGCACATCACTGGCCACCCACAATAGAAACCCGGATGTGTGGATGGTGAATACAATACCCAACCCTGGGGACCACTCCAGGGACTACACCCCAGAGGCACACTTGGGACTATTTTCATGTGGCTTGATGCCAAGGTATTCCCTTGGCCTAGCCTTGTAGAGCTTTCAGACCCATTCACCTACTACACACCTGTGAAGAAATGAACCTGTGGATCTCAGTACTAGCAAGTGTGTGTGTGTGTGTGTGTGTGTGTGTGTGTGTGTGTGTGTGTGTGTGGAGATGAATGATTTTGAGGCCATTCGAACTCACTACACCTCCCATTGCCCTACTTTAGCATGCCTGCTGATGTCAGTCATCTTGAAATAACCCTTTAGCCAAATATTAGCTTTTAATAACTGTGTGGCACTTGCGATAACTGCATAATACTGTAGTGTGGCAAACTAGTTAGGTAGGAGTTCTAATCCTGGTTCTGGCAACTGTGGTAATGTGTGTGTGTGTGTGTGTGTGTGTGTGTGTGTGTGTGTGTGTGTGTGTGTGTGTGTGTGTGTGTGTGTGTGTGTGTGTGTGTGTGTGTGTGTGTGTGTATGTCTTTGTTGATACATGATTTTGTGGACATTCACACTTACTACAGTTCCCTTACCCCTCCATTAGCACTGCTGCTGATGTCACTCACCTTCAAAGATACCTTTGGACAGCTTTCTTACCATGTACGATCTGTGGCATGTGTGATAAATGTGTAACACTGTAATAGCAATACCATAGGCAGGTAGGGGTTTGAAACTCAGTCCCGCTAAGTGTGTGTGTGTGTACGTGTGTGTCATCAGTATCTTGTGTGGGTGTTGGGGTGATTGTATAATAACAGAATCCATTGCAGTGTGAGTTTTGCTACATTATTATATTGAGAACCTATATATCCCAAAGTCCACATTACAAAGCTAACAGTTGTCAAACACTGTAGAGGGTGTTGTAGACAATCCACAGCCATAAATGTCTACTGCCATGTGCAATGACTATGTGACAGTATGGATTACTGAACAATATAGGCAACCATTATAATACCCAGAGACCACTCTACATCCACGGATCATACACAAACACCCTTGGCTCTTTCTCTCTTCCATTCTTACTTTTTCTCTGTCTCTCTGTCTCTCTCTCTCTCTCTCCCTCTCTGGTAGATGTGGAAAAATACATCTGTTTTGCAAAGACAACAGCTTGACTTTTGTAGGTAATGCTCTTGTTCAGCTGATGGCCTGTGCATGAATTGGAGGCCCCCACTTGTTAATTTTATGTGGAACAGCTGCGGTATCTTTCCTATAGCCAATTGCATGGAAACATACTCCTACAACTAAGCACTTCATGTGGGTGTTGGCCTTTTACCTTCACTGTCTGAAAAACTTTATGTGGGTGTCTGACAAACAGCATCACAGAGGGTAGTTGGAAATACCTCTTACAACAAACACTGTGGAGACAGACCAACAAACTGGAGGGGGATGTTCCAGTCACAGGGATAGAATGTAAGTATTGCTGTTCTACATTTGAAGTAATGCTGGTTTAACAGGGTTTGTGTGGATATGGCTGTTCTGCTTGATTTAAAGTCTGGCATGACAGTGTTATGTGACTGAGAAAACTCTCACCTGTAGGGCTATCTGCAGACTGGCCAGAGTTTGGAGTCTTAGATGTGGTGTGTTACTCACACAATTACTGTCTGTATAAATGCAGTAGTATACTCTGATGATTGCAGTCAGTAAATGGTGCCATCCTTGGCTTCATATCCCTCAGAAGAGATATGTCACAACAAATCCTGTTACACCAGCAATTTTCTCAGTTTATCAGAGCAACATGTCAATATTGACCCTGTGTTTGTGCCTCTGTCTCCCAAGTCATTCACCATTTGTTCATATGTCATGCAGTAATGGGTGGATATGCACAGTATATCATTATTTACTGACGTCATTCCTGATATTAAGCCAGTGATATATCAGACTGGCAGACATGTAATGTATAGGAGGCCTTATATTTGAGGAAAAAACCTGGAAATTCTGTTGTAGTCTCTACAGTAATGAGGTCTGTGTACTTATGGTGATTGTTGACAGAGTGTCAATATTGTGTAGCAATGTTTTGAGAATATGTTATTTGGCCTAAGTACAGACTGGAGTAGATGTCAGTGTTCTTAATCCTGTTCTATCTGACGTTGCATGCTACTCCAGTTTCTGGCACCCTATCAACTTATATGTTTGTAGGGCCAGACTGAGACATGTCCCATACCACAGTCAGGCATCAGACTACACTGTGAATTGGGCCAGTATATGTAGGGTTAGTGTGTGAGTGGAAAATATGATGATGGTTTCATTCATCCAGTCCACTTACTGTATTATTAATTGGGCTTACCATAATGTGACGGTGACTGTGTTGAGATTGGTTGCGGGTATGCACTTTTACATTGGTGTCTCTTATTCCATGCTGTCACATGCCTGTAGTGCCTGCTATACTTGCAATTACATGTGTATTCCCTCATAGGAAAATTGGGTTAGTGTTTTTTCAGTCTGCCTGTAGTTTAGACAGTGCTTGGTAACATGCCTAGCAGCTCAGTGTCTTTACCTAGTGTGATGTTATGTCCAGATATTTGTCAGATGTACTGTTGCCTGACCGCTATACATGTTGTGTATTTCTAACAAAGCAGTGTGATGCTGTGAAGATGTATGTCATTAACTAGTGGGAAGTATGTGGGCTTGTGACATCTGCTCCTCCAGTTAATATGTGCTAGGACAGACAGGAGGGTGTGAATACATCAACTGTGCGAGCTTATCTACTCCAGTATTTGTGATATATCCTCATTTTCATGGCTGTAAACATCCCCTTTGTCAGGCTTGGTCCACATGTCTTGCACTAAGGAGTTCTGTATATACCTCTCAACTGATCAGATTGTTTCAGACTGTCCATGTTTATTGCTCATATTTCTGGTGTATTCCACAGGACCATTACTGTGATTGGTGTGGTACTTCACTATAATGATTTTATTATGTCTGTCAGTAATTGATGGCGTACATCTCAGTTTCAGAAGAGCCTTCCTTCACAACATGTCTGTTGACACAACCCCTGTGACTGTAGTAGCTGTCTACATTTATAACTGCAATACTTACATTATGTTCCCTTGCACTAAGAGGTTGATAGTTATGGTGCTGAGGTATGACTCCACTACATGTTATGGGCATATGTTTCATATATATATATATATATATATATATATATATATATATATATATATATATATATATATATATATATATATATATATATATATATATATATATATATATATATATATATATATATATATATATATATATATATATATATATATATATATTATATATATATATATATATATATATATACACACACACATATATGTATATATATATATATATATATATATATATATATATATATATATATATATAATATATATATATATATATATATATAGCCATATCCTTGTTATGTGTAAACATGAGTGTTGTATATACCTTCTCAGATGTATCCCACCATATTTATCTGATATGTGTATATTCATATATAAAAACATGACTGATTCAACACTATTTTCACTAACAAGTAGTAAACAATTGTAGTAGTCAAAGCTGTGGTTCACTATTATTCAGTATGTGTACTGAATGATATATTTGAAAAAGCAACAGACATTTTTACAGCTCAAATGGATTAGTAGTTAACTGCTGTGACTATAGTCTAGAGGGTCCTGGGTTCAAGACCTGCAAGGACTAGTTATTTTGCTGTTAGGCAGAACAAATAATGTTGGATACAGAGTATTAAGGCAGTTTTGAGCAGCTTTAAGCGGATTTGCGCAGGTTTGGGTGACGGTAACCAGTGCTAACTTATCGTTAAACGAAAAGGCACTTACAATGTGTAGGCTTCACTTACTAGTGCGCAAAACAGCTTAGCATTTACTTTTAAGCAATGCTTACACCTGCTAAGCATAGCTCAGCCCTGGTAATCAGTGATCACATTCCATTCTGATAAAATAGTAGGGTAATGACATCTTTAATAAGTATGTTTAATTCCATGTACATAACATGCTTCTATGTGCTTTCATTACAGTAGCAAGGGGTGTGAGTATACAGTATTGGACACCTGAGTATACATGGCTAGTACCACAATCTTTTCTCTTTGTATGTGTTTCATACTTGGGTAATATCCCAGGTTATATGCAGTCACACTTGCATTTATTGTATCATTACGTTACTACTTTTAACAGTGCTTTTCCAAGTAAGAATATATTGCAGATTGTAGTACTGGAAGCATACAGCCCTGCATGCAAAGCAAGACTCTGAGTACTGACTATCTTGTTCTTGGTGCTTGAGCTGTATGTTTTTAAGTATCTCCTATTGAATATTGTTCTGATGTGTTGATATTAACTGTAGACTACTATGTTTTTAGGACATGTAATTGAGGACTGCTGCCATGTTGTAATGGCATACCTATCAGTTTCAGATGCCTATATTTCAAAACAATCATCCTAATGCATAACCTGTTGGCTAGCTAATTTCTGTCTGTCCTCTGTACAGATGTGCAGATGTCCGGTGTCCATCTTGGCTGCTTACTGGCAGTCTCTGATTGACTGACACTGACATGTCTGCCCAGCTGTGTTGTGAATGCCACAGCTAAGAAACCCCACTCTGTATGCATCACATGCCATGGATACCTCAACCAGACTACCCCGATAAACAGAACATGTTTGGGTACAGGTCCCTAAGCCATACACTGGCCATGTTATGCAATATATGTTGCATACATGTCAATTGGTGCACCTCACTGGCCCTCTTCAAAAGAAAACCAGATGACTGGATGTTGAATTTAACTGTCACCCTGGGGATCACTCAAGTAGCATTGTTTGACAGATGGCCCACTGGCAAATGTCAGGTGGCATGATACCAGTGTACCCACATACCCTACTCTTCTCATTTCTCCATGGACATTAGCCTGGTACACACCTAGGAACACCTGCACCTATGGACCTCAGTACAGACAAATGTGTCTGTGTGCATTACTGAGAATAACAGTGTCTGTGTGTTTGTAAACTTGTAGGTGAAAATACCCTGAGGGCCTTCTCACCCACTACGCCCCCCCCCCATTGCGATACGTAGAAATGGCTGCTGCTGTAATTCACATTAAATGTACCTTGTTACACTCTTCATCCTATGGGCTACATGGAGCTTGCAGTGCCAGCATAACACTGTTCTACAAATGAATATAAAGGTGTGTTATTTACCCTCTGAGTCCTGGCAAATGTATGTGTGTGTGTATATGTGTGTGCAGTTGTGTGTGAGTGTACATATTTGTAGGAGACTGCATTCTGAGTCCACATTCTCAAAATAAACTAAACCTTGACATACACTATAAGGGATGGTGATGTTGCTGACATTAGGAGAGCCATGACAAACCCTTACCCTACTATCCCTGTGGCACATGCAATAAATACATATTCCTGTAGTAGCACTGATTAGATAGGCAAAGGTTTGTATTGTAGTCCTGGTCAATGTGTGATTGTTGCTATGTCAGAGCATTATCATTGGTTTCAGTGAGTACAATATCCAATGTGGGGTTACGGTGCTGTGTATACTGTCTTTACACTATGGTACCCCCAGTACATGTCCCAAGCTCCACTGTATGAGGACTGCTGTCACCATCAACTATATAGGTAAATGATGACACTATCCAGCCCAATGATGCATGTGCTGTGTGCAAAAACTCTGTAACAGTATGGACTCACTGACCACGTAGTTAGCACTGCAAAACCCAGGTCTGTCAAATGTGTCTATGACTGTATGTGTTTGTCAATGTGTATATGACAGTATGTCATACTATGTATTGTTCATTAACACCCAGTACATCCCCCTTTGCCATACTGTACAAGGCCTGGTGACTTTCTTCACTTAACAGGAAGCTTGGGACACAGCTCACCCTACAAGCTCTGTGGTGTGTGCAATTAAGGCCAAACACATTAGTAGCAATAAGTATCTAGGTAGGAGTTCTACTCTCAGTGTTGCCAAGTAAGTGTGTATGTGTATGTAAAGAGATATACTTTAGTTTGCAGTAAATATATTTCCCAGGAGATCATTTATCCGAGAACTAACTGGCAAAAGGTAACATTTCAAAGCAATCATCTTGTGAAAATTCATTCCATCAAGACTGGTAGTGGATGTGTAAATGCTCTCTTTCCCACTGTACAGCTGTACAGTGATACTGGAGTGGGTATATATAGTTGGGTGTGGTTGTTGTGGGCACAGTCACCAACATTGGGGTTATTGTTGTGCATATCCCCCCGCTTATTGTGCTGTTATACTGTACAGTTTATGTTAAGAGGTTAAGTAGTTGTTATTCATACTATGAGTGGTTCTATGCCACCCCACACCCTCTAAAAGTGTGGGTTGTGCCCCCCACACCAGCACACCTATGCTTTGCGTTATTCACAAACATTTGGTGTGTGCCACCCAGTACACTTACCATTGTCCACTGTAGAAGAGCTGCTTACATCAGCCACCATGCACTCACCTGTATACACCCCTCAGACCTATTATCCATGTGGCACATGCAGTAACTGTTACACAGACCTGTTACTTGTGTTCAGCTGTACCTGGAATATGACACAGTCAATGTGTCACCACAGTGCCACACCCCTTATAGGTAAGGACAGCAGATCAACATCCTGCTGACACATAGACACCTAGAACACAAACAGAAAATATTCTGGAGACCACAATCAGTCAGTGTTAATAACAGCTATAATGCATCATGGCTGGACAGCTACACACCCTGACATGTAAGCATTAATCATTCCAGCTGACATGTTAAACAGCATTACATTGCTAAACCTTAGTACATTCACCCTGTGCATAAGAACCATATTAGCATGTCCTTGTATTGATGGCATGGATGACAGGGATGTGGCATAGGTATCATCATATGCACAGGGTGTGTTGTGGGTTTCCCAGAGGCCTAGACCGAGCCGTTTGGTTGACATCATGTGTTTGGGTTAGGGGGTTATTTATTAAATGACCTGTTGAGATGTGGTGTGTGCAGGTATAGAGGTTCCCTAGCTGTGTTACTGATGTGTTTGTGTATGTATGCACACAGTTCTGCCATGTGCCTGTCATATACAGGAGTATTTTCGACATCTGCAGACCATACATGGAAGGGTGTACAGTTTACCATGTCCAGCCATGGACACGGGAACTGTGCCTGCCAGGGATTGCACAGGCACTACCAAGCATAAACCCAGATATGGTACTCTCCCCTCATGATGACAATTGCCCACTGGATCTGCGGCTTGTTGGCACCAGCCCGGACCACATGCATGTGGCCTGCTGTGTTGTGGTGTAGACAGTACCCCTGCAGTGCTGGTAGTGGTACTGCCACTACAGCAGTGGCTGTGAGATGTTGCACATCCATGTAGACCTCCACCTGTTGGTGTTGCTGACATATGTACACATGGCTGACCCCCTACTCCCACCACATGCTCTACAACAGACATCACATGGTCGAGGATTCCCACCATCTCACCCAATCATCTATCCATGACCTCTACAAAATAATGGTGGGCACCTGCAAGATCAAGGATGTAGTCACATACAGCAGGAAGAGTAGCCCTCTGCAGCCTCAGACTATCTCTGGTGTAACTATCCATATGTGCCTTTGCCTCAATGATGGCCCAAAACATGTGTCTGGTGACACCTGCTGTGGCACTTCTGCCAGGGGGCATGATGGCTAGCAGCCCTCCTATGAGCACCCCCATACATCTGCCTGTGTGGGACCTCGCTGGTCATCCGGCTATGGCTGCTGTGTACAGACACACTTGCCATAGTCATCACTCTTTCACTGTCCCATGCCACCACCTGCCAACTGTCCTCATCTATGGCCACTGGTGATGGGGTATGTATGGACATTGTGACTGTGTGCGGGGATGGGTTGGATAAAAGTTGGGTGTCTAACAATGGCACAGATTCAGCCCCTGACAACCCTGCCTGTGCCTTACTATGTCTATCATCATTGTTAGAATCTGTATGAGCACTAACATCAGCTTGCCTGCAGGAGGCACCCTGACCCACCTAGCCACCTGTGAGGGGAAGACAAGAAATGTAAATTAAGACCTGTACATTATGGTTTACTTCTACATACACACACTCACACACACACACACACACACACATACACACACACACACACACACACACACACACACACACACACACACACACACACACACACACACACACACACACACACACACACACACACACTTACATACAGGTGAGGTGGCACAAAGATATTACACAGACCTCTCATTACCCAACAGTCAACATTCATGACATATGGCACTCAACCGCATACACTGCAGCCATACTCAATCCTTGTTACCCACATTATACATCTTTGTGAAGCATGACTTGTGTTAGTAGGTGATTCCCATTCCCCTGGAACACACAGCACCCATGTGCACAGTATTGCTGTGCACCTGTACAGCACATTGGCATGTACTCTGCACCATACCTCACAAGTGTACACACCATTGCTGAATGTGTATATGTGTGGCAGTTATGTTTGCTATGTTGCTCATAGCACCCTATGTATTTGTCTGACACATACCTGGGATGATATGAGGACCGTTGTCAATAATTAATGCCTAACCCTTGATTTGCATATCTCATCATCAGCAGTGCATGTATGTGCAATAAAATCCAGTTACACTGATGACTTTTAAAGCTTAATGTGGATATGAGGAGTATACACACCCTTGTTGACATGCCAGCCTCTTCTATGATATGCAGTGGGGACACAATACTACATTTGTTAACATTACACACACCTGATATGTGACATATGACCTGCAAATCTAATGCAGTATCAAACAAATGTTCGTCATGCAGATGCTGAATGAGATGCATACAAAATGTGGTTTGCATAAGTGTGCACACCCTTAACACAATGGTTTGGTGAAGCACCTGTTAAGTGAACTACAGCAGTCACTATTCCTGGAAGAGGTATACTAGCATGGCTCAATCTTCACTTGCCATTATTTGGTCACTCTGCCCTGCAAATGTCCCCCAACTCTGCCAGATTTCAAGGTCAGCTCATATGTACAGCCCTTGGAGGTCACACAGTGGCTTCACTATTGCTATAGAGTCAGGGTTATGTCTGGCACAATTCATAACATTGACTGTGTTCAGATACATCCATTCTTAGTGAGCTTTGGATGTATGCTTCAGTTCACTGTTGTGTTTCAAGCTGACACCCCTCCCCATCCTCAGCCTTAGTGCAGATGCTTGACAACTATGGGCCAGACATGAATGTTATTTTGCAGTCTTCCATATTCCAAACATCATGTCTACCAGCCTAGTTCCAGCTAATGAACAGCAAACCTAAAAGTGTACACTGGCATCAGCAAGCTAAAAATTGGGGATGGTTGCCCTGAGGTGGAGTGAGGTGTTGCTTGTGCACCACATGTATTTTTATGAATACTGTCTGTAGTTTGAGTCTTGGTCTCAAGACACCATTACACATTGCAACACATGCCTTTAGGAGACTTAATGTTATGCTTATGCTACCTGTACAGAGCCCTGGATAATGTTTCATGTGTGAAAACTCTTCCTTCTGATTACCCTAACCCATAGGCCACACTTATGCAGAATCCAGTCAATTGTTGACACAGGTACTGCACAGGCAGTGCCTGCCTAACATTCTTGAAAGTTCCTCAGTGTTGCTGCATGTTTCTGGACAGCCTCCATGACCAGTTTGCAAAATGTTTTGTCATCTGTTTTGGATGGGCATCTGTTTATTTTCCACATCAATGCTGTCCCATACTTCATACACACATACATGACTGTCTGCACTGTTTGCCATGGTATATGCAATGGTGAGGTGAGGTAAGGCTACTTTTCCTACTCCTGAATGTTACCTTTCAGATATGGGATCCATTTTGTGGTTTCTTAGATGTGTGCAAGTCACGGCTGCCTCTGTTGCAGGTGAGTGGGCAAATGTAATGGACATACTTCTTAGACAGCAGACCATTACTTAGTGTGACATTGAGGCCCTGTACTTGATGGCAGGTGTGTTCTCAAGAAGAGTGACTGCTGTCAGTACATCACACGCTGCTTCCATAATATATTATTTGGAGTGTGTGCAGACATATGCTTCCAGTGTTTGTTAAGGTTTGTATTCCCCATATTTGTTGTCCTAACATAGGATTCCATATTACACATTCATTGCTCATGTTAGGATCACATTACAGGTTGTAAAAGGTGTGGAATGTTTCATTCTGGTTTGCCATTGTTTATATCAGGATCAGGTGCCATTGTAATAGTGGTGTATACACTGTTGTAGCTACTGTATAAGGGTAATGTTTCAGACATGTCCCTATTGTAGGACATTTGTCCCACCATTATGTTCATCTCTGTCCAAACATCTTGCACTGACAGGTTGATAGGTATACTGCAGGACTCTTACATACCTTTCAGATATGCCACCATGGTGACCACTGTGATGCAGTGCAGTAACACCAACAAAGAGTGAACATGTATAGCATGCATTATGGGTAGCTGTGTTAAATGTGTGCATGGCATATAGCATGGCCATAACATGGCTGGTGTATTGGCAAAAATGAACAAACCAACTTCATACTCACCAGCTGCAGGCTGCTGCCCCAGTTGTATACCAGAGGGACCTAAATAGTTGTGTGAGAGAAGTAATGTCAGTAGCCACACCTGTGGCATTGGTACAGGGTGGGAACAGCATTTCAGCACATCGACAGTACAAACCTACAATACTAGAGATTATGCACATCTGTTCATTACTACACTGCAGCAACAGACTATCTTATCTGACACATGCATGTAGATACTTTACAGATGAAAATGGATAAGCAATAGTTGTCTAGTAATGTGCCCTGGGGCCTTACCTGCATGCTCCTTGTCCATTGTGTGGGAGGCACCCACTTCCAAAATGCTGTCTTCAGCCTGCTGGCTTGTCTGGTGGGTGGGTGCCCCAAGGCTGGCGAGGAACTCCTCAGCATGTGTCAGTGGGGGCTGGATGGCATGATCCCCACCTGTGGTTAGCCAGTCCCTCCTAATTGCAGCAGCATTCTGACGGACATGGAGGATTAGATCTGTGCACCAATGCTGCACCTGCTTATAATTTTGGTTGTGCAGGCTGACATAATTTACCCTGTGGATGAGCTCATTCCACAGGGCATTCCTCTCCTGCAGATCCTGGGCCCTGCAGCCAAATAGTATGGCATGATGCTGGATGAGGAATTGGATGATTGTGTCTTTTTCAAGGTTCATGAATGCTGGCAAATGTTCTCGGGGCATTGTACCTGGAAGACATAAACAGGAAAAAAGGTCACAGGACCTCATATGGATGTCCATGTACACATCACCAGTGGATATTACTTGCAAATAATCCAGACTATACCATAACACTATAAGCTAACATAGCTTTGACATCTTGCATTACACTCCTGGCCCTGGCCTGTTCAGTTTCTAGTCATAGTCATCCTTACAGGAAGTCACCTGTGAACCTACATGCTTGCTCAGATAGAGGTGCACTTGCTTCCAAGTTGTGGTCTGTACCAATGCGTCCCTGTACAGCCACTATAGCAACCTATTATGTGCTTTGTGTCTTGCTTTTGTCCACCAAGAGTGATTACTCTATCGTTGGTGGAGGCTGGTTGTACAGGTCAGGTACTGCTGATTCCATATAGCTACAGTGGATATAAAGTGTACACACCCCTGTTGCAATGTGTGGTACTTGTGCAATTGGAACATGACCCCATAAAAGCACATGTCAACACAATCCCCATCTGTGATGTGTCTTATAGCCTGGTCAGTTAAATAGGGAACATAACATGTCCTGTGAAAACATATGGGAATTAATACTTAGTACAGTAAGCCAGTTGAATGTGTGTGTGTGCACCCTTACACTGATATATCATGTAAACACCTGCTGAGATGATTACAGCATCCATTTGTCTTGGTTTGTACTCTAACGTCATATCACATCTTCACTTGGCAATGGTTGCTCACCTTCCATGAAACAGCTTTGTTTCTTTTTCAATAGAATTGTACAGGTTATGGGTCACATTTGAGGTGAGAAACATTTTGACATGAATTTCTGTGGTCACATTGGCATACATCACACAGAACTGGCATTCCAACAGGGGTGTGTACACTTTGATATCCAGTGTAAATGGGTGTTGATATAGCTGTTAGTGGTAGGCATGGATAGTGGGTCATAACACAGTTGTACTCTCTTGTTACTACCTGATAAGCATGCCTACTGTAGTATCCATATCAGTATCATGGCAATGCAACAATCAGTAGCAGTACACCTTTCATTTTGTTGTATGCAGTGACAGTGATATTATACACATGTGCAACATGCACATCCTATTTTCCAGACTGCTTATGACCCATGTTTTTACTTTTGTGACTTTCAGCTGAACACATGCATACATACACATGCTCAGGGGATACCTGGTATACATTTGTGTTCTATGTCAGTATGGCACACTGCATTTACAGTCTTGCAGTGCAATCATAGGTCTCAGCCTGTTAGATCAGGACTTCTGGGCATTGGTCCACATCACCGGGTGACAAAACAGGGAAATCAATTTTGATAAAGTATTACTATAGCTGCCATAACACAAGTATATGTGTAAGTGACTACAGATATATGTCACAACTATGAACATTGTCCAGCAGAACACTGTACAATTGAATGTTATTAATTCAATATATCACATGACGTTTAACACACACATTGGAACGATGCTTTACTATGCTCATGCCCTATATAAGTATCCTATATTTACAATACAAACATGTATAATACTCATATTCACAGGTAACATATGGATATGGGCAACATCCCAGTAATTGACCTAGCACTGGCACAGACATGACTGTTTGACAGACATTCTAGTGGTTGCCATATGTGAGCTGTCCTTTCCCAGGGTGTGTCAGGCTCCTAAGTTGTGACCCAACCTATCCACCTCTTAGAGCATCACATGTGGACAAAGCCTAACATTAGGGGGCTATATATAGGGACAGATCATAGATATGCCTATTACAAACCTATGAAGTTTGTAGCATGATACATTTCACATTACCATGACTGTTCTGAAGGTGGTGGAATTTGAAACTCATGTGTCTGTTATTACTTCATTACTTCCATCTCCAGCTCTTTGCCAGACTAATATACATGTTTAGAGGAACAGAACAAACATGATGATGGCTAAATCTTGATATTCTGTGAAGATCTGCACTGTTGACAGGTGTGGCCCACTGCAGACAGAGCCAAATGCTATGTCCATAGCATTTGTTCATCAGGACATCATTACAGCAAGTATTGATGGAGCATATACATCTTTTATAATTATCTACCCATTATTGCAGACCAAGTACTACATTCAATTACATGCTTACATGTTTCACATACCTGTTTTATCTTCAGGTTCCTTCTTTTTTTTAGGATTCTATGTGGTTTCTATTTTTTTTTGTTTTGGTGCCTCTCTCTCTCCACTACTGGGATTGAGCTAGTTTGAATAGGTTGAAGCATGGCTTTTGTAGGTGTTGCTCAGGTGAGGGCCTCTGCACCAGTTGTTGTTCCCCACTTGCTAATTGCATGCAGGCAGCTGTGTAGTTCTTCCAATAGCCAATGTTATAGCAACCCACTACTATAAATAACTACATCATGTGGGCATTGTCCCTTTACCTTGCCTGTATGGAAGACATCCTTCATGTGTGGGGGCAGCAGTGTTACAGACAGCAGGTAGGAATACCTCTTACAACAAGACTTGTGGACACAGGCCAACTATATGTTTGTATAAGGTTCCAGACTTAGGGGCAGTGTATGAGTATTGCTGTTATATGCATTGAATACTGCTAGATTTACAGGGTTTATGTGTACATGCTAGTTTTGCATAGAATGCAGTCTGTCTGCATAGCTATCAACTGTGGAGCTATCCACATGATGGCCAGAGGATTGGCTGTTATGTTTTGTCTGTTCCCCACACAGATCCTGTCCCTGACTTATCAGTAGCATTCTCTCTGTTAATTGCTATCACTACATGGCAAAATCCATTTGTGTTTCTGACTTCATATTCCTCAGTAAGGGTATGTTGCAACCAATCCTGTAACACCAGCAACTTTCATATTGTATAATAGCAATATTTCAAATATGGCCCTGTGTTTCAGCCTTTTTCCTCCACCTATATACCAGGCTTTGTCCAGATGTCATGCAGTAAGAGGTTGATAGGTATGGTCTATCAATATTTAGTCTTGACATTCCTGCTATCATTCCAGTGTTGTTCTGGACTCCCACACAAGTTGTGGGGTAAGGGCCATATATATATGAGGGCTACAGACGGACAACATGTGTGACCCTGTACAGTCAGGAGGTCAGTGTATAGAGAACACTGTTATATGCCCTTGTAAGACATTTTATGGGGCAGGGGTATTAAATGTTTTTACCTAGGCTGTTACAACATGTGAGGAATATCAGTAATAAGAAACATAAAGGTATATGGCTGTACATTTTCATACATTTCACTATGGGAACACTGGTGGGCTAGACTTACACATAGTTCTGTTTGTCAGTATGATAGTAACATTTTAAGTTAAGCATTATGTAAGGGATACATTTACATTGTGACAATTGATACTTTCCCCCTAGGGGTTTGACTACAGAGTGTAATTGGAGGCTGTTGAACTACATCTGTAATTAAGTGCTGATTGATTCTTGTCTTTAAGGCAAATAGGTTCATAGGTTCATAGGTTGGTACTAGGCTATCAGCCCTAAGGCCCAGACAAGCCTAGCCATAACAATTCCCTGGATATTTCTTCCCACAATATTTACTTACCTGGACCCCTGTCTAGTAGGACGACTGACATGATCCCGGGTGAATTTCCTATCTCCCATCCAATCGTCAAGGTTATTTTTGAAGAGCGCCAAGGAGGATCTCTGCTTGACATGTATGGGCAGTCTATACCAGAGTATGGGGAGTCTCTGGGTCAGGAACCTATCCCTTCAGCATGTTTCGTTCATTGTGATGACAAGGTTTAGATCCCGGGAGTGTGTGGCAATGAGGGATTGGGATTTCTTTAAGTTGAGCATGTCCAACAGCTCTGGGTTTGACATAGCCTTGTATGTTAAGCAGAGATCACCTCTGAGTAGACAATATGCCACAGAGTATAGCTGGAGTTTTTATAGATAGTCAGTAAAGGGTGTCTGCTTTAGGCCTGTGATTCTTTTAGTGAGGTATTTCTGTGGCCTTTCCAGCTGTTGCAGATGTCTTGTGAGGTACATACCAAACAGGGCATTGTACTCTATAATGGGTCTAATGAGGGATGAGTACAGTGGGACAATGATCTCCTTTTTTCTGGATGAAAAGCTCTTAGTGATGTGGTGTGCCACATCTAAGGATTTCCTAACAGTTGTGGCGATGTGATTATCGAAGGTGAGACCTCTGTCCACCTGTGTCCCTAAGTCTCTCATCACACTTTCAGTACTTGGTGTACTGCCACCTATGTGGTAATTTATGGGTACTTGGTTTTTCCCAAAGGAGATAACTATACATTTCATGGCATTAAGCTTGAGCCCATGGCTCTGGCACCAAGCATCTGTTTCTGTAAGGCCCTTTTGTAGAATATCCACATCATTTGGGGATTCAATAATGGCTCCCAGTTTGCAGTCATCTGTAAACTTTGTTAGCCAGAGTCCCTTAGTGTTGGCCTGTACTTCAGAGAAGTAGATGTCAAACAAGAGCGGTCCCAGGACTGAACCCTGATGTACTCCACTTGTCACTTCTCTGGAGCTGGATTTGGAGTCGGCTACTTTTACAGTCTGGGTTCTGTCAGTAAGCCAGTTGGCAACCCATTGAGTGACATAAGGATTTATGCCCAGCTTAGTAAGTTTATCTTTGATTCCAGAGTGGGGGATGGTGTTGAAGTCCTTGGCGAGGTCCAGATAGGCTGTGTGGACTGCCTTACCCTCGTCCACAGCTCTGGAGACTGATTCAAAAAAGCCAATCAGGTTCAGGAGACAAGATCGGCCCTTCACAAACCCAAACTGGGTGGGGTCCAGTATTTTAAGGTTGCCAATGTCTTTATTTATAAGTTCTATGATAATGCTTTCCATGCCTTTGCAGATCAGGCTCGTCAGACTGATGGGTCGGTTGTTCCCGGGATCCAAGGTGGATCCGCCCCTTGTGGATCGGGATAATTGTATCTTTGTGCCACTCAGTGGGCATGAAGCCTGAGGTGAGGCTATGATTAAACATGGCACTTAAGTGAGGTAAAAAGTTCACAATCAAAAGACACAGGAATTCATCACAGAACGCCAAATTTAATAAACGAAGCTTTCGGGTTCTCTACCCTTCATCAGCACATACAATCATCTAATTACTACATTTATATAGAGGTATAATTAATGTGAGGTGCCAGTTCATTTTGTAGTTCATGTAGTACACAGCCTGGTATGTCATCTGGTCCCATGGATGCTGTATTTTTAGCTTTGGAGAGTGTGGTTTCTACCTGTGTGGCCGTGATTACTGGAATTTGGCAATCTTTTGGTATTGAGATGGGCCCTTTAGGGGATGAGAGGGGGGTGAAGTTTGCCCTAAGTCGATCTGCCACAATATTGGCAATATCCTTGGGATCAGTATATTTAATGCCATTCTGTTGTAGCTCAGAGCATATCTGAGCATTGCCATTAAGATTTTTGACATAACTATAGAAGGCCTTGTGGTTGTCTTTGGAATTTTTGGCAATTTTATTTTCGTAACTAGCTTTGGAGGATTTTATCAGGGATCTCAGCTTCTTACTGAGGCTGGTAAGGGAGTTTTTTGCATCCTGGGATTTTCCTTTTTTCTGCAACAGTTTCTTTCTTCTGTTGTATACTTTGTTTATGGCAGGGGACCACCGGATTGGCTTCCTTTTTTTGGAGGAGCATGTATTGGTTCTATTTGGGATAGAGCAATTCATGCATGAGTGGGTGTGCTCGTACAGTGCCTTAGTGTAGGATTCAGCAGTCAAACTTTCATCTCCCATCTGCATGGGTGTCATGAAGTTTGTCACTTGTGACTTGAATAACATTCAGTTGGCATTGGAGAAGTTTTTTACGGAGGTTTCCTTACTGGGGGTGGGGGTGGAATGTGGATGTCAAGGGTGATTTGCTTATGGTCAGACCTAATCAAAGAGGGGTGACCACTGGTGTGGACCCTCTATTTCCCATGTTGGTAATGACAAGGTCTAGGATATTGGAGCCCCTGATAGAACAATGGCTTAGTTGATCCAGGGCACTGGAATTTATAAATTCCAAGAACCGTTGGGAAAAGGTGTTGGTACTCAAATAGTTTTCTCAGTTAATGGCAGGTAGTTGAAATCACCCAGTATTAGGGTGTTGGGTTGTATCTTAATATTGTCCAGTATGTTTAGAAAGGTGTAGTGAGAATCGTGGGGCATGGTGGGAGATCTGTAGCAAGCTACAATTTGGATTGCAGTCTTACCTAGTGTTAGTTGCACCTGGAGAATTTCAGATGCATTGTGTTGGGCAACTAGCCTGGAGGTGTGAATATCCTTGGTGAATATGGACACTCCTCCATCTTTAGTGTTTCGGTTTTGATTTGGTGGCCGAAAAGTGTGGTAAGAGTTGTAGCCTGGTATTGCAGGGGTGCTCTCTGGAGCCTTGAACCAAGTCTCAGTTACTACACAGATATCGATGTTCTCCATTTTTAGGAGTGCCTCAAGAGAGTGCATTTTCAGGTTTAGACTTCTAGCAATGAGTAGTGTTACCTTCAGATTTTGCATGCTTGTATCTATTACAGTGGTGGTTTTGTCCTTTGAACCTTGCCTAAAAAAGGCATTATAGGAGTGGTGAGAGCTTTAGCCAGTAACCTGAATCCCAGGGGCGACAGATGCAGACCAGCTCTGGCAAAGCATCATGGTTTGTCAATCATGTCATCCCAGGCAGGCAGATACTGGATCCCCCTTGAATAACACCAGAAGCTTAGCCAATCGTTGAAGTCAATCATTTTGTCCTTATACTGTGGTATCATTCTGGGCAAAGACAGGATGCTACTCAGGTCTAGGGTCATACCTGCCTGGGCCACATGATCTGAGAGCTCTTCCATGTCTCTTTTCATGTAGCCCAGGGAGGTATGTCTCAAGTCATTCACTCCAACATGGACAATGACAGAGTCGTATCTGTACTTGTTGTGGAGTGACTTGAGTGCATGGTCTATGTGGCGGATCCTGGCAGCCGACAGGCAGCTGACTGTAATTTTCTCCTTGATCAGCCTGGTGAGTGGGACATCAGGGTGCCTGACTCCAAAGTCACCTATGACTAAAGTGTTGGGTACATTGTCTTGCCTTAGGGGCTGTTGTTGGTTGGCACACTGGTGTTGT
>NC_056726.1:1955816143-1955818643 GCF_019279795.1 Protopterus annectens
GATATGGTGGGGGGTGTCAATTAACAACTTGTATATCCTTGCAGTGCTCACAACTTTAATGATCATTGCTCTAATCATTACTCTACAGGTATTATTACAATACCATATGGCCTTGGTTTGGGCACTGGCATGTTTGTACACAGTGTATACTTCAACAGTTTTGTAGCTACATTCTACTTCTCTTACCTGGTAAACCTGTGGGGGAATGTTTGTTAACAGTACCTGACTGTTTCTACACATATTTATGCATACAGCTTACTACCACTCCCATGATTCGAACCATGGCTGTGTGTGCTAAAAATATAATAATTTGTGTTTCATCAGGGTGCGCTAATTTGAAAGTGCTGTCACTTCTTTCAGCATCTTTTGTCTAACTCTCTCTTGGTTGTACAATCTGACATTGTAATTACAACATTTTTATACAGACATTCCTAGTCATATTTTTATGTAGCACAGTATGAGAAACAGTTGACACAACATTACATTCCATACCAGATCTTGGTGTATGTGACATGTGAGGCCATACAATACCAGAGTAAACACAACCTGTCCAGGATTTAGAACTTTATTACCAGGTAGTTACACTTTTATTTAAATATGACCTATATGGAACTATTATTGTCATATTGTCTAGTTTATTCAGTAGAAACCATACACATTTTTATAGTGCCAAGTGACATTTTACTCCTTTATATTTATTTGGTATGAATATTACAAGCAGGACTGTTACTCACCGGCCGAGTGATAAAGCCTTTGCAACCTGCTGGCATGGGCTTCCTGGTTCACAGCCCACTCAGCTGCAGCTGTAATGAAAATAGAGAAACATTTATGCATACTTATCCCTTACATATACAGGCTGGACTTTGATAAACAATTATTGCTATGAATACTTACACACTGCTGGGGCATTTCCCCTGTCTCTTGCTTCTTGGACCCACTGTTCCAAGAGCTCCACTTCCTCTGTTTCAAGTCAGCATAGTGGTGCTGCACCTGCTCACCAGCTACAGGGATACCAGTGGCACTAGTGAGATCATGGACGAGACTTTCCGAGGCTTCCACTTTATACTGGGAGCCCTGGTACTGTCCCTGCAGCAGTCTCATGTCATGATTTTTTTACCAGGAGTCCTACCATGACCTTGGACTCCTGTATGCCCCAGTGCTGCACCTAAAAGTGCATGCCCTTTCCAACACTTGCCATACTGCCTACAGTGGAGAGCTACAACCAGTTATGAGCTGTAGTCCCACCTGTGGGGTTTAAATACAGCTGATTTCCCTCCCTTTGCCATGATTGGACGGCTTTGAAAATGTTGAGCTAAGCTAAGCTACGGACAAACCTGCTTAGCTAAAGTTGGCAGTGCTTAAAGGGGCAGGTTCAGCAATACTTACCAATGGGCAAATCCACTTAGCTGTGCTATTCATTGCTTAGTATTCATATGTACACAATGCTTACACCCGGTCAACATAACTGTGCAATGCTTAGCATTGCTTATGTTTTATTATATTGGTCTACCACCTGTATTGGATTGATTTATCATTCATTACATAATATGTATTTATTTTCCTTCCCTGACATCCCCCAATGTGCTCTGATTAATTTATTCTTGTGTGACTATACTGTATGGGGCACTTGTGTTTATATGGGGGTTTCACTACTTTATTACACTGACACCTCACATTTGGGCCTAATACACTACTCTGGTTGCGAAAAATCAGTTACTGCTTACATAAATATACAAAAGTTAAAATTTTTATGTTTACACATACAAAATGGAAATGTCTTTGGTGAGGCTTGACCTGTGAATGACTACATGTAAGGTATACACTCTAACCGCTACACTATTGCACTACTGTTTTTGCTGGATGTCTATTGCTTTTTAACTTATCATGCCGTTTCAGCTGAGCTACACTTAAAATTTATTGGGTATATATAAAAAATAATTTATTTGTTGTGTTTTTTTATTTGTATCCCACAGAATATCCATGTTAATGGTGAACCTGTTATTCTATCAACTTTCTGCTTTGTAGGGATGATTGTCCCTTATGGCTTTATCCACATTCCTTACTCTGATGGTTTGGGAGGTGTGTGTTATGTGCTTATACTAAACCTGTTATACTATCAACTTTTAGCTTGGTAGGGACGATTGTCCCTTATGGCTTTGTCCAGATTTCTTATCCTGATGGGTTGGGGGTGTTACGAGCATTCTCGCCCATTTTAAATTGCCGATTGGCAATTCTGGGGTGCAAGGGGGGCATGTGTATTGTGAGAGCTCTGCTCTCAGACACACTTCCTGCACTTGTACACAGTACTGTGTCTGTTTTACAGCACGGCAGCTCGTCTTCATACATATGCATGGAGCACTGCCGTGCTGCACAAGAACTGTCCCTGCCGTGTAGGAATAACTTATTCCTGCATGGCTGCTTGCTGAATCCAGCAGTCTGTTGTACATGGAACTGAGGGATAAGGGTACTGCAGTTTGCAAGGTATCGCACTATTGTTTGG
>NC_056726.1:1955821143-1955981143 GCF_019279795.1 Protopterus annectens
TTAAATTTATTGAAAGATATTTCTTAAACCTAAAATAAAAATAATACAACCTAAATGCCTGTTTGTTGCTAAAAATTTTGTAAAAACAGGATATTTCATGGGGCTATATTTCTTAAAAACATATGCATTTAAAACTGTGTAGAACATTTATTTGTAAACTAGATATGTAACAGGTATTTACTACACATAGATTACAACTTCACAACTCTTAATCTAAGAAAGAGCACTAGTGATTGAAATTTACTCATTTAACCCCATTGCATGTAATAGCAGTCACCAATGCAGTTCTGTGTAGGTTAAGGTGTCCTCCCCCCTTACCCCTTCTACATTTGTTGTTGACTTTTTTTAAATTAGCACTCTAAGCTTGCCCCCCTGAAAGAAGAAGTTTTAGGGAGAAGAGCGATTTTCGGCATTTGCTGTTCTGTGTCCTGCTCCGTACATATTTTTGACATGTTAGTATACTAGACAGAAAGGGGCATATGCAAAGAAACTGCAGAAGTAGATGTTTTGTTTTTATTCTAGGAATTGCTGCATATCAGAGGATCACAACAAAAGAACAAAAAAAAAGAAGTTAATGTAGTAAATGTGTTGGCCTCAGTGGTCAAGCAACTAATAGCCAATAACTGGAAAGGGAACACAACCCTAAACAAATAGGACATATGTAAGTATGTTATAGGAATAATCAGAAAGGTGAAAAGAATACATAAAGTACAGGGAGACAAGATATTGAAACAAAGGTGAAGGATACTCTTTTTTTCCTTTCACTTACCTTTGTTGCTGTATGTAATGGAACTGTTACAAATGAGCAGTGGCTTAAAAGATCTTACATATATATTACTTATAGGATCTTGCTCTTATGTATTATTTTTTTCACTGTTTTGGATATTTTACCTGTCAGTAATGTAGTACAGAGCTTCACCATCCTATCTCCACAGACAATTGAAACCTTAAAGTTTAAATATAAAACGCATGCCCCATATGAAATTAATATCATGTCAGTCTATGCTTAGTCTTTGCCCTGGAAGGATTGCTTCTAGACTGGCAATAAAGTGGTTTCAGACATATTTGTGGTTCTTGTGTAAGTTTCTCCTAAGTATATAACATTCAAAACGAAAATAGTGGTAATGAGGATGTTAATGCCTCCACTTTAAACAATCGATGCATTAAAACCTATGAACTGACTTTTGTATTTTTCTGGGAAAAATACTGTTTGAGTACTGGAAAATTAGTTATTATTGAATTTAATATTTTAGTCCAGAGCATTTCATTCACTTTAACCTGTATTTTTTTAATTTTTACTATTTGTAAGTTTGCTTTGGTTGTGTTTAAAATCTGTTTTAATTTTGCATGTGCACAGACAAAAACAGAAAACTAACTAATAAGCCCTCTGGCCAGTAACATGACTACACTATGAACCCTTTTGTGTATTTCCCAAGTTACAAAGACCAGCAAACACATCCTGCAACAAGATGAATAAACCCCGTCCCCCCATTGTAAAAACACAGTAGAAGAGCCTCACAGGTGGAATGCTACCACAAACCAACTAAACAGCTGGTTGGGAATCCATTGCTGAAGGCAATTTCAATGTTGGTGTGAGAGTGACCTAAGTAGTAAGTGCGATGTCATCAGCATCGAGAATAAGTGGGAGATGAGGAAGGTCACCGGGAAGTCTGTTACTAGATATGGGGAAGGGGGGTGGATCCTTGTGGCCCACCTTTGGTAATAGGTGCAGATTCTGATTGTGAGGATCCTATTTTAACTCTGAAATGTCTTTCAGTGAAGACATTCTTTAAACCAGATAGTGGCATTTGGACTGATATCAATTACATTTAGTTAATTTTGAAGAAGATAGTGGTCATTGAGGCCAAATGTTCTTGTCAGGTCTATAAACAGGGAACCTGTAAGGAAGCCACTAACAGATTATCACAATGTTATTAGCTTGGGAACAAAGTGCTGTCATAGTACTTCATCTGGGGAAAAATCCATGATGTTTGGTGGACAACATATGGTACTGCTGGATATATAGAGATAGCTGAGTGCAATTATCTTTTCTAGAATTTTGTCCAGAGGTGGGAGGACGAATATTGGACTGAAATGAGAGGTATCTTTTGTGCTGGTTTAATTTGGGAGGGACTTACTTACAACAGTTTTCCAAATCTGTGGCATGATATTTTGTGTGAGATGTGCAGTATATATGTGGGTGAAAGGAAGGCATAGATGCTCATTGCAGTGTTTTTTGCTGCCAGATCCAAGAGAGATGTCAGTGGTAATATTTTCAAAATTAATGCATTTGAAGTGGAAGTGAGGGATGAGAATGGTGGTGCGGTGGGAAATTAATGATATGTGGGAGTTATGGAGTTTATTGATGGAGAGTTGCTAAATTCTTTAAGGAAATCTTCTGAAGAAAGTTTTTTGTGCCCCATTAAATGGTGTTTGTACAAAAGATTTCATGATAAGCATTTCTTCCTGTGAGGATAACTTCTTCCCAAAAGTGTTTGCGAATGTAAAGGGATAATCTGTTCTTTCTTTGAAGATTTCCTTTGTGCCTTGTGTTGGACTTCTTGGCTAGGCTATGTAAGGTTATAAAAGAGGTGTGGCTGCATTTGTGTGGGGTTGTTTCCATTTTTTGCCATTTTTTCTCCTTCAGAATAAGAAGATGTTTGAGTTCAGTGGATACCCATTTAGTTTTAGTAGGTTTATAAAGTCTGTGGATAAATGAGAAGAATTTGTCTTGCAGCTGGAGTAGAAAGTTGGTTATGCTGATGGCAAATGCATTAAGGTCATGTAAGAAGAGTATATGGTTCCAGATGTGGGCTTTTAGAAAGTTTATGAGTTTGTCAATATTAATATTGCACTAGTTTCTGAAGGCTTTTAATACTGGTAGCAGTTTTGTAGGATGGTTGGTTGTTTTTAATGTGATTGGGTAGTGGCTGCTTTGATGGTAAAATATTTATGTTGGAGAGAAAGTTTGGTTTGGTATGTCTGTAATCATGCAGTTGAGTTTGGAGTGTTTGGAGGACCTGAGGTTAGGTCTGGTTGGTTCTGTTATGAATTGAAGGAGACCTAGGTCTGCTAGGAAAGTATCCATGTCAGATTGAAAGAGGGCCAAGATAATTAAGACTGAAGTCCCCTAGAATGATTACGTTATTTGTTGTGTGTGTGTGTGTGTGTGTGTGTGTGTGTGTGTGTGTGTGTGTGTGTGTGTGTGTGTGTGTGTGTGTGTGTTAAGGATGTTAATGATGAATGATTTGAATTTATTTAGGGAAAAGGGGGATGGTAATAGGCTGTAGTGATCAATAATGGTTTGCCTTTGTAAGTTGGAAATTTTAGGTGAATTGAGTTAGAACTTGAGTTTGAAGAGGTATTTTCTTGGGCAATGACTTTTGGGTTTAAGTTATTTATTTTTGTACATGATTAGAGCCTCCTTCAGATCAGTTACCTGCTTTGGCATCACTGGCATATTTGTAGCAGGTTATAAAGTGTTGGAATATGGAGTCTTGCTTGACCCAGAATACTGTAACTGCTAGAATGTCTGGATTGTGCTGCAGAAATAAAAGCACTTAGATGGTCTAGATTCTTTATGATGCTATGGACACTGAGGAGGGCACATGCCAGTGTAGGAAGAGAATTAGTTCCAATGTTGAGGAAAGGGAGTTGTTGGTCCTGAATTTGGGTTCAATGTTACTCTTGAGAAGGAGTATAAAGATTATAGAGAACAGTCTAAAGGAGGTCTTTGGTGTTTTTAGGCAGAGAGGATAATGTTTCTGAGTCATAATAATTATATAGAAGAGTGACCCCTGCAAGTGGTAAGCTACAAGCAGGACTTGGCCTATTTTCTGGGGGTGTTGTAGCAGTGGTTTGTTGGTGTAGAAGTTATGGAAGTAGGGGCAATACATGGTGATATGACAACTGGTTGGGTAAGCATCTGATGAAGATGTTTGGTATTGGTTGAAGAGATCAGGAAGTTTAAGAAGAAGGAGTGAGAAAAGGGTAAGGTGTGATAGCAAGAACATTTTATTTGAGTGGATGTGTGCTGTGTTTGTATAGGAAGTTGTATATGGGAGTTAAGACTAACAGGAATATTGGAGTTCTGGCTTCGAGTATTGTGAGGTAAGAAGGTTATGTGATTTTATTGTGGTGTCTTTTTAAGAGGTGTGTATTGAGGGTGTGACTATGGGTAGAGATCTGAGCGAATATATTGGATTGTCTGTGGGTGACTAAAAATTAGGGGTGAGAGGTGAGAGTTAATTAGTCAAAGCCTGTTACTAAGGGAGACCTCAAAAAAGTAGGTGCAAATGCATGAGTTGTTCAGAAATGAGAATGTGGGGTAGGTACTACAAGGGTTTCCAAAGCTGTTACAACAGCCTAGAAGTAAAAGTGCTTGGAAGAGTCATGCAAAGAGCCACCATAGAGATTCCTCCTATCTTAACACAGTCATAACAGAAAAGAAGTTGTAATATACTAGGCATAACTGGACAGGTAAGTGGGAAATGAACATTAAGCATACTTTTCAACCTGCAGACATTGAAAATAGGAAGAAGGGTCCTTGAAAAATAGGAAATTCAGCTAAAAATCTGGCCATCTAATTAGCATAACATCTGAAAATCAAAAAGCAAGTAAATATTCTCGCTGCTACTAGGAATGTGAGATACTGCCGAGAAACACATTAAAAAAACAAAAATGTCAAAATGATTGAAAATATAATAATTTTATCAAATAGACTGTAAAATCTGTAGACTTTAATTAATTCTACCACACAAGGTAATTTATTATTGCTTCAGGAAAAGGTGAGTTGTAAGATGCATGTCCTCTTTCTTTAAATTATTGCTGCCACTAATGTGTTGGTCATGTGTGTGTGCGTGTGTGTGTGTGTGTGTGTGTGTGTGTGTGTGTGTGTGTGTGTGTGTGTGTGTGTGTCTGTACTAGACTGCTTCAAAAATTACATGTAATGAGGGAGATTCAGAAAATTGAAAGGGAAAATAAAGCATGAAAATAGGGGCATACCTTCTAAAATATGGACCTCCTGAGTCGGGCCTAAAAATGGGAACATTCCTCCAAAACAGGTATGGCTGAGAGGTGTAAGTGTTTTTTTCTTTTTGCTTGCTATTCTTTGCTAAGGTGCCTATGGGAATGCTTTGGGTAGAATTCACTAAACTGCTGATATCTGTTTGCAGTATGAGGACGTACCCAGGTAAATTAGCAAAGTTGTGAAATACCTGAGGTGGAAAGCAAACAGTATAAGAACTAAAGACAGGGGAAGTACATTTAAGACAGTAAGAAGAAGAGAAAAAAGTATTGCTGTGTCACTTTTGAAACTCTACAAACAAAATAGTATACCCTGAGTCATGCCACTATAACATAGCAGATACGCAAACACATTCAGCACAACAAAACCACTAAAGGTTTCAGTACAACTGGCACTGTTATAATTTCCTCAAATAACATTCTACTATGCAAAAATTAAGCCTGAGATACAGTTTACATAATGCAAATAATACATATAGTAAATGGGAAAATGGACACTGCATGCTTGTAAAGAAAATGCAAGCAAATATTCTGCAATAGAGAGCTGATGCCACTCTCTCTAATGTAAATGTTTTTGGCTGATACAAATATTACTGCAGAATACATGAGTAATAGCTAGCACACACCTGCCAGTATAATTATTCTTCCATCCCATTAATAATAATCTAACGGAAATCACTTCCAAAAGAGATGTGAAGGACTGTTAGAAACTAATGGATGACTGCAAGTTGTTCCATATGCATGGTCTGTTTTTTCAAGCCATAATGACAGCAAGATACTCTACTTACCTGACTGTAACTGTTTTAACCTTTGATGAGATACATGCATTATAAGAAGACATTTTAGACTGAATGTGCATTATTTTACAGGCCAGATTTCTTTGTTTCTTTCAGGTATTGACTTATTATCATCTATTTTTCCTGCCCAAATAAGTAACCTTTTTTCCTTGCATATTTTTGGTATGTTCTAATTATGCGTGAAGAAAAGCTTTATTTAAAAATGAGAGCAAATTCTGATTTACCTCAACATTCATGATGGGATAGGAAGCTATGTTTACAATACATTTAGAATTCCAGTAGCATTTTCCAAGTTTATAACTCAACATATGTCAGTGCAAGATCAGTCAAAGCTCCATTCCATGTTTGCATTATGATTCACAGGTCTGTAGATTAGTAATTCACCAGTGTTTATGCTTACAGGATGCAGTCATCCTAAAATCATTAGAAAGACCTATTTTAGCCAGGAAGAGCTATTTTGGTGGGGTACCACAAAGTACTACTCCAAAAGGTAAATAACTTAATTTTGCATTGAACATTAAACTGACTTTTACTACCTTACTAGGAGGCAATATCCTACTGCCAGAAAGGCTTTATGACTCTGAGTATCAAGGCTGGTTTGTTTGTACAAAGACAAGAAGATGTTTGCTACACAGCTTAACAACTAATGTTGACCCTGCACTGTTTAGCATAAATTATACTTTAATGTCACTAGAAAAGCATAATTAAGTTGTGAAGTCATGAGTGAGGCTCTGTATTAGGATGTAAGGTCCTGTGAATTCCTTGATGGTAAGTTTTTAAACTGCTGACTTGAAGGATTTCAGTGAGCATTCAGGACAAATCTTCTGATAAGAATATGGGTTTTCTGCATAATCTTCTTCATATTTTAGCTCTCACTGTATGATGTATATTGATATCAAAGTAATTTGTTTAATTCTTATACACATGAAACATAAACTCCAAACCAAATCTATTGTTCCAAAAGCTATTTACATATAAAATAAGTTCATGGGTATACTCATCTAAAAACAAATGAAATCACCAACTTATACCTTTTGTGTTATTTCTCAGAGAACTTCCAGATAGGTTTTGGCAAGTCCAGATGCAAGTATATGCATCTGGACATGCCAAAACCTATAGGAATGTTAAAGTCAAGGCTGTTCATTTTTGCACAATGCTTGTATTTTTTATTGTGAAAGTGCTGATGAAAAGAAGTAACATGGGAGATATTAAATGTTTTGTCTGTCTATCAGTTCATCATATACACCATAAAAGTGAGCTTTTTTAGGACACCTGAATTAAGTACTGTGAACAAAATAATACTCTTAGAAAGTGAAATGTTTTCTAACGAATGTATAACCACCTGTTCTTTATAAGACCCAAAAAAGGGCTATTATATTGATACTGAATTAATTAACTGTGAACAAAAAAATGTCTATGCTTAACAAAACAATCCTTAATTCTTACATTGTATTAACATGGCAATAACACTTGGATTAAAACTAGACTGACAAGGGCATACTGATAAAGCAAGGCATCTAAATGTTTTTCTCCACTCTTGGTATGCACATGCAGCTATGTTAATTAGGATGCTTTTGGGACCCTATCAGGAGTGTAATTCCACTATGTATTTTTCATCAACCACAAATGAGCATACTAATTAGGATGTTTTGAGACCTTATGCAGAGTTTAATCTCAATATATGTTTTACACCAACCACAGACGACTGCTGCTTTCACCAAAAGGTCCCTGCCACAGGCTGCAGGTGTATAAATGTGAACATGTTATTTAGTTAACTTATAACACTGTGAATTTTATAAAGCCATCTGTAAATGAAAGCACTCATCTATCAAATAATAAAGGCATTTTGAAACATGGTTAAAACTGACCTTATTCCTTTTGAAAAGAGGGATTAGAACATAGAGGAACAACTTAATGACTGGGTTATGTACAGGAACAAATTGACGTCTGTTTCACGTGATACTGGTCAGTTCGGCAAGAAAACCAGGTCTATCTACAATAAACTTTTTTTCTCTATTAGTCCTGCACCTCATTTAGAATGTTTAGGTAAGATGATCAGACTTGTTATATACTAAGTAAGCCCTTTGATTTATTTGTTTTAATGTATTTTTTCCTCAGAAATTCCAAAGAGTTGACCCACTGTAACAGCTTCAAATTAGAGAGCATCTCATGAATCCAATATATATCAGAAAGAAACAGGACAAACATTTGACAATAGAGCCAGGGAAAGCTTAATTGCCATCCTAAAATGAGCACCCCGCTGGAAGAAGAACAAGCAAGGAAAAACACAAAAAAGCACTGTACCACTGTGGAACTGAACGGCAACAAATGCACCATATGGAGTGAACATTTATCCAATTGGAGAAACAACTAAAAAACGCAAGGGCCTATAATTGCAAGAAATTGGGTCTAACTAACAGCATATAAAATAAAGTAAAATATTACCCAGGTGCTTCAGACTCCATAAAAGGGCAATGTGGAACAATTTAGATGAACGACTTGTGTCTGAATGGAATAGAACACTCAAGGAAGTAGTACTAAAGTTTGTCAGCATTCTTTTAAAATATAACAAATCCAAGCGACAGTGACGGCCAACAACTGGAGATGGGAAAGGAAAAGCACAACTAGCCTTATACACATAATTTAATTAAAAGAACTAAACTACAAAGTGAAATTGTTTGATGAAAAACAAGGAAAAGAAATTGAAGAAAGCAAACAGGAACATCAATGACTAGAAATAGGCTTTCTAAAAAGGATTTCCAGACAGAAACTTTTACTACAAATGCAACAGTCAGTGAACTAGCCAAAGAAGCAAGGGTGAATGGAGAAAGACAAGCTACAGGAACACCTACTACCCCCAATAAGTTACATTCAGACAACTGTCCCCTACCAGAGAGCAGTACTACCATAAACCCTAGAACTAAAACAGAATTTTTACAGGGTCCCACACTGAACAGATCAGACTTAACAACCAACGCAGTCAAAGCAGAGAACCAGATTGATCATCATCGCCTGAAGTTCCCCAAAATATTCAACACTCAGGAGCAACCATGATTCGCAACCACAGCAGACACATGGGCTTTACTAGCTGTTACTGAAGGGAACCACATAGGTTCATAGGTTGGTACTAGGCTATCAGTCCTAGGACTTATACAAGCCTAGCCATAACAATTCCCTGGATATTTCTTCCCACAATATTTACTTCTCTAGACCTCTGGACATTTTTGATTTCAACAAACAAAGGATCCAATTGTCCCACCAGACCCACTACCATTGAATGGATAAAACCTGGAAGGGGAAAAGAGATCTGAGGGATATGAGGAGCTTTCATCATGACAACCAAGACTGAGCTCAGATGGTTAAGGTCTGGAACCATTTGACAAAGCCTTTCTCATCCTTAGAGGAAAGAGTGGTAGGAAAGGGCATAACTTTTCTCTCTCAGGACTGGAGCAATCTCATTCAGACAGTTATAGACTTAAAAATCAATGGTCATATGCTAAACCTGGAATTATTTTTAACAAAAAGAAAAGGGCAACAACAGTAACAATATTACTCCAAGTATACGAAAAAGTAATAGAAACAGTAAAGTAAGTTTTGCTCTCCTGTACAGCCAACCCTTTTAGTATTTGCGAGTAAATGTGAATCTGATATAAGAAGGATACTTAATCATAGTGAAAAGTAATTATACAATATGGAAAAAAATCGAATCATAATACTAAAAGAGCAAAGTAAGGATAAATCCCACAGAGTAATGAAAGTGGATAAAGGTGACTGCATAGTAGTCATGGACACAATAGCCTACAAGTACAACATTGTGTCAATGCTCAATGACCATTTCTACACCAAAACAAACCTTGTGACAGTACAGGAAGCATATGGTCATTCTCTGTAACAGGCACTGTGAAACAATTACTAGTATCCTGTATACTAAATTACAGCCCATGGCAAGGTATGTGCTCCTTATGCATAACTGCTTGTTTGAGGGAGAGGGGTCGTATCAAGACAGGAAAGCATTTCCTACAATAGATACTGTTCAGCAATTACATAGACTAAGGATGAGTGAGTAACTTATACATCATCATGTTTTTTGAGGGATGGGGCAGAGCATGTCAGGCCACATAGCCGTTGTCTGTAACATGCACCATGACAATTACCTGCATCCTATACATTGCACTCCCTGGGAGGTATGTGCTCTTATGCATTATAGTGTATTTGTGGGAGATGGGTTTAATATTAAGACAAAAGGCCATTGCTAGAGATACTATTCAACAATTTCACAATCTGAAAAGGTGTGCTGCTAATGCATTTCCATGTCTTTTTTAGGGGGGGTGTCATATCAAGTCATATGGCCATTGCCTTCAATATGCTCTGTAAAGTAATTATCCATAGCCTGTAATTTAGAGCATAGCACAGACACTTTGAAGATATGTGCTGTTTATGCATTACCATATGTTTTGGGGAGATTCACATCAGCCATGTGGTCACCGGCTGCAGCAGAGGCTGTTTAGCAACTACATACAGCATGCAGACTACATTATGGATACTAATGAGGTATATGCTGCTTATTAACTACCAAGAATTCATGTCAGATATATGGCCATTGCCTGCTACTGGCACTGTTCATCAAGTATACACAGACTGTAAATTATATTACTGAGAATAGGGAGGTATTTACTGCTTATGCATTGTGGGTTCCTGTCAGACCTCTTGCCAATACTTTGCAACAAGCATTGTGAAGCAAGAACTCATGGCCTCTAGGTTACAGTACTGACACTGAGGAGGTATACGTTGCTTATGCATTGCCATGTGGTTTTGTGGGTGTGGCTAATGCCACTCCACATGGACAGTGCCTGCAAAAGGAATTGTTTGCCAAATACACACAGCCTATAGACTGCATTAAGAAGACAGTGGAGAAATGTGCTTTTTTGTGTATGACCTTGTTTTGAAGATAGTTTTTCAATGATGGAGCTGTGGGCTGCAACATAACAATTGAATTTATTAACAAGTGACTGTGGACTATGTTATGGGTAACATGTAAATGTATATGTATAAAAATAATTTTCAATACATCATTTTATTTATTTTTTGTCCTTATATAATGTCTATATTTCAGATATTTCTAACTTTTTAACAGTCCAACTCTAATTCTGTTGTGTTCATAATGCTTGCATTACCATCAATCTTTTCAGTGTGGAGATATCTTTTCAATAACCTGCAGCAGAACAGGAGCCTTTTGATATGTCTGAGATAGCTTGTCCAGGTTAAAAAGAAAATGAATAAATAAATATACATTACAGTAGTGTTTATTGAAATGAATCTCAGAAATCAAAGCAAAAATTGAGTAGAGCACTTAGGAATTGGTATAATAGAAAGGAAAATTAGCTAGACTTAGAAAGGCACCTTGCCTACTACAAGATAGTATTTGGATCCACTACTTTTAAACTATCATATAAAATAAAATAAAAAAGACAATCAGAGTACACAGCAAAGTGGTCTTTATTGTGCTTAAAGCCAGCACTCACTGGAGAAAAGAAATATATGAATGGAAAGAGTTCAAAAGAGCAGTTTTCCTCAATAACTGCCATGAATCTGTTTACTTGGATATCTGAAAAGGAAAGGAGTAAAGGTCAGTTAGTATGCTAATGAAATGCTAAATACCAGTACATGTCAATAACATTTTTTTTGCTCTTTTTGGTTACTTGGCACCTTACCTAAACACAGCACCTTACAGACCAGGGTAGTGATTGCATTACATCAGAATGCACAAGTGCTCCTCAACACCACAACATCACTCAAGTAATACTTTGGTGTCTGTGTTTGTCTCTGTTTGTGTGTGTGTGTGTGTGCGTGTGTGCGCGCACGCGCTGGCGTGCACATGCACAGGTATGTATGTAAGACACACATAATATGACTGTATTATGATGATATGTGCAAAGAAAAACAAAAAAGCCTAATCCTTATTGGCATGGCAGGACTATTTGGCATACAGAACAATAGCTCAAACAATGTATAACAGCACAGCACAATACATACCTGTAGTGTTACACTATCCAGTGCATAAGTCAGATAGAAATCTGTCTCATATTCTTATGATGACACATGCTAGAAGGGGTACAACTTCAGCAGTATATTATGTATTGAAGCAACCTGTATCGCCAGTACAAACACTTGAAGTCAGTTGAGTCTGGTCATGCATAAATAGTAGGTGATTCCTGAAATAACTAAACCACCAAGGAAATGGTTAGTCAAAACAAGAGATAAAGCATGAAGTAATCCACTGGTAAAACACTATTTCACTATATGGCACAACAGAAATAGCCGCTACAATAATAAATAGAAGCATAGAGCAGTAGCCATACACAGGCAGAGTATAATACTTACAGACTGTTAAGCTTATTTCAGGTAGATCCATCATGTTGAGTACATTCATTCATATACAAGTGACAGTAGGACTTCCTGAGTGTGGACTGAAGTGTTGAAACACATACCATCTGATGTGATAATCACTCAAGTATTCAAAGTATATATATATATGGTCGACTGCATCTTTCACTGAATCCTAGTTTGGTGAATATACTTGCGCTAAAGTGCTATTCACTGAAGCAGCACTTTCACGTAAGTATGCTTGTTGTTCCAGTCGTACTACTGTGCGGTAAGGGAAAATTCCCTTTTCCCCACTGCAGTGAGACCTTGGAGTGAGAATATTAAATAGGGGGATGTGAGGGGTGCAGCCCCCCAAATTGGGGGTGCAGGGGGCCTCCAAGTAGATTTTGTGTTTTTTTTTTAACATACTTTAATGAAAGCGCTTTTTCGATGAAAGCGCTTTCGTTAAAATGTGTTTGGTGGTAATGGATTCGGGCTATATATATATATATATATATATATATATATATATATACATACATATATTTATCTATCCATATATCTACCTATATATATATATATATATATATATATATATATATATATATATATATATATTTATATATATGTATGTATATATATATATATATATATATATATATATATATATATATATATATATATAAACTTAATTTTTGCAGGGAGCAAGACCCCTGCAGTGCCCGATGTGGAGGACAAGCTGCATATCCCTGAATGTATATATGTACCAGTTTCGAGATCATCATACCTCAGAGAAAAGGGGATATGTCTAGAAATAGCCATCTTAGACTTGGTATATGGTAAGTCCATTTTTTGGCCATTCAGTCTATGTGTTTTGGGACTTTCTGTAGTGGTTCTCATCATTTCCAATGATTAGTGCATTTGGAAGTGTACTATACATCATATAATTACATAAACCTGGTTAGATAAGTACACAAAGTTAACTTTATCAGTCTGAGCATTCACTGCGTAAATATGTGAGTATTGGCATGTAGGTACATATACACACACATACGCACACACACACACACACACACACACACACACACACACACACACACACACACACACACGTGTGTGTAAATGCATTTCTATCTATCTATATCTGTATCTAGATATAGATATACATATACACATACATATATATATGGATGTACTACATATTAGTGAAAACACCCAAAGTCGACTCATGAAATATTGACCACATATGGTCAAAAATATGGAAGTCAACATTTCATTATGCATGCATTATTAAATAACCTTGGCACATGCAACTGTTAACATAAAACAAACAAACAAAGTGAAACATCATTTTTTGCAGGCGGGCAAGACCTCCTGCTACCCCACACCCATTGCCAATTGCATGCACTAACTCCAAGTTTACACATTCCTCAGGGAGAAAGAATTTTCCCTAGCCAAGGATTGTTAGTCTCTCACATCCTGTCCAGTTGACCATATGCACTCAACTAGACAGCTGTAGACATTACCCACACTTGATATATTTACTAGCACCCATATATATATATATATATATATATATATATATATATATATATATATGGATCTAGGACTTTTGAACGAAAGTTCAAAAGCCCGAATCCATTACCACTGAACACACTTTAATGAAAGTGCTTTCATTGAAAAAGCGCTTTCGTTAAAGTATGTTAAAAAAACAAAACACAAAATCTACTTGAATGCAGGGGCAAGCCCACTGCGCCCCCCCGATGAGGGGGCTACTGGCCCCCACCCCCTCTACTTTAATATTCTCACTCCGAGGTCACACTACAATGGGGAAAAGGGAATTTTCCCTTACCGCACCATAGTACGACCGGAACAACCAGCATACTTATGCGAAAGTGCTGCTTCGGTGAACAGCACTTTCGTGCAAGTATGCTCACCAAATTGGGATTCGGTGAAAGATGCAGTCGAGCATCTGTACGGATCTTGTGTATATATATATATATATATATATATATATATATATATGCAGCCCCCCCCCCAAACACAAAGACACCTTTTCAGATGTATCAGACTTGTGACCTGTGATACTGGACTGTTATTGTAAAAAGTAAGGTATGTTTATAATACTGACCTACACATGACTGCTGTAGAACCAGCAACCTATAGTTGAACCCACTCAAACTGTCTAATCTCCCATTGCTCAAAAAAACTTAATTACTCTTCCTCACAAATGACACACCTTTTTAAACAAATCTAACACCTTTTCGCATGGTTAATATCTTTGCCTTTTTACCTCTTTATAACAATAATGTTCCTTCCTTCCTCTGTTCTTATCTCTTACCTTTCACTTATTATTACTACACAGTCTGGCCAAAGTGAAAAGACAGCCTTGTTCCTTACCAAGCAACCAACCAACTCTTAAACAAAATGATGATACGATGTTTCTAAAAAAAAGCTTACTTCATCTCTTTTAATTAAAAAAGGACAATACAGATTTCCGTACTGGATCAGTTGAGGCCTGTGTTAACAATGACTGCCTCCAGTACTGTTAGCCTACAGGATGCTGGTGGAAATTGGGCTACTGTTGGTCAAAGGAGAAGGAGAAGGAGAAGAAGAGAGGAAAGGCATACCCAAAGGCAGGAAGAGAGGAGGAAGGTTAGGAGTGTGTTAATGAGGGTAGAAACTTTGAATGTTGGCAGTATGACTAGTATAGGGAGAGAGCTAGCTAGCTGATATGATGGAGAGAAGGAAGGTTGGTATATTATGCATGCAAGAGACCAGATGAAAGGGGAGTAAGGCCAGGTGTATCGGAGGCAGGTTCAAATTATTTTATCACAGTGTGGATGAGGGGAGAAATGGGGTAGGGTTATCCTGAAGGAACAGTTTTGGAGGTGGAAAGAGTGTCAGTTAGAGTGATGTTTATGAAGTTGGAAATTGATGGTGTGATGATGAATGTTGTTAGTTCATATGCTTCACATGTTGGGTGTACAGTGGATGAGAAAGAAAAATTTTGGAGTGAGTTGGATGAAGTGGTGGTGAGAGTACCCAAGGGTGAGAGAGTGGTGATTGGAGTGGATTTCAATGGGCATGTTGTTGAAGGGAACAGTGGGGATGAGGACGTGATGGGTAGGTATGGTGTTAAGGAGAGGAATGCAGAATGGCAGATCATAGTGGATTTTGTGAAAAGGATGGACATGGCTGTGGTGAATATGTATTTTAAGAAGTGTGAGGAGCATAGGGTGACATACAAGAGTGGAGGAAGTTACACACAGGTGAATTATATCCTATGTAGGAGGGTCAGTCTGAAGGAGATTGGAGACTGTAAAGTGGTGGCAGGGGAAAGTGTAGTTAGGCAGCATAGAATGGTGGCCTGTAGGATGACGCTGGTGAACAAGAAGAGGAGGAAAAGTGTGAGGGCAGTGCCAAGGATCAAATGCTGGAAGTTGAAAAAGGGTGATTGTGAGGTGGAGTTCAGGGAAGAGTTAAGACAGGCATTGGGTGGCAGTGAAGAGTTACTGAATAGTTGGGTAGCTACAGCAGAGCTGGTAAGGAAGACAGCTAGAAAGGTGCTTGGTGTAATGTCTGGACACAGGACGGAGGACAAGGAGACCTGGTGGTGAATGAGGAATTACAGGACAGTGTACAGAGAAAAAGGCTGGCATAGAAGAAGTGAGATTGTCAGAGGGATGAAGAAAGTAGACAGGAGTATAAGAAGATGAGGCATATGGTGAAGAGAGAGGTAGCAAAGGCTAAGGATAAGGCATATGGAGAGTTGTATGAAAGGTAGGACAAGGCGTATGGAGAGTTGTATGAAAGGTAGGACACTCAGGATGGAGAAAAGGACCTGTACTGACTGGCTAGAGAGAGGGACCAAGCATGGAAAGATGTGCAGCAAGTAAGGGTGATAAAGGATAATGAAGGAAATGTACTTACAAGCAAGGATAGTGTGTTTAGCAGATGGAAAGAGTACTTTGAGTGACTGATGAATGAAGAGAATGGTGCAGAAAGAAGGTTGGATGATGTGGATCAGGAATTGGAATGGATTAGCAAGGAGAAAGTAAGGACAGCTATGAAGAGGATGAAGAATGGAAAGACTGTTGGTCCAGATGAGGTACCTGTGGAAGCACGGAGGTATTTAGAAAAGATCACAGTGGAGTTTTTAATCAGATTATTTAATTAAATCTTGGAAAGTGAGAGGGAACCTGAGGAGTAGAGAAGAAGTGTTTTGGTACCTATTTTTAAGAAGAAGGGTGATGTGCAGAGCTGTAGTAACTACAGAGGAATAAAATTGATTAATCACAGCATGCAGTTAAAGGAAAGAGTAGTGGAAGCTAGGTTAAGAAGGGACGTGATGATGAGAGAGCAGCAGTATGGGTTCATGCCAGGAAAGAGCACTACAGATGTGATATTTGCTCTGAGAGTGCTGATGAAGAAATATAGAGGGTCAGAAGGAGTTGCATTGTGTCTTTGTGGACTTAGAGAAAGCATATGACAGGGTGCCTAGAGAGGATTTGTGGTATTGTATGAGGAAGTCAGGAGTGGCAGAGAAGTATGTAAGAGTGGTACAGGATATGTATGAGGGTAGTGTGAATGTGGTGAAGTCTGTGGTAGTAGTGATGGATTAATTTAAGGTGGAGGTGGGATTACATTAAGGATCATCTCTGAACCCTTTCTTATTTGCAATAGTGATGGAGAGGGTGACAGACAAGATCAGACAGGAGTCCCCGTGGTCAATGATATTTGCAGATGACATTGTGATCTGTCATGAGAATAGGGAACAGGTTGAGGATACCCTGGAGAGGTGGAGATATTCTCTAGAGAGGAGAATAATAAAGGTCAGCAGGTCTAAGACAGGATATATATGTGTGAATGAGAGGGAGGATAGAGGAATGGTGAGGATGCAGGGAGTAGCTGGCAAAGACGGATGAGTTTAAATACTTGGGATCAACAGTTCAGAGTAACAGTGAGTGTGAAAGAGAGGTGAAGAAGAGAGTACAGGCAGGGTGGGCTGGGTGGAGGAGTGTCAGGAGTGATTTGTGTGGTACCAGTAAGAGTGAAAGTTAAAGTCTACAAGACTGTAGTGGGACCAGCTATGTTATATGGTTGGAAACAGTGGCATTGACAAAAAGGCAGGAGTCAAAGCTGGAGGTGGCAGAGTTAAAGATATTAAGATTTGCATTGGGTATGATGAGGATGAACAGGATTAGGAATCAGTATATTAGAGAGTCAGCTTAGGTTGATCAGTTTGGAGACAAAGCCAGAGAGGTGAGATTGTGCTGGTTTGGACATGTGCTGAGGGGGGATGCTGGGTATATTGGGAAAAGGATGCTAAGGATGGAGCTGCCAGGTAAGAGGAAAAGAGGAAGGCCTAAGATAAGGTTTATGGATATGATGAGAGAGGACATGCAGGTGGTAGATGTGACAGAGCAAGATACAGAGGACAGGAAGAAATGGAAACAGATGATTCACTGTGGCGACCCCTAATAAGAACAGCCAAAAGAAGAAGAAGTTAACTGTTTTTCCTAATCTAATATACAACATATGAATGCGCAGTGTGTATATGTTAATGCTCTTTACTACTGCTATACACAACAATGTTCAATTTGTCTGTTCAAATTTGTATTGGATCATATGATTCCTGCCTAATTTCCTGTAATTAAATGTTTCTTGACTTTTTCCTCCCTCAGGCTCCACTGAAAAGGGGTTTTGTGCCCAGTCAGACTTTCTCTGTAAACAAATACAATAAATAAAGTGTTAACAGGATAGATAGATGGATAGATAGATAGATAGATAGATAGATAGATAGATAGATAGATAGATAGATAGATAGACAAAAAGACAGACAGAGACCAAACTTAATTGGAATGTCATGCACTGCTACACTGCTTCACCAGTAAAATATAGCAAAGTCAGACAGTATGAAAATAGATATGTGGTTATCAAGCAAAAAGAGAAATGCAGTTTGTAAAATATCACTGATAAAAGCTTGCTAGACTCATTAACAAATGATCCATTCAGTCTTAACAGAGCATGAAAGTAACTCATCTTCATCTGATAATAATGCTATTGTTGACTGTAGCAGCAATTATACAGTAAAGAAGCATTACTATTCACAAATGTGCACGACTGATTAGACAGTCCAGTCAGGGTGTCCATTGTTAATCAAGCATATACCAATAAAAAGAAGTCTATCTGCTAAAGTGTTGTCAATCATTTGGACTTTCTTTTGGTATATTGCCAGTAAGGCTATCTTTTATATACTTTATAAGGGAAATGGAAAATTAAGAGAAAAAATTAGGGGCATGCTTTAAAACTCTGGACAGCAAAAGGTATTGCTACCATTACCATGCTTGGTCATACTGCCAGTAACTGTACATCTCAACTGTACAGAATTTTTCAGAACATCCCTAATTGTCATCATATTTTTTGCCCTGTCCCTTCTAACATTTTTGATTTTCTGGCAAATCACAACTGAAGCCTGAATGCTCCAGAATCATCTCTCCTTAAATGCTAACAAATCCAAAATTTTAATCTTCCTTCCCTCAAAATCCTTCGCTTTTGACAAAACTTCTTTCCAAATCCTAAGCCAAAATAACTCTCCTATTGAAGTCATTCTCCCATGCAAAGTTACTAGGTATAACTATAGATGAATACCTAAAATTTGACAACCATGTACTCCTAAACATCAAAAAATACACCAAAAACTGTGTATACTTTATAAGAATAACCGCTTTCTCTCATCTGTTACTAGATGTACTCTTGCCTTCGCTTACCTCCTCCTCTCCCTGATGTATGGCGCCCCCCTTCTAAACAACTTATCTGCATCTATTACATCCAAATTAGAAAACTGTTATAACAAAATTTCCAAATTTGCCACTAACTCCAAAACCTCCTCCCGTCATTGACTTGCCCTTAACTCTCTAAACTGGCTACAACTTCCAAATTATCTGGACATCCTCCAACTCACCACTGCTCACAAATTACTCTTGAACTCCACCAAATGCCCTGCTCTAAAAAACATCCTAGTCCCCTATGTACCAAACAGAACTCTAAGATTGGCACAACAATACCTAATATCTGTACATAAACCCAACCGAACTCCAGGACAATTATTTCTCTCTTTTTCCTTAGCCAAATAAATGGCATTCTCTACCTCCTTCCCTAAGAATAATAGAAAATATGACAAGCTTTAAGGCACAGCTTCATTCCTACCTCTCCACCATTCGGAAATGCACCTGCATTCTTCCAACCTAGCAAGCCCCCCCCCTCTTCTCCCTTCCGGTTCCATATTGTACCTCTAACCACCTTCTGCCAATGTTTCAGTCCTGCACTTTAACTAATTCCTAAACTCAATGTTATATTTGCACCCAAGTGCCTATCACCTTGGGTTCTAGTTCTCTAATGCCAACTTGTTATAATCAGAAATGTTCTTCCTATGTCAAGATTGTAAATATACCTTTGTAAATATGCCTTTCTTTATCGTAAATTATCTAGTATTTGTATTAAGCATAAATTGTAAACTGTATCCAGCATTTTTACTTTTTACTTGTATTATAAATCTTTACTGCATTTTGCTTGTTGGAGCTTTTCTCCCCGGGCCACCACTGAAAATGGGCACACTGGGCCCAGTGGACTTTCCTGGTCAACAAACTGGAAACAAATAAATAAATAAATACCTAATGGCAGTCATTAGAGTTTCATACTTCTGAATGTTAACACACAAACAAAAAAAAAAAAACAGATAGAGACAGACAAACTGCTATGAAGATTCTTGTCACGTCTCTTACACTGCATTTATGTACTGTGCAAACAAGTGAACACAGATGCCATATGCAGGCACAGTATATCAGAATGAAATGGAGGAGGAAGAAGAAGAACACCAAAGAGGCATCACACAATGACATTATTTAAGAAAGGCAAGCAATGTCTTTCTTAAATAATCGCATTGGATAATAGCAATAATCCACTGTTGGGTATGGGTATCACAGGGTTTACTCACAGTTGGCTTTGTTCGATCACTTTGGGTTTTCCTTCATGATCAAACCACACCAAGTATAGGTAAGTCCTGTGATAATCGTGATGACTACAACTGTTAATTATAATTTTCTTAGACATAAGAGAATAAATATATAGAGAGAAAGGAGGAAATGTAGTAGTTTGTACCTCATAAATGTCTGAAGTGTAATTTAATGGGAGTAAGCAAGTGCTTCACAGTACCAGCTGCAGACAGGATCTGGGTGGGCTAACAATCCCTAATTTCCAGCTACATAATGATGCACAAGAAACACGTACTTCAACATGTACTGAATGTCATCGCACTGCAGTGAACAATTACTTCAAAGTACCCACCACAACCAAGAACTGCATCACCGTAAAGTTAAGTGACCAGGGAGAGGAGAAGAAGTGATGCAGAAGAGCTGGGAGAAAAGGAAATATAGGTGGCGTCTTTGGTTTGTGTGTGACAAATGTCCACAAAAATTACTTCATGAAAACAATGCAAGTCCCTTGGTATTACAGGTTCACTGTTGAATGGACCCTTTTCAGTCACAATCTAAGTCATAAGGCCGTCATTTTGTAAAGAACATGGCAAATGCACAGCTCTTCAGCCTTATTTATTTCTGCTCACCAAACGTTTGTTGTAAACTAGTATTGTAGGGTAAACACCATACAGACAAACTAAGCAAGTAGTGTAAGCAAACACCAAAATGTATTCAATATTTAGTCAGTTGAATCTCGATGATTTTTTGTGGATGGAAGCAAAATTTAAATGGCAGTTTTGATGCAAAACATCAGTCAGTTTTGTGTCAGATTCAGTATATTAACAGTGATAAAACATTTGTTAGCAGCTACCATATTCCAGCCTCAGCCACTGTTTTTTCAGTATAAAACACAGTAGCAGGACACCATCCTTGCCTTTAGTCCAGTAGAGAATATTTCTAAGCATCTATCAGTCCTTCCACCCATCCATCCATCCATCCATCCATTCATCCATCCATCCATGACCCCTTTTCCCATTTTTGCACATGGGGTCAGGGTACCATGTCAACAGTGCCAAACAACTATAGAAAATGTTCATGCCACCAAGTGCCACAAATCAATATAACCCTATTCAGTCCAGATTTGGGTTATAGTTATTGATTACACCTTAACAATCTGTAGTCTCAAATCCATCACAGTACTAGGGGGGAGGCTTTTGTAAAAGTTAGGTTTAAGGCATAACACAACCATAAAGCATTCTGTTAAATGTCAGAATCATGGTTTGTTTGTTTTGATGGCCTAGTATAATAGATTGCAACTGTTTGGGCACTAAACGTAGGCTAAACTTGACTGCAATTAAAATACAAAACCATTATTCCTGCATTTAGGAGAGAGTTTCTGCTCATCTCAGTGTAAATAGATTCTTAATTTAAACTCCAAATGTTAAAAATGGGGTATGATTAGAGCCTAACAAGCTATAACCATTATTAATCTTAGTGACAAAACATAAGTTTAGGTTATGCACATCTCTGGCTGTAACCTTAAGTATGGAGAACTAGGTCCTAAACTTAGCTTTAAGGTGACCTAAACCTAAGAAAAGTCCTTAGTACAAACTTAACACTTCACTTTTTCTTGTATAAGTCTTAAAATTGCCATTCCAAAGAAAACAATAGTGGTGGGTGCCAGTTAAACTCCAAAGAGGCAAGCAGAGAATCACAGGTATGAATTCCATTGCTCCCTTTTTGGCTTGATCTTAACCAAGTTTAGTTAATATACAATAAAGACCATATGTTTTAATCATACTAACACCTTTTTCTACAAAAGGTCATGGGAGTACTTGCTAGTTTCTTCACCTTTCTCAAGTTAAACTATCAGCTGATTATACATTTGTTAGCCAGCATTGCTGATGCAACATATGGACTGTACTACATCATTAAAAAGAGCCTGTCTGAGTCTTTTCTGCTCATCAGTGAACTTTATCTGAACACATTGAGTTTTGAATTTTAAAACACTTTGCTTTTAGCTTAGTTATTATTATATTAATCATATGCTTGACAATTAATTTCTCTATCATAGGTTCATAGGTAGGTACTAGGCTATTGGCCCTAGGGCCTATATAAGCCTAGCCATAAAGGTACTTTGGCTTTCGCCACCTAAGAAAATTATTTTCCTGTGCCCCTGTCGAGCAGAGCCACAGAGGTGAATTTCCTATTTCCCATCCAATCATCAAGAATTTTCTTGAAGAGTGCTAATGAGGAGCTTTGTTTGATATAGATAGGTAGTTTATTCTAGAGCATGGGAAGTCTCTGGGACAGGAATCTATCCCTCCAGAATGTTCTGTTTATTGTAGTGACACGGTTTAGGTCCCTAGACCGTGTAGCTCAGAGGGATTGGGATTTCTTTAAGTGGAGCATGTCCAACAGCTCTGGGTTTGATATAGCTGTGTATGTTAAGCAGAGATTGCCTCTGAGTAGGCGACATGCGACAGAGTAAAGCTGGAGTTTTTTGAGACTGTCTGCATAGGGCATCTGTTTGAGGCTGGTAATCCTCTTTGTAAGGTATTTCTGCGGCCTTTCCAGTTGTTGTAGATGTCTTGTGAGGTACATACCAAAAGGGGCTTTGTACTCTATAATGGGTCTAATGAGTGATGAGTAGAGAGGAACAATGATCTCTTTTTTTTTCCTGGATGAGAAACCTTTTGTGATGAGGTGTGCCACATAGAAGGATTACCTGACTACTGTGGTGATGTGATCATCAAAGGAGAGACTACTGTCCACCTGTGTCCCAAGGTCTCTTATCACACTTTCAGTGTTAAGTAGACTACTACCTATGTGATAGCTCATGGGTACAGAGTTTTTACCAAAGGGGATGACATTGCACTTTTTGGCATAGAGCTTGAGGCCATGGCTTTGACACCAGGCATCTGTCTTTGTGAGGCCCTTTTGTAGGATGTCTACATCATTAGGAGTTTCGATTATTGCTCCTAGTTTGCAGTCATCTGCGAACTTCATTAGCTGAAGACCTTCTGCGTTAGCCTGTACTTTAGAAATGTAGATACCAAACAGGAGAGGACCCAGAACTGAACCCCGTGGTACTTCACTTGTCACTGGTCTGAAGTCGGATTTGGAGTCTGCTGCTTTCACAGTGTGGGTTCTGTCAGTCAGACAGTTGGCAACCCATCTTGTGACATAGGGATTTATACCTAGTTTAGTGAGTTTATTTATAATTCCATAGTGGGGGATGGTGTCAAAAGCCTTGGCGAGATCTAGATAGGCCTTACCATCATCTACAGCTTTGGTGACTGCTTCAAAGACGTCTGTCAGGTTTAGGAGACATGATCTGCCTTTTACAAACCCAAACTGGGTGAGATCCAGAGTTTGGAGATTACCAATGTCTTTGTGTATAAGATCTATGATGATACGTTCCATGGCCTTGCAGAGCAGGCTCATTAGGCTAATGGGGCGGTAGTTCCTGGGGTCTGTGGTGGCTCCCCTTTGTGGAGTGGGATAACCGTCATCATGATGGTAGCATCTTTTAATTTACTTATTTTTTACTCTAAGCACTGCTTTTTGTGCCATGCAACAATGCCTATTTTATAATTCATACAAAAGAATACACTTCAGTTAATTTGCCATGTATAATACTATAGCCAATATTAATAAAACAATAAACAAATGAACATATTCAACCTGAAATGAACTTATGGAAAAATAACTCAATTGGTTCATTGTTTGTAACCTAAAAGTATTTTATTATTATATTGAAAACAATTTAGAGACTAGGATTGGGAATGTGTAAACTGTCTGCCATAGGACAGGTAGGTGTGGTTTACATGCTCATGTAAATTGCAACTTAATTTGCATTTCTCTGAACAGGTGTTAAACAGCTTTGTTTTGGCTGTAATTACCATTGGTGGCCCATACATCATGCTGAGATAGGAAACCTCCCTCAGTCACTCTCCAACACACATGCAGACTTACACACACACACACACACACACACACACACACACACACACACACACACACGCGCACACACACAAGATCCAACACCTCTACTGCAACCAACCAGGCAAACATACACATGTACATTCACAGACACACACACACACACACACACACACACACACACACACACACAAGCATGCACTCACTTCCATACATATACATCTTCAGTATTCTTTTGCATTTAACCTTATTATATTTGCTGCTGTTGTCCAAACTGCAAACTGAGATATATTTTACAAACACATATACATCTCAATTGCCCAGAATTTTGCAGAACTACCAATGTTTGCCTTATATTTTTGACTTGTTACTCATAAAAAATTCTGGCACATCATTGAGAACTGCAGTGATTAAATAATAACATACATTTGAGTTTCAAACTTCATACCAGTCAGAAAATGCATACAATGGCAAAGCCTGTTATTTTATCAACCTTCTGATTTTATAGGAGTAATACTTAAAACCTTCTTACCACTGTGTTTGCCTTTGTCCAGAATTCTTGCTGCTCTGTGTGCTAAATGGAGAAAAATACTATGGCAGCACTTCATTTCCATGCATTTTTATCACCTGTATTGTCAAACTAGAAATACATCTGGTCAGCTGCACAGCTTTAATGTGGAGTCAGCAATTTCTTAATTAGCTGAATGTGAAAAATAAGTGAAGTCATCACACATACAAAGTCACAGCTCTAATAACATCATCACACTGCTAGTATCAGTGCAGTGGCTGCTGAACTTGCTCTGGAAATCATAATGTAAAGAGACTGCTCAGAAGCTCATGGCACCCTGATAGTTTTTGCTTAAAAGTCAATATTTTCTAACAAAAATGGAAGATTTGAGAGTTATGGGCTGCACACAGTAATGTGTCACTGCTGCCAATATTAGTCATATCAACACCATCTACCTAGTGAGTAAAAGAGGAATGGATACAGAGGTGAGGCCACAGTGCTGGGGATGGAGGGTTGGAATAATGGGTAAGGTGTTTATCACACAATTCACAAGGTTTGATTCTTACATTTATGGAAAAATGGAGAGTCTTACAATGGATCCTAGGGGAGTTAGCCTAGTTCTTACCTATGAACGTTTCCTTCCTAATCCATTTCACAGTCAGCACTGGATGAGAGTATAGCTTCTGTTTCGCAGTTTCTTCTCATGCAGTGAGCCAATTGAGTATATTCATTTATTCGCTTTATTTATTGTCTGGTAACAATATGAAATTGGGCAGTATTAACACAGTTATGTGCTTGTAAAATGCTAAATATAATGGCAAATGGAAATTACAGGTCATTATTTCTACCACTGATTTGGAATTGAATAGTACAACCATTTTAATTCAGTGAGCATTGCTCTAAACCTTCCATCCCCAAGCTGTGAAACACTACCTGTAATAATGAGGAACAAATGGCCCAAGGAGATACTAGTCTGCTGTAGTTCCTGCTAGTGTCTTCACTTAATTAAAACATGTTACTACACAAAACAAGTCTCACAGCTATAAATTGACCAAAAGACACTTTTTGTGCAGCAGTTAATATTGTTGAACAACTTTTGAACATTGTTTGAAAATATTAACTACTTTAATAAACTGACTTTTGTTTAAGTGAGTCATGGTGGTACTTGTTTTGTGATTATTATGATTTTTACGCCATTCGAAACAGGATACATTTCTTTTATTTGATTCAGATATAACATAATGCCTGTTAACCTGATGACCAACTTCTGAAAAATACTTGATGATGTGATTTGAGGCCAGTCTAATGAGCCCCCTGAAACCATGCGTCCCAGGTTGACTCCCAAAAGGTCCTTATTATAATCAGCCAGTGAATTCAGCATGTGATCCTGAATGGGGTAGAACCCATGGCAGGGAAAGGAATAGAGCATGGGTTAGTTGGGGAGGAGTGGCAATCAATTTACTCCTGATTCTGTTTACACTGAGCTCTGTGGACATTATTCACAAAATATACATGTATAGTACATTTTTGCCACAAAGTTCTGCACAAGTAGAGACAATGTTAGCTGCAGTGTGTAAGAACAGATAGCTTTAACAGGATTATCTGTCATTCTTAGTTGCAGATGCACACAGATCTGAAGCATAAATGTATGGACTACTTGACTAGGATCTTAAAAAAACAAGTACATGTATTATCTCTGAGCATATGATGTCAGTTTCTGCATGAACTACATTGTCAACTTGTCTGATATTATCTGGGCTATCATTCCAGCAGGATGGTGAAAGTTGGTGTAACACCCCTGCACTGGCCCAGTAATCAAGGAGCATTAATCCTCACCACTAGCACCAGTGAGGGATGTACACATAGGGAGGATGACAAGTACACACACAGCAAAGTACACTTTCTCTTAAGAGCACATAGAGATCACAGTCAGTCTGGGGATGGTTTCTCCCTCTTTCTTCAGATCCCCAATAAGACTCCCCACTGGCACAGCTATAGGGTTGAGATCCCATATTAGTGGACAAGCCAAAACCTCCAGCACCCTCTGTGTCCAACCAGTGTGTTGTGTTCCTGCCCAAGTAGCTGACACACACACACTTTGAGATTTGATTTATATACAAACACAAACACACCCCTGGGAAAGGCTGGCACAGGTTTACTAGCTATGATCCCTTCTGCCCAGACTATAAGGTAGTACCAGCTGCCACCAGACACTACTTATCAACTACTTTTAAGGCCCATACAAAAGGATGCCCACTCTTACTATGTAATGTTACTATTAATCCAAATGGTAGTCTGAATAAGAGCAAGACTATTTGGGGGTGGCCTATAAAGGGTCACCAAATACATATGCAAGTACTTTAAGACCTTAAATATCTTTAAACAAACCATCCACAAAGATCGGTTTAAATATATTTAATAATATATAATAAAAGAACAAGACAATACTCAAATAACACGACAACTATAGAGTTCAGAATCACAGGAAATATTTTAAAACAACATTGCAGAACAGTCTCAAATAAATACAGAAAGCATCTAAACTAATTGTTACCATATTCCTATCTATATCTAAAAGATGCTATACCCTAAATAACTTACTTACAGAGAAAGGCAAATGCTGATGAGTGGATGTTCTTGCTAGGTTCAAGAGGAAACACAAAGTGCACAGACTTTTTCTGAGAGAGTTCTTAAGTTAATAATCAACATTACTGGTGAGTTAGCTGGGATGACATCACTCTTTTTCACCTGACTTCAGTTCTCAGGCTAAACAAATACTAAGAATTTAACACCTCTGTATTAAAAATACATATCTCTCAGAAGTGTGCAGCTGCTAAGACATCATAGAGCAATAAAAACAATTTTACATTTGAAACCCAGTAATTATTTCTGTTTCAAGACAATAGGAAAACCTCTAGCTCTAGACATTTTGTCTGCTTGCTGCACGGAAACTGAGATAACACAATAGTAAAACATTTCCACTTATTTTCTTGAAGTTTTGCAAGTTAACTTTATGTTCCAGAGTCTACTATTAAAACATACATTTGCACACGTATATAGTTTATATACATTTCTGTTCTTTTCCAGTAGGGTACACTGTGATAACATTCTTGAAGTTCAGTACATAACATACAGTTCTCTTACATTTGTAGGACAAGCATATGAATCATATTACTATTCACAAATGACATATGATTATTTACAAAATTCCAGATAACTGGGTGGGCAGTGTCACATTTCTACATAAATCATATTAATATTTTCAAGTGACATTTAATTATTTATAAAATTCCAGATAGCTGGACTGGCAGTATTTCCCTGGTGTCATAGTTGGTTAAAAATCTCCTTTTAGTAATGGAATGTTTAAAAGAGGGGGCTAGGTAATCAAATTCCTACAGAACCACAATGAGTGTAGGACTGATCCTTGAGACCCAGCTTATATTGCAGAAGCGGGCAGTATCAGTCATGCAGTAATTTGAAAATATGTGTTTAAGAATAGTGAAACACTCATTGTTACTGGAAGTCACTTGCATTTAGTTAGTGTGATGCAATGATGTTCATTTCTATTGCCCAGATGGATGGATGCTGGTATTTTGTTTTCTGTTGTCTATAGTGCAGACAAACTCTGAGAAGAGAGCAGTGCAGTGAAGGGGTGGTCATGGCCAGGCCTCCTCAGTGATATACTAAAAACAATTGTTCTTCTGGCACTGATGTTCCAAACAACATCACCAGTGCTTTTGATGTGTTTATAATTAGTCTGTTAGTAGTTAGCCAATTCCAAAGGTGTGTGAAGTCTTGTTGTAAGCCCTTGCTGATGGTATTTACATGTTGGCCATCATAGGTAATGGCAATATCATCTGCATAAAGGATACTGGTAGATCATTCAAAAATAATGAGAACAAAAGAAAGCCTAGCATAGAACCAGGGAGGACCCCTAAGGTTGAAGTTTTGCTCCTTTTACTTTGAAGTGTCTGCTAGCATGGTAGCTCTAAACCATGTGCTGTCCTCATTAGAAAATCCACAGCCCGTTACCTTCTGCAAAGGAGTGTGGTCCACTGTCTCAAATGCACATTTTATGTAAAGGAAAATAGCATCTGTTACCAGCTGTTGTCCATGTTCTCTTTTACATTATTAGTGAGACAACATAAAACAGTGATTGTACTGTAACTGAAGAAACACCAAAGCCCACAGAAGAAACCACGATCCACACTTTGTTGAAATGCAAAGAAACAGAAGTTCTTTAATACAATAATCCTTTAACAATCAGTTGGTTGAGTGCTTTTATGTATAAAATACACTTCATCAGAACGAAGTAAAAACCTGATGTGGCAGGCCACGCGGGCTCCGAAGGAGGGGTACAGGTAAGACACACGCGATAACACCGGGTAGGATCTCGACTGCTTTTCACTCAGAAAGTACACAACACGAAGCTCAGAAGTACCAGCAAACAAAAACTATAAACAGAACTACTTAGGGTTAAAACAGCAACTGCTTGTCACTATCAGAAATACAATTGATCGTATTTCTGATAGTGACAAGCAGTTGCTGTTTTAACCCTAAGTAGTTCTGTTTATAGTTTTTGTTTGCTGGTACTTCTGAGCTCGTGTGTGTACTTTCTGAGTGAAAAGCAGTCAGATCCCACCCGTTATCGCGGTGTTACCTGTACCCTCCTTCGAGCCCAGGGCCCACCACATCAGGTTTTTACTTCGTTCTGATGAAGTGTATTTTATACATGAAAGCGCTCAACCAACTGATTGTTAAAGGATTATTGTATTAAAGAACTTCTGTTTCTTTGCATTTCAACAAAGTGTGGATCATGGTTTCTTCTGTGGGCTTTGGTGTTTCTTCAGTTACTTGTTGTACCCACAGTGATCTTTTGGTATTCAGTGATTGTACTGTACCCGGGTAGCCCATGTTGATATATATGATTAGTGAGACTGTATTAAGCAGTGATTGTACTGTACTTAGGCTGAAACTCATGATGATGTATATAATTAGTGAGACAGTATAAAGCAATGATTGTGCTGTACCTATGTGAGACCCATGCTGATATATACAATTAGTGAGACAGTACAAAGCACTGATTCTGCTGTATGTATGTGAGATCCATGCTGATATATATATATATATATATATATATATATATATATATATATATATATATATATATATATATATATATATATATAGTTTGACAGTATGAAACAGTGATGGCACTGTACCTATATGTAAACCATGTTGTTTATAAACCAAATATTACCATATTTACTAATACAGTTTAAAGTATGTTTCTGGATTACTTCTACAAGAACTTTTGCAACTGGGTAATTATTGGCAATTGGTCTCAATTCTGAGACAGATGACAGTGATGGAATTTTGGGCAGTGGAACAATGAGGGCAGGTTTGAAGCTATTATGAATTAAAGCAGTAGTGAGAGAGAAAGAGAGACTTTAAATAAAGATAAATTTGCATTTGTATTTGACTACGTAGCTTCAGTATATTTGGGTATATAGTGTGAAAGTCATAAATGCAGTTCAGTTGTTATAATAGTTGATTGGCACAGTGCTTGGTGAGCTTTTTATATCAGAAAGAGTGGTACTGAAGGTACTGAAGGTATACAGTGGGAAAGAGGGTGGAACATGGGGCAGGGAAAGAACTAGAACATATGTTACTTGGGGAGGGGTGGCAAGCAACTTACTGGTGATGCTGTTGAGGTTCTCTTTGGTAAGACGTTTAGTAGCTACATTATTCAGGAATAATTTGTTTGTAGCAACGTTTTTTACTATTTGTCCAACATGCTTTGAATATCTCACTTTGAATTGCTGCATGTTTCTCATGTATGTTGTCTTTCAGGTATTGGTATATAATCTGGCCAGCTGTAATATAGTTTCTGTAATATGGTTACCGATCATGATTGCATAGGTCAGCTTTCCATGTCTATTCAATACCCACTGCTTTGATCTTGTTTGTCAGCTCATTTATAACCAAAGTGCTAAGTTAACTTTAGTCCTGATATTTTTAAATAAGCAGAGTGTAGTGAGTAGTGTAACTGACACTCAGCAAATGTATCTCTTGTTTGATTCTTGACTGGGTGCCTTCTGTTTGGAATCTGCATACCATTTCCCTGTTTCTATGGGTTTTCTCTAAGTACTTTGGTTTTCTTGTATCTTCCAATGACATGCAGAAGTTAGATTGGAGACTCAAAATTGTGCATAGGAGTGAGTATGTGTGTGTGTGTGTGTGTGTGTGTGTGTGTGTGTGTGTGTGTGTGTGTGTGTGTGTGTGTGTGTGTGTGTGTGTGTGTGTGTGTGTGTGTGCGTGTGTGTGTGTGCGTGTGTGCGTGTGTGTGCGTGTGTGTGTGTGTGTGTGTGTGTGTGTGTGTGTGTGTGCTTGTCAATCTACTTCTATTTCCATTTACTTTGTAAATTCTGCAAAAAAGAGCAAATTATTTTTTGGATAAGGCATAGTGGGTTGTAGAAGGTGAGCCTGGCAGATGTGGCGTCTGTACAGCTATAGAGAGAAACCAAATCTATTAATTGGCAAGAGCTTGTGCAAAGCTGTCTTTAGTTTGTCTCAAAAGCTAATTTCAGGAAGCAGTTTTGTACATTTTACTGATCAATGATCAATGATTGTACAGTGAGCTCTTAGAGCAGTCAACTGTTTTATGATTGGAGTCAGTCTTTTATTTATTTATTTATGTAGTTATTTATTTGACATTTGTTAGCCAGGTCAGTACGACTGGGCAGAAGCCCCTTTTCAGCAAGGCCTGAGGAGAAAAGCTCCAAGTAGTGCATGTAACAAAAGTAATACAATGACAGAGTGAAACAATAACATTTAGAGTTAACTAAATATGACAACTAGTCAGAAAAAAAGCATGCTAGAGGATAATAAAGTGACTTAAAACATATTGAGGTTCAAAAGCACCATACGGTACTAACACCCCCCTAAAATATTGGTCACACACATGCAAAAGATAAAGTAAACAGATAAATTATAAATGTACACTGTATACAGGAGATAAGGCACAAATCGCTATTGAAGTCTGCAGAGCTCTAGGCTGAGAGAAGAGCTGACTATTAATAGATATATCAGAGAGACAGCAGAAGTGGTTGCTGCAGGAGTATTAAGTGAGTGTAAGAGGAGGGGAAGATAAGATTACGTTGGGTGATTGCATAAGCATGACCATGATTTACAAAGGGTATCCTTTAAAGCTGTTTTAAAAGAGTTTGGGTTTGAGACTGATCTAACACTAAATGGTAGTTTATTCCAGGCATTTGTCACTGAGTAGCTGTAGAGAAGTGCGACAATATTTGTTTTGGGCACATATTCTTACAGAAGATGCTGTTGAGTGCTACAGAGGGCACAGTTAGGAGTATAGAGATGGATGAGGGAAAAGAGAGAGGAGCAGGAGGAGTGCTCATATAGGACAGAATGAGTTATGAAATGCTGGGTAGCAGGATTTTATGGTGAAATTCCAGTCACTGCAGGTTTTTTAATGCTAGGCAGTGGTGAGAGCAGTAAGGGAAACTGGAGGCAAATCTTGCAATTTTATTATAAGTGAGTTCCAATTTAAACATAAGGTTGGATTGGAGGTGAGTAAGAATAGAGGCTTTATATAGCAGGGTGTGGAGTAGGGAGGTTTGTACAAGGGAGAGCCTAGAAGCATCTGTGAGGAATTTCTTATGCCTATAAAGTAGGGCTAACTTTTGATGAGTCTTTTCAATGCAGTGCTGAATATGGAGATCAAACTTTAGCTGGTCATCAATAACAACTCCTAGACGTTTAGTGTCAGGTTCAACAGAGATGATAGTGTTATTTAGGGAGGATACTATAAAGGTAGCATTGTGATGTTAGAGAGATTTAGTTTTCTTAGGGTAAAGTAGAAATTGGTTGGAAGTTAGCCATTTTTCAACTGAGTGCAGAGACTCTTGTGTGAGGGTGTGAAGATGGGAGATATTGTCTGAGCAGGAGATGATTGTGGAATAATCAGCATGTTGCATGACTGAAGAGAGTGGAGAGGAAGGGGGGAGGTCATTAATAAAGATATTAAATAATAGGGGTCCAAGGATGGTGCCCTGGGGTACCCCTGTTTGTACAGGTAAGAAGGACGAGAAGTTAGATTGTCATTTAACTGCTTGGAATCTGTTGGAGAGGTAGCTGGAGAACCAAGAAAGTACAGAACTGGAGACATTAAAGGTAGTTAGCTTGGACAAAAGTAGTCTGTATGAAACAGTACCAAAGGCTTTAGATAGGTCCAGAAATAGACAGGAGACTAACTTATTATTGTCACGAGAGTTAGCAATAGTGTTTGTTTAGGATGTCAAAGCAGTAGCTGTATTGTGTTTTGGGTGAAAATATGCTGTGTAGGGGTGAGAAGATTTTCTATCAGAAGGAAATCAAGAAACTGTTTGTGAATGCATTTTTCTAGAACTTTTGACAGCGGCGATAGAATGACAATTGGCCTAAAATTTGAGGGGTCATTTGGGATACCATCTTTGTGTAAGGGAATGACATAAACTTTCTTACAGATGTCAGGTACTGTGTTTTCTTTGATGGATCTGTTTACTAATATAGAGATGGGGTAAGCAACAGAACTGGCAGCAATTTTTAGGAATTGAGGAGGAATGTTGTCAACTGATGATGAACATGTTTTAACTTTGCTAAGAAGTGATTTGATATAGGTTGTAGGGATGGTTTTCAAAGAAAAAAGTGGTTGAGCAGTTGGAGGGGAAATGGGGTGGATAATATTGTCATTTTTAGTTAGATTATGGATAGAGTCAATGAAAAGGGAGTTTAGAAAGGTAGCAGTATCAGTGGAAAGCTATTAGGACATGGGTTGGCTGAAGAGGGACTTCTAGGATGTAGCAGCTTATGAACAGATTGCCAAAAATTTGGGGGGGTTGGAGTAAAGATTGCTTGGTTTTTGAAAAAAAAAATTGCTTGTCGAGGAGGGTTCATATAAGACAGAATTAGCTGAGGGTGACCTTTTTTTGGTTAGATTATGGAGCTCATTATAGGTTAGAAGATCAGTGGAACATTTGGATTTTTTCCATTTTTTTCCACACATGATCTCTCTTGTTCATGAGGGCTTGAGTGTTTTTTGTTAGCCAGGGAGAAAAATGATTTTTGATTCTTATTTTCCTGATGGGGGCCAGGGAATCAAGTCTGTCTAGAAAGACATTGTTAAATGTCATGACTGCATCCTCCAGAGGGAGGTTATAGAGGAAGGACCATTTGGTTGAAGGCAGTAAGTAGCTGAAGGCATCAGGGTTAAAATTAGAGAGTTTACAGTAGGCCTTGTATTGCTGGAATTTGTGTAGTTGGGGAGAGTGTCTAAGTATGAAGGTGGGGTGGTGATCACTTAGGGTATCAGGCAGTATGGAGGGGTTGTGATAGAGATTAGGACTGGAGGTGAGGCCAGTGTTAGAGTGTTTATTTATATGAATAGGAGTAGTGATTAGCTGGAAGAAGCCATAGAGGTTAATAGAGGTATTAGAGGAATGAATCTGTGTCAAGGGCACTCCAGTCGATGCTAACATCACCCAAGATTACTGTGTCATAAGAGATAGTCTGAGAGATCCAGGAGAGAAGGATATAAATAGAAACAATTACTAGTTTCTTGTGATTGTTCAGTTTACAATTGACAATGAGTACTTCAGCAAGATGGAAGTTTGGAAAAGAGATAGAGGGTAGAGGGAGAGCTGATTGGAGTAGAGAATAGCGATACCTCCACTTTTTTTCTCTAGCCTGTCTTGCCAGAAGATGTTATAGCCTGGTGTAAGAAGTTCAAAGTTGGATATGTGTGACTTGCACCAGGTTTCAGAGAGGATGAGAATATCAGGGGTGTGTAGGGAGATCCAGGCATGAAAAGGTAAAATTGCATTCATGATACTTTGAATGTTCATAGACAGAATACATAGGTTTTTGATGGATGTGGATGTGAGAGACTGATGAGTTGTGCTGGTGGTGGAGATTGGGGGGTGAGAGAAGTAAGTAGGGAGGGTAGGTCAGGTTCAGGATTGGGATGAATGTCACTGGACAGTAGTAGGTTTAGAATGTGTAAAATGAGAGAAATGTGATAATTAAGATGGAGGTATTTTTTTGTTTTAGTTTAAGGGAGGTGTGGATAGTGGGAATATCTTTATCTTATGCAAGGTGTAGGCAGAGAGATGAAAAAGAGTAGGGGATATATGGTAAAAGTAGGTGGCAGAGTGAATGGCTTGGGTATAGGTAATAGTAAGTGGAGAGTGTATATATATATATATATATATATATATCAGAGTGAGTTGATAAAATAAGGCAATAGAGGTAAGACAGAGGAATGGAGACATATGAATAATTACTAGGAAGCTGTTTGAAAATGTATTTTTGGAGGGAGACATTGTATGGTAGGCAAGGGAAAAGGGCAGTTATTAGAATGACCAGATAAAAGAAGTGGTGGTGAAGTACAAGAATGTAGAGGTTGCTTAATATGACAGGTTATTTTATGTATGGAGGAAAAGATTTTAGAATGGAAGATTAGGGATGAAGTTAGAGGAGAACGGGGGTGTGGTCAAAGGGGTAAAGTGCATAAATATAGTGTATATGGGGATGGGTAGGAATGGGGCTAGGGTAGGGGAGTTGAGTGAGCCTGAGTGAAACGAGGGCAAACAGAGTGGGTTGGACCAGGTCTCGGATGATAACTGGAGACTGAAGAAAATCAATCAGTGAAACTGTAAGTATATTAATAGAGAAAGAAAAGGCTTTATATTGTCTAAGAGGTAAAAATCTAAAGAAAAATAGTAATTGATGGGGGGTGGGAAGCCGGGGTGTGGATGATAGAATTGGTTAGAATAGAGTTAGAATTAGGATGGAGGGGGGAAACAGGTGATAGACAAGTGGAAGTGGCTGAATATCAACCAGTTAACTATAGGTGCAATCAGAAAGTAGAATTTAATATAGTCTAGGGGCAAAGATTAAACAGAGGGAGGAGTTGAGTGAATAGAAGGAGTGAGGAATGGTTAGAAACATAGAAGAAGAGAATAGTGAACTACAAAAAAAGTGGGGGGGAGGGAACAACAGATGAAAATAGAAAAGGGGTGGCACTCTAGCTAAGAGGAGTGCAGAGAGCAGAATACAGATACGATACAAAAAAAGATAGGGTAAGGAAAAAGCTAAGGGGTTCAGGTTTGGTGATGTGCTTAAACTTAATTTAAACAAAAACAAGGTGTGGAGATACAAAGGAAAAAACAGTGAAGACATACATTAATGTAAGATAACAAAATGCTGGAGACAATATTGGGCTGGCAAGAGGAGATGAAGGTCAGTTCTGGCTGGGTAGTAGGATTGTTCCACACTGTAGGTCAAAGTTGCAGTACCAGCCTAAAAAGAGGAAGAGGAAGAGCACAACAAACAGTCTTCTACTTTAATTTACCAAGTGATGCTGTTCTGTGGAGCATATTTTTATGAGGCCTAGTTTAAGTTTATAGTGAGCAGTACTTGTGCTAATCTGGTGTAGTAACTTATCCACACACCAATGGAAAATTCAAACAAAATAAATACAATATGAGCTAAAAAAAGTTCAGCTCAGCTTCCAAAATCAACAGACAGGGTAGAATATCCACATAATTTTATTCTGGTACCTCGGCATATCACCTTTGAAGGTATGAATAGGTATTTGTTGACATTTAGGGATATAGTTTATCCTGGTTTAGAGCAAAATCAGAGCTGGCTTTTGAATGGAAAGTCTTTCAGAATGGTTTTGAAGGATGGGAGGGAGGATATTGACCTGCTGGAAAGAGATAAGGAGGTCCAGCCCTTAGCAACATGGTACGAGTACAGACAATGCCTAAGAGATTTGATAGGTTTGTTGGTGAAGAGGAGATTTTGGTCATTGGATTGTAATGACCAATTGGGAACATAGTTGTGCAGAATGTTATTTAATGCTGTATAAGCAGATGGATTCTGGATAGTTTTATAAGTGGTAAAAAGTATGTTAGTTGCTAGGGAAGTTCTAAGCAATTTAGACTTTTATTTAGGCTTTTTAGTGCTATACAGTGGTAGGTTCTGAAAAGGATATTTGCTAAAAATTTCGCAACTTTGTTATAGCCTTGTTCAAGTTTTGACTTTTGTAATGCCTTAAGGTTAGTAAGGATGGGAGCACCATAAATAAGTGAGGGGAGGACATAAGTATTTTTATTTATTATTTTTTTATTTTATTTTACATTTGTTAACCAGGGGTGTCTGACTGAGTCAAAAAAGTCCTTTTTCATCAGATGCCCAGGGGGAAAAGCTCCACACAGAAAAATAATTACAGATGCATTTAGATATTTAGATATGATCAGTATACGCACAAATTACAATAGACATGTTTTTACAGTGCCTCGGCTACAAATAGCCTTCAAGGAGAAAAATACACAAATTCAGCAGTCATTTTTATAATACCAGCAGCTTCAATCAATTAACCATTAAACAATAAAAACATCAATTAAAACTTTTAAAGTGACCATGTCTAATTTCATATAACACTTTTCAGTATTTTAATTAAGGTGTCTGTGTCCATTTTATTCCGGAAGGGAATGTGCAAGTAGAAGGAATAAAATGGACACAGACACCTTATTGTTAGTTTTAGGATATATTGTGTTGAGTGAGAATATTACACAGACCATACATACTTCATTACTGGGAATTTGTGAGAAGTTTTGATGAATTAGATGGGCTGGTGAATAAAAAGTTAGTATTCTTGTACAAAAAAGGCAGTCGTATAAGAGATCTGGTGGTACACACTAAATTTCAAAGGCCAGACATGAATTTGTCTGTGCAGCTTTGGAATAAAGGGACTAGATCTTGTAGAAAGTGTAAGGGATGTCCCTATATAGTAAATACTTTTCAGACCATAAATGGCATCCCTTTTAGTGTAAATGGGGAATACAATTGTAGAACAGAAGGGGTAGTGTATGCTATTAAATGCACATGCAATATGTTCTATATTGGACAAACAGAAATAATATTTAAAGTTACACTGTTAGAACATTTGAGAGACATCAAGTCAGGTAAGATAGAAAGCCCCTTAGCCTAGCATTTCAGAAGTTGCCATAATAGAGATCCTGAAGGACTTAAGGCAACTATTTTGGAAGAAGTTTGTTTAAAAAATAATAATAAGGAAGTTCACAGATATAGGGCAGGATTCACGAAGGCTTGCACAGAGTCTAAGAGTAGTGTAAGACTCCATGCAGCCCTCGCAATCCAGGAACAGCCGGAAATACTGTGTAAGAGACCAGCTAAAACGTCTCTTACATGGACTGGGCGTGGATATGCTAATCACCTCACTTGCAGCCGAAAGGCATGCAAATGAGGTAGATTAGTGATCCACGAAGCTGAAACCAGCCCGTGTAAGAGTCGTGTTAGCTGCAGAAATGTACTCAGTTAACAACTGAGTACGTTTCTGCAAATAACACAATGGAGCCATGTCAGCTCCAAATAAAGGGTGCATATGTGTCAGGCAGCATGCCAATGGCCAAATATGTGGCCATTGGAAAGGTACCCCGATGCAAATATGAGAAAAAAACGCAGCGCAGCCCTGCGCAAACGGGCTGCGCTATATAAAACATAAAAATGAAGGTTATAAACCCACAAATGTGGGTTTTATGCAATACATGGATTTACAATGCAGGGACCAGCAGACCAAAAACAACATGGCCACCGTTTAGTGGTTGCTAAGGGGGGAAGCTGAGTCTAAGACATGTAACTAAGCATTAGTAGGCAATCTTAAGTAAATGAGTGTTAGGATACTGAATCCCAATGTCACATAGCAAATGAGCACATTCCGAGTAGTGTAAGAGTTACATAAGGGGGAGGAACAGAGTAGGAGATAGGTGACATCATAGGGGGGAATGGCAGAAGGAAATGCAGTTCATTGGAGGACAGTGTTACGTGACAGATGTCAGACACATATCATGGAAAGAGGTGTGCCACAAGATAAGCATGGGAAAGTCAAGAAATGTAAGGTGTACACTGTAGCCAACACCAAAGTTTCTTGCTGGGTGTGCATGCTCATGTGTGCGTGCCAGGAGGTACGAGTAGGGCAGTGTGCGTGCGTGTAAGGCAGACTGAGCATGTGGGAGCCTGTTGGCAGACTTGTAAGACTGTTTGCGCTGGTGTGCGCATGTTTTAACCCGAATAAGTAGATTCTAAACTGTGTAAGCATGTGTGTGCATGTGTAAGCCACTGTGAGCGTGTTTCCGCTGGTATGCGCGTTGCTCCCCCCTGAGGAAACAGAAAGGAAAAAGGAAGCAACAGAAATAGTAGGAAGCTAGCAGGGAATACTGCTGGAGCTAGCAGGTGAAAACAATTAGAAGTAGGCAATTACACAGGAAGAATACTAGCCCAGCCCAGCACTTAAAGCTCTGCAAACAGCAGTGCAGGATGTTTCTCTCAAGAGAGACTGCAAGACAGGAGTAAGCTATTAGAAGTGAAAACTGAAAAAGCTTTACTCAGAGCAGAAATGCTAGGGGCTGCCATAGCTGTCATAAGGAGACATAGGCGACTTGCTGAGGGTGGTGACAATGCAAATGCTGCCAGACAACCCACAGTGAGGAGACGGAGAAGAGTGTACAGGCCCAGGGTCACCTACCAGGGGTTACATGAGCTGGAGATAGTGGAGCACTATAGAGTGGACAGAATCCTCCTGCAGCAAATTGTTGAGCTGTGCAGGCCACGGCTCACACACAGAACCAACAGAGGGGAACCCATCCCAGTGGAAACCAAGGTATGTGTTGGCCTAAGAATACTAGCAACAGGTACCTTCCAGAGACCAACTGGTGATATGATGGGGATATCACAGGCATCAGCCTCCAGGGTACTGCACCAGTTCCTGGATGCCATGTCAGCACATGCTGGTAATCATGTATATTTCCCCAATGCCTGTGAGGTATTGGCCACCAATATGCGTCTCTTCCAGCAAATAGTGGAATACCCTGAGGTAGTGGGTGCAATAGACTGCACGCACATACGCATCAAAGCACCAGCCAGTGAGCGGGGTCAGGCCTACATTAACCGCAAGGGCTTCCCCTCCATCAACTGCCAGGTCGTGTGTGATGCCCAGGGCATAATAATGAATGTGTGTGCTGGCTGCCCTGGAAGCTACCATGATTCCCATATCTGGCATCTGACGCAGCTGTACCAGACATTTGCCAGTGGGGACATCCCACATGGTGACTTAGTAGGGGATGCTCTATATGCACTGGAGCCGTGACTGATGACACCCATCAGAAATGCACACACACCTGAACAGGAAAGCCATAATGAGGCACACGCACAAACACGAAATGTAATTGAGCGTGTGTTTGGGCTGCTCAAGTCACGGTTCCGGTGCCTGGATACATCTGGTAGAGCCTTGCAGTACTCACCAACTACATGTACCCAAATTGTCATGGTATGTGCTATGCTACATAATATGATTCTGCGAAAACAGCTGCAGCAGGATCACCACAGGGCTGGGCCAAACAGCCACCCACCATTGCCAAGTCAATCACAGGCAGAGCGTGACTCGGAGGAGGAACAACCTGAGCCTGCCCCAGTAGGCAGAAGGAGGCGTGCTCAGTATGCCTTGGCCTTGGCAAAGCGGCAACGCATAGCACATACACTGGCTCAGTAGGGACCCTGGAAATTATACCTCTCTCCAACTCACACATATAGTAAAAGGGACGCCTAAGTTGACACAACCTGCTGTCAAACATGTACAGGGAGTGTAGTATGTGCATCCAACATAGGCAGCCCTGCAGCACCACCTGAGGCATGATTGCCATGTGTTAAGCAATGTAACACCATGTAGTATATGCAAAATTGATGACCCTAACTAACATCCTACCCTCACCAAGCATGATGCCACAACATGAAGATGAGATGATCAATTGCAATAATTGGCTGAAGTATTGCTGTTAGTCAAAGGTGATCCAATGTGTGCCAGCCTGGGATGACATGCTGAGAACGACATGATGCTCCACCTGCTAGGGGTGGCATGTACCTATCAGTCCTGGCCTTATGGATACTGGCAAAGGCTGTTGTTACCCCCAGCATGCCTTGAATAGGTAAGGCTCAAAACACAAACCCACCTGCATAGGTATCACAAGGGATAAGAACCTAGATGTAATGCTACCCAATGCCAGAAGTCTAAACAGCAAGATGCATGCAGTCTAAACTCCCCCAGTATGGAGAATGTTGATATCTGTTCTGTAACAGAAAACTGGGTCAAGGCTCACAACAGCACCCTAACACTACCAGGTTACACCTCATACTGTGCTGTACAGCCCCAAAACATGGAACAAGCTACAAAAGGAGGGTGACTAGCAATGATTGTCAAGGATAACCACACCCCCATGTTGGTACCACAACAAGAAGCAGCATGGACTAGCCATGGTCAAGTAACAGTGGCTAAAACTGCCTCCCAGTTTATAGCCTGCTACAGACTACCATCCTAACACCAGGAACTGCACTTGGCCTATGCTGGAATACATGAATATATCAAGCTCTCCAAACCACATTATATTGGGTGACTGAAAATACCCAAACATAGACTGGGAGCATTATTCTAGCTCCAACACCCTAGGACAAAGATTCCTAGAATCCATAAACCAAAATGCTCAGGAACAACGTACCACTCCCACAAGAGGGGTAAGCATACTGGATGTGATAATCAGCAACATGGGTACTGGATGGCAAGATGAGAAGTGTATCCCTCACTGGTAAGATCAGACCATAGAGTAATCACACTGGATATACACATCCTGACCACAGTCCCTGGCCAGAAAACCACAGTGAAAAACATGTGTAAAGCAAATGTTGCACTCCTCCAAACTGATGTGGAATCCATTAAAGGCCCTGTGCATGTGCAGAATATGGGCCACACCTCAGAACCCGTTATACAGGCATTCCATGAACACTACCAGGAATGCATGGATTATGCAATCCCAAATAAAACCAAGACACAATGCCATTCACGCAGGCATCTGGCATGGTGGACCCCAGCCATTACCAAACCATGCAAGAGAATGAGGAAGCTACTACATGATAGAGCAAACCTAAAAAGGGAAGTAATCTCTGATCAGTAGTATGGCAATAAAATATGTCCACTCATACAATCCACTAAGGCCAGCTACAAAAAGTTGAATCTGTGAATCTTGAGGCAATGTTACACCTGCCCCATGTACACAGACAACCCTCTCCTTCCCCAAAGAAATACAAATATATGTGAGAGATGCAACCATTTATCCATACCGGAGGCTGAGCTCTCTCAACTCAGTACTGTCAAAACTAGTCAGGAGGAGAAGGTAACCACACACACAACAAACACAGTCTCACATAGACCTATCACAACTGCAAACCAAAGACATAAACACAGAAAAACATTCCCGGAGGCTCTAATTACAAACACACCACATCAACAGAGGCCTGCAAAGCAGACACCCAAGCAACCACTACCTCCAAACATTGCACATGCAACACATAGTACACAAAGCTGGTGTGCCAAACAGTCACAAGCCAGAAGGAGAAACAACATGCCTGATACAGTTGTAATAGGTGACTCCATAGTCAGACACACTGCTGTCCTGCTCACCAGACTGAACAAGGGAAAGGGTACAGTAAGCTGCCTGTAGGCTGCTACAATATGCCACATAACACAAGTACGCAGGTCACCCCAAAGCAAGTACAAATATGATGCAGTCATTGTCCATGCTGGTGTGAATGACCTGAGATGTACCTCCCCGGACTACATGAAAAGAGACATAGATGAGCTCTCTGATTATGTAGTCCAGGCCGGTATGACACTGACCTTGTGCAGCATCCTACCCTCACCAAGAATGATGCCACAGTACAAACAGAGAATGATCAGCTTTAACAAGTGGCACAATTACTGGTGTCGTTCCAAGGGGATCTAATGTCTGTCTGCTTGGGATGTCATGCTTGACAAGCCACACTGCTTTGCCAGGGGTGGCTTGCACCTGTTACCCCTGGGTGTCTGGATATTGGCTAAGGCTCTTGCCACCTCCATGGAGCCTTTTGTTGGCAAGGCTGAAAAGACTAACCCACCTCCCTAGAAAACATAAGTGGAAAGAAACATAAGGGTAATGCTGCCCAATGCCAGACGTCTAAACCTCAACATGCATGCTCCCGAGGCCCTCCCCAGTATGGAGAACATCGATGTCCGTGCAGTGACAGAAACCTGCAGCAAGGCTCCTGAGAGCACACCATGCACTACCAGGTTATACCTCATATCATGCGTTATGGCCCCAAAACCTGGACCAAACCATAAAAGGAGGGGGGGTATCCATATTCAGCAAAGATACCCACACGTACAGTAACTGACAATGCACGAAGCATTGGAGACCACCCATGTGCAACTAACCGTAGGCAAAACTGTTATACAGTCTGTAGCATGCTACAGACCACACTCTCACATGCAGGAACCCCACTCAGCCTTCCTGAAGACACTGGACAGTATGAATGTCTCACCAAATACCAAACAAGGTACTCACAATTTACCACATAGGTGGTAATCCATTATGTATGGAAGGAGTAATCAGGGACCTAGGGACACAAGTGGACAGTAACCTGTCATGTGACACTCACATTGCCAACGTGGCTAGGAAGACCGTCTACATTGGCCACCTTATCATGAAAGGATTCACATCTACATCAACAGAGGTCATTGTGCCCCTATACTGTTCTCTTATCAGGCCCATAATTTAGTACAATGCCTCATTTGGGATGTACCTTACCCGACACCTGCAGCAGTTAGAAAGACCTCAAAGGTACCTCACCAAGAGGATAAAGGGTCTCAAATATATGTCATATGCTGCCTGGCTGTAGACACCCCAGCTGTATGCAGTCACATACTGCCTACGCAGAGGTGTTGTATGCCTGTTGTACAAGGCCATGTCCAACACGGGATTAATGGACATGCTCCACCCCAGAAAACCCAAATCCATCGGGGCTATGAGAGCGAGAGATGTCAACCTCAACACATAATGAAATAGGATGTGCTGGAGGGACAGATACACAACCCAGAGGCTCCCTACACCCTGGAAAGGAATCCCACTCCATGTTAGGCAGAGCCCCTCACTGACACTCTTCAACAGGAATCTTGCCAAGTGGATAGGTGATCGTAGATGTACACTGAGGGTCTTCACTGTGTCACGTCCAGACAGAGGCACAGTAAAGTAAATCCTAAATGGCCATAATATTCACATAGCAAGGAGTGGTGAAAGCCACACACACTCTGGCTAGGCTTATAAATGCCCTAGGGCAGATAGCCTAGTATGAACCTATGAACCTATGAAGATACAAATTGTACAGGACACTAAGGATAATCACAAGGCTTTCTTAACTGATGGTAGGAACCTTGTTGGGAATTCACAGATATGCTCTGAATTACTCAAATATTACAAACAATATACCAAACACACACACATATTGCCAACATCCAACCTGACAGGTGCAGTGCAACCCCTCCCCCAAAATGCCAAATATCTATCCCAGCAGAGTGCTGGCCCCCTGACATTGCAGATGCTGAGGTAACAGCCAGCATCTACAAAGCAAAACACACAGCATCAATGGTATGAGATGGTGTCCTGGGCTGAGTCCAACATGGACTCCAAATAGAATGGAACACCAAATAACACTACTGCTCAATGTCAGCCTTACCACAGGATATGTACCCAAAGAGCAGTGTACAACAACAGTGGTCCTTCTCCACAAAGGTGTTGCCTGAATGGATACTGCAAACTACCACCCCAGAATCCTGACAAGCTTGGTCTGCAAAGCTATGGAAAGGATCAGCATGTACCTCAGACATAAAGATATTGGGACCTACTGACACTGGACCCTACCCAGTGTGGCTTTCTTAAGTGCAGATCCTGCCCCTTAAACATGTTAGACTCATTTGAAGGCCATTGATGAGGGGAATGTGGTCCACATAGCCTAGCTGGACCTTGCAAAAGGCTTCCATACAATACCCCATGTGTTCATTATAGATAAGCTCACCAGCTTAAATATAAACCCCTATGTCAGTAGAGGGGTTGCAAACCAGACCAAGGACAGAAGTGACATGGTGAGAAATGCTGCAGCCATGTCAGACTACAAACCAGATACAACTGGCATCCCACAAGGCTCGGTACTGGGACCTCCCTTGTTTGGTATATATGTCCCATAGGTACAGACCAACATGGAAGGACTGTGTCTGAACAAGTTTGCAGAGGACTACAAACTGGCCACCATATCTGACCCTCCAGCTGACACAAGCATCCCACAAAAGGGCCACATAGGAACAGACAACTGGTGCCATAGCCATGTCAGCAAGCTAATTGCAGAAAAGTGTATAGTCAACCCCTGTGGATATACAGTAAGTGCCCACCAATTACCACATAGGTGTTAACCCATTAAGTACTTAAGATGTAATAAGAGACCCGAGGACACAAGTTGATAGATATCTTGCAGTGGACAAGCATGTGGCTGTACTGGTTACAGAAACATACCATATACCCACCTAATCATGAAGGTAGTCAGATCTAGATCAGGGGAGGTCATTGTGGCTCTGCAGTCATCCTTCATCAGCCTCACAATTGACTGCAATGGCCCCTGTGGGATGTACCTCAGCAGACACCTCCATCAACTGGAAAGACCCCAAAAGTACCTCACCAGGAGTATCAAAGAGCTTGAACAGATGCCATGTGTTGCCTGATTAAACAAACTGCAGCTCCACACAGTGCCATACTGCCCGCCAGAGGCAAGCTGTGCCTGATGTATAAAGCCATGTCCAAGCTGGAATCAATGAACATGCTGCACCTTGTACAATCTGAATGGCAGTGAGCTATGCACATGAGAGAACTGAACCCCAGCACTGACATACTTAGGACATGCTGTACTGATTGATCCATAACACAAAAGCCACCCCCACTCTTGAGTAAACTCCCAGTACAGGTTAGCCAGAGAGTCAGTCATCGACTCTCCTCAAGAGGAATCTTGATGAGTGGATGGGAGATGGTAGGTTTACCCTGGGTATCACTGTTATGTCACGGGTAGACGGAGGCACAGTATACTAACCATGACATATGTCATGGCAAACTCCAGTTACAATGTGTGTCGAAGGACAAACACACTCTCTGACTAGCATTAGAAATGGCCTAGGGCACATCGCTAGTGTTTGCCAATGTCCACCTATGTTGTGGAATACACCACCAATGTTGGACAAGCCTGGTTTAAGTAGTCCATATCTGAACATAATGTAACATGGTCATATGTGCACAACTGGCCCCTAACCAGTCTGTTGTGCTCACTATGAAAATTTAAAGCAGTGATAGGACTAAAGCCCAGGATACTGTCCACCACAGTGAAAGTACTGAACCAGTACACTATACGGTACTACAGTGTTTGGTCAGTATGAAAGGATGTTGACAACTGTATGCAAAGTATCCCATGCAAACCGTGCAGGCACAGTATAATCCCTGTTGTGTTCAGACACAAAGCAGTTGGCCAGTAAGTACACAACATGACACCCAACACACAACCATAAACGTGAGATATTGTTGAAGTTCACACTCATCCACAAATGTGGTGGACTGTAGAGTTCAACATATGGAAAGCTCACACTGGGCATGCTCGCACACTTTAATAAATGAGACATATGTCAGATAACATGCCATGGAAAGCCTGAACTGGGCATGCTCACACACTTAGGCCATATCTCAGTTTAGCAGTTGGCCACACATATCTGATATTTGTACGTGTTATTCCAGGAACCAACCACATTACAGCAATCTGCCCAGTGCACACAGTTAAATGACTACAGAGACATAAGTAAAATAGTGGATCCCTCTCATATTCAAACATCTTCCACAGATACACAAGTTGTTCATAGAAACAGGGAATGCTATGGCAATAAAGACCTGCAAACAGTCTATCAGCAACAAATACTGTGCATCTGACAATTAAACATATAGGTGTAGAGGTCAATACTAGGCTGTTTGCCCTAGGGAATGAAAGCTTAGCCAGAGTGTGCTTGGCGTCTGCCTCCCCAGTACAGTAGGCTACTGTGCCACTGTAAAGTAGGTCACATAAGGCACCGTTTGAGGCTAGTGTGCTGTGCCTCCATCAAGCAGGGACACAGTGGAGATCCCAGGGGCTGAATTTGCTATGCCACATCCATGTGGCTGGTGTTTGCTGGAAGAGGGTTGGTGAGGACCTCTAACAGTAAGTGGGCATCAATAACAGACTGAGGGGAGCCTTATCTGCAGTGTCTGGACAATTTCACTGTCAACACTTTGTCGTGATGATTATGAGGTATTCAAGTGTCATGCCAGTACTGTTCAGAGATGTCCTCCCTCTGTGGGCTACTGCTCCGCAATGTATTAGCTCACTCCGTCTGTTGGATAGCTCATATATGGTTAGTGTACACCTGACAGGTGTCCTGTTGTGGAGGAGTCATGGGTATATTTGGGATAGCATGATCAATGCAAACCTTCCACATGCTCATAGAATGCAATTGTCAAGGATTATGAAGAGTGGCCTGTATTCTCCCCCAGCATGGGTCTTTTGAAGTCTTCCACCCCAGTCTTCACAAGTACAAAGTCTGCTTTTGATAAATACACTTTGCTTGCAGTGACAACCTTGCCTAGGGGTGGGGATGGGATATGGATGTCCAGGGAAAGGTGGGTATGGTCAGATATCAACAATGGTGGTCTACCTCTGGTGTGGAACAGTGAGTACCCATGTTGCAGATGGTCAGGTGCAATATGTATTCCCCCTTGTGGCTGTGGTGAGTGGTCCTGCCATAGCACATGGACTCACAAATTGTAGTGGCTGTAGGGTAATATTGTAGAGGCCTGAGTAGTTCCCACACAAAATATACCTGTACCTGACGTTAACAACTGGAATGGTGTATGTGAACACCTTCATATCTTGGCACTGTTCCCAGGGAAGCAAAGTGTGTGTCCTGGATGTGGGAGGGGTGGTCTCAACTGGTTGTGTTGTGTGTTACAGGTCCTGTGGTCACGAAGCATGGTATAAAACATAACCTGCCAGTGCTGATGTGCATATCTGACCCTGAAGTAGGTGGCTGCAAATGCATATATATGCTATCCCCCACCTGACAGGTAGTAATAGATGTACATACCTCTGTATAAATAATGATGTCAGCACCCTATAAATACTGCAGGTGCAGAACAGATGCCCAGTAATTTGGATAGTGCACTCTGCTAATGCGTCTCCCTCAGCTGTCATAATATAGTTGGGTAGGGGTTTGAATCCTGCAAATGCTCTGTGTGGGTGAGTGGGGTTGGTGTGTGTGCAATTCTGTGTAAGAGAAATGTCCCTTTTGGCAACTAGGAGAACACAGTACAGGATGCACATTCCCCTTTCTAAACACAGATGATGTCAGTACCCTATAAGTAGAGCAGGAGAAGGAAAACCTCCAAGTAATGCAAATAGTGTGCTCCGCTAATGCGTCCGTCTCGAGTGTCATAATATCGATAGGTAGGGGTTTGAATCCTGCAAATGCTCAGTGTGTGTGTTTGGGTGAGGGGGGTTAGTGTGTGAGAGAAATGTCCCTTTTGGCAACTAGGAGAACACACTACAGGATGCACATTCCCCTTTCTAAACACTGATGATGTCAGCACCCTATAAGTACAGCAGGAGAAGGGACACCCCCCCAGTAATGCAACTAGCGTACTCTGCTAATGCATCCATCTCGAGTATCATAACATAGTTAAGTAGAGGTTTGAATCCTTCAAATACTCAGTGTGTGTGTTTGGATGAGAGGGATTAGTGTGTGTGTGCAAATCTGTGTAAGAGGAATGTCCCTTTTGGCAACTAGGAGAACACACTACAGGATGCACATTCCCCATTCTAAACACTGATGATGTCAGCACCCTATAAGTACAGCAGGAGAAGAGCAACCTCCCAGTAATGCGAATAGCGTACTCTGCTAATGTGTCCATCTCAAGTGTTGTAACATAATTAAGTAGGGGTTCAAATTCTGCAACTTCTCAGTGTGTGTGTTTGAATGAGGGGGTTAGTGTGTGTGCAAATCTGTGTGAGAGAAAAGTCCCTTTTGGCAACTAGGCGAACACACTACAGGATGCACATTCCCCTTTCTAAACACTGATGATGTCAGCACCCTATAAGTACAGCAGAAGAAGTAAAACCTCCCAATAATGCAAATAGCATGATCTGCTAATGTGTCCATCTCGAGTATCATAACATGGTTAAGTAGGGTTTTGAATCCTGCAAATGTTCCGTGTGTGTCTGGGTGAGGGGTGTTAGTGTATGTGCAAATCCATGTGAGAGAAATGTCCCTTTTGGCAACTAGGAGAACACACTACAGGATGCACATTCTCCTTTCTAAACACTGATGATGTCAGCACCCTATAAGTACAGCAGGAGAAGGAGCACCTCCCAGTAATGCAAATAGCGTACTCTGCTAATGCCTCCATCTCGAGTATCATAACATAGTTATGTAGGGGTTTGAATCCTTCAAATACTCAGTGTGTGTGTTTGGATGAGGGGGGTTAGTGTGTGTGAGAAAAATGTCACTTTTGGCAACTAGGAGAACACACTACAGGATGCACATTCCCCTTTCTAAACACTGATGATGTCAGCACCCTATAAGTAAAGCAGGAGAAGGAAAGCCTCCCAGTAATGCGAATAGCATGCTCCGCTAATGCGTCCATCTTAAGTGTCATAACATAGCTTGGTAGGGGTTTGAATCCTGCAAATGCTCAGTGTGTGTGTTTGGGTGAGGGGGGTTAGTGTGTGTGCACAATTCTGTATGAAAAAAATGTCCCTTTTGGTAACTAGGAGAACACACTACATGATGCACATTCCTCTTTCTAAACACTGATGATGTCAGCACCCTATAAGTACAGCCGGAGAAGAAAAACCTCCCAGCAATGCAAATGACACGCTTGGTTACTGTGTCTCATGCTATTGTCATAACATAGTTAGGTAGGAGTTTGAATCTTGCAAATGGCAAGTGTGTGTGGGGGGGGTAGAGGTAGGGTGTGTGCAATTATATGTGTGAGAAAACTCACCATTTTGGCAACCAGTACAACACACCAGCTGCTGCATATTCCAATCTCTAAACAGAGATGATGTCAGCACCCTACAAGTACAGCAGAAGAGGGCAAATCTCCCAGTAATGCAAATAGCATGCTCAGCTACTGTGTCTCTCACTACTGTCATAGCACAGTTAGTTATGTCTTTGAATTCCACAAATGCCATGTGTGTTTTTGTCACACAGAATGCCCATGTGTGTGGGTTGTTGTTCACAATAATGCATGACATCAATTAAACCAGTAATGGCAATGCACACATATGATGTATGTGTGTGCCAAATACACATATATACCTGTAACCTTCAAAAGTTCCCATGTCTGACGCCTGCCACATGTGAATACATGGTATTTGCACTGGATAACATTATGACTGTGATTTTCTGTGCGGGTGCTGCATGTGGTATGTGTATATACAGTGTGAGTTGTATATGGTATCATCCTAGCAGCGAGGGATACACATCTGGTTTGGGGCATATAGTCTACATGTTGTTGATGAACAGGTGCTGCATGTTTTCACCTGTTGTGGGAGTGGTAACAAGTTGTTCCATAGCAATGCAATGACTACATGCTAGGAATCTTTCAGCTAGGGTGTTGTAGCTACAGTAATTCATCAGCATTCAGTAATACTTCAGCATTCTTGGTGAGGGTATGATGCCAACCAAGGTCAGGGTCATACCAGCCTGTGCCACATGCTCAGAGAGCCCTTCTATGTTCCCTATCATGTAGTCCAGGGAGGTACATCACAGGTCAGCCATAGTGGCACGGACAATGACTGAGTCATATGTGTCCATGCCTCTGACTGACCTGTATGCTTGTGTTATGTGGTGGACCATAGTGCCCCACGGGCATATCACTGTGTCCTTCACCTTGTCCAGCCTGGTGAGTGGGACCTCACTGTACTGGACAATAAAGGTACCTAACACAACTGTAGCAGATGTGTTGTCTAGCCGTACAGGCTGTGACTGTTTGGCACACAGGATTTGTGTGCTATGTGTTGCACGTGCTGTGTTCCGGCTTAACGTATGCCTGTGTGCCAGCTGCAGAGGTGTCTGCTGCTCAGGCAGAATGCTATTCTGAGGCTCCAAGAATGCCCCAGTGTGTTCATGTGTTTGGATTGCTGTCAGTGTAGGTCTACATCAGACTGTTATTGTAGTCACTGTAGTATTTCATGCCACCTGACAGGTTATGCCAGTACTGGGTTCAGAGTGCTTAGTCCCCAGTTTGGCTATGTGGTTGCATCTCACACATGTGTTGTACGTTCATGGGTAGGGGAGAGGGTTGACTGTGTACATGTGGCAGCTGTGACATTGCCACATGACTCACATATTCCACAACTATACCATAGAGGTGACTGACAAGTGACCTTTGCACATGCTACCATAGTATTGTGATTGCCATGGTGATTAACAGTACATAGGGCCAATGGGGAACAAGGTACAGAAGGTGAGTATGTGAGGGTGTAGTGCCTGTGATTAGTTAGCGCTGGCATATATGACTGCTCACGTGGTCAAATGCCAGGTAAGTCATATGCAATGTGTCACAGGCAACGTACATGCGAACAGGACAAACAGTGACATTCTGTCAAGTGAGACATGGACATACATATAGTAAGCTATGCAGATGTCACTAGGAATCCACAGAAGCTCCGTAAATCTGCATTGCAGGTGGAATCAGTGTTCCAGGGTAACTGCAAGCAAACATGCATGCAAACAAAGCTACAGTAAGCAGGGCTGCATGTAGTCCATTGTACAACAAACAAGCTGTACCACTTCCAGTAGGTAACAGTGCAAATATGCAGGCACTATACACATGTACATGGAAATACACAGGTCAGATGGCCAGGGTCCAGTCTCAGCGCACACAAGTGTACAGACCATGTACCGTCAGGATGTACAATAACAGGACGGAAACCCAGGTTCTCATACCTGCACTAATACACATGTCAAATAATAGACACTGAGCCTTCACTCAGTGGTTCCATACTTAGTAGGATGTATGTTACCTGTCCTGCCACCACAGTATCCCTGACATTTATGGGGACTCTCCCTCCTGTGAAAGTTAGTTTTGTGTGTTGGGACTATCTAGCATGGTATGAGGTGTGAGCTTGCAGTGCTAGGGTGCTCCTGTGTGTCCTGTACCAGTCGTGTAGTACTGCACACATATCAACATACTCAAACAACTGCATTGCAGAGTCCAGTGTGGGCAACATGCCACTTTCAGTTTACATGTCCATCATTGCGTATCAATACTTTCATTACCTTATCCCCTGTGCTACCTATGTATGTGGCCTTCTGTTGAGATCCTTACCACCAGTATGCAAACATGTGCAGATGATACACTATGGTACTTACCATGGGTGTAGAAAACAGTACAAGACAATCATACCCTTACTGCATCAGGCATGCTGGGATATACCCATGATTATATCAGCACACTGTACTGTTAACAACATGATACTATTACTACACATCTATGTAGTGACCCTGTGCATCAGCAACATGTTAACCTGTACCTGCACTGATGTTACAGATTGCAGGAGGTGGCACAGTTTCATCATATGCACAGGGTGTGAACTTGGTATGCCTGAGTCTGCCACTGATACCACCAATTGGCATGTATGTGTATGTGTGTTGGTGAGGGACAGCAGTACAAGGTGGGGCAATGTTGATGCAGTGTATGCATGTATGCAGTAGCCCTAGGTGTTGTTAATTCGCATGTCTGTATGGATGCACACAGTTCCACCTCATGGCTGCCATATACCGGTGTTTGTGGACAGCCACAGACTGTACCTGCCAGGTCATACAGATCAGTGTCTCTGGCCATGGACACAGTACCTGTGCCTTGCAGGGGTGCTACAGACCGTATCTGGTACTAATCCAGACTGGGTACTGTCATCAGAAGCAGGTGTTCGTTGACTGGACACAGATCCCTGTTGAGCCTGTCCAGAGCCACGTGCACGTGGTCTCCTGGGGCAGTCTGAATACAGCACAGACCCAGCATTGCTGGGGCTGCTGCTGGCACTATGAGGGCGGATGCAGCCCTGTTGTCGTCCGTGATGACTGCCAGCTGCTGCTGTTGCTGGCATATGCCCACATCGATGCCTCAATCATCCAGCATTGACCTGGCTCATGGGCATGTAGTTGTGGAACTGATCTAATATGTCCCCACAATGTCTGTCTATGACATCGGTGAAATTATGGATGGCAGCCGCAATGTCACGCACACTGTCACTCATGGCTGTACGACATGCTGTCAGCTCCCTCAGACCCTGTCTGGTGTACCGTTCCATATGTGACTGTGCCTGCATGACAGCCCGAAACATAGCTGAGGTTGTAAAACCTCTGTGGGCACGTCTGACAGGGGCAGTACGCCCATGGATGCTCCCACGAGAACCCCTGAACATTTGTCTGTGTGGTACCATCTCAGGGCCAAGCCCATGGCTGCTGTGTGGGGAAGCATGTGCCACAGATACCACATTACCCTGGTCAATGCCCACAGTATCCTGTCCATCACCTAGGGACATTGGTGACAAAGGATGTATTGGCAGGATAGCTGTGCGCATTGATGGGGTTGACAACTGTGTACTGTCAATTGGCTGACCAATGATGAACCCTGGCACACCTTCCTGTGCCATTACACAGATATCATCATTATCACTACCCGTGGCACCTGATTCAGGTTCCCTGCTGCATGACACCAGAGCAGCACCAGAACCTGTGGGAGGGAAACAGGAAACACAGTTTACAATGTCTACACAATGTTACCAGTGATGCACACATGCACACGTGCACATGTGCACACATGCACACATGCACAGGTTCCCAGGTGCACACATGCACACATGCACACATGCACAGGTGCACAGGTGCACACATGCACACGTGCACAGGTGCACACATGCACACATGCACATGTGCACACGTGCACAGGTGCACAGGTGCACACATGCACACATGCATACATGCACACATGCACACGTGCACAGGTGCACAGGTGCACACATGCACACATGCACACATGCGCACATGCACACACACACACACACAGGTGCACACATGCACACAGTTGCACACTTGCACACTTGCACACTACTCAGTATGTGAGATATCAACACACAGACACAGACACACCTGCATGCATACACAGAGCACTACTGATTGAGCCTAATATTACTATTACTATCAAGACTGTTACAGGTATTGTTAATACACACTCACCAGCATGGATAGGCTGCATTGCTGTTACACTGGAGGGACCTGCAGAAGTGAGGAAATTAATGTCAGTGGGCACAACTGTGCCATTGTTACTGAGTATGATACAGGTCAGTAGTACAACAGTTGCCTTTCACAGGTCAGCTGCTGATATTGAGAATATCACACTTGCACATTAAATACTATGATGACAGCTACAAACCAAGGACACACCTCACACATGCATTAACTACCAGTGTACACAACAGTCAACTATACATATGGCATATTACCTGCATGCTCGTAGTCATGGTGCTGTGTGGCTACAGCCTCCATCATAATGCAGGTCTGCTGCTGTTGTTGTTGGTGGGCTGGAGCCACAACACTTAGGGGTAGTCCCTCCAGTATGGTGAGTGGGGGATGTGTAGCAACCCCACCACCTGTGGCAACCTGTTGCCTGTGGATATCCGACGCATGCTGACGGACATTTCTGATTAAATCACTGCAGTGATGTCGTACCTGCTCATATGTCCTATTATGCGTGCCTATGTCATTTACCCGACAGACCAGGTCTTGCCACAGTGCAGCCCTCTCCTGCTGATTCTGGCTGGTGCGGGAAAAGAGTATTGCAAAATCCCGCACCAGGCTCTGGTGTATTTCCTCATCCTCGGCTGCAGAGTATGCCGGATTGCACTGGTGAGCCATGGTCCTGAAAAAGAAAATAAAACGATATCAGCAAAATATGTCAGCAGAATTTGGCACACATACTGCACATGCTACTCGACTGTTGTGATACAACATATCTCCCATATATAGCATCTGTCTGTCTATTGGTGGATACACATGTAAATGGCCAGGTATCAGAGCTCAGTCAACAACTGTGCAACAGTACCTGGCACACTCCATACGACATACTACCAAACCCCAGCAGTCAGCACACTGATTCAGGTCCAAAGCACCTCCTCACTCTGGGGGTTTGTATCGAGGTACTGTATGGGGAACATCATCAACTACTGTGATCTGACCACAAACTAATCGCCCTGGATATACATATCCCACCTCCACCACCAGCACAAACGACTACAGTGAAAAACATTTCAAACGCAAACTTTACACTTCTTAAGACTGAGATGGTATCCTTTAAGCCCACTGGGCCAGTGGAAGCCACAACCCACAATGGTGACTCCTTCACAAATGATTTCTACGGACATCTCCGAGAATGCATGGATCATGCAATCCCATATAAGACCAAGACAGTCTCCACAAAGGGAAAGCATCCTGTCTGGTGGACCCCAGCCATAAACAGATTGTATAACAAAAGATGGAAGCTACTGCAAGACAGAGCATAATTCCATAAAGGGAAGGCATGTCTGATCAGCAATAGTAAAGAGCTATGTTCTCTCATACAAACATCCATGGGCACCTTTGAGAGGGAAATCACCGGGGACACTACAGATAACCACAAGGCCTTCTTCAGTTATGTTAGAAACCTGGTCAGAAACCCTCCAATATGCTCATAGTTAGTACACAACAACAAATAATTCACTGAACCCAAAGATATTGGCAACATTGTGGTAGACAGGTTCAGTGCAATTTTCCCCCCTCCCTCTCCCCCAAATGAAGGCATACTTATCCCAGCTGAATGTAACCTCCCTGTCATCACAGATGTCCATGTGAGAGCCACCCTCAGAAAAGCAATAAACACAGCATCAATGGGACCTGATGGTATCCCCGGTTGCATGCTACATGAACTCCAAGAGGAGCTAAACCCGCATATAGAAGTGCTATGTAACACTAGCCTGACTACAGGATATGTATCTGTACACTGGCGTACAGCAGCAGTGGTTCCAGTCCACAAAGGAGGCACCTCTACATACCAATACAATACAACACAATACAATACAATGCAATACAATATGCTATTGCCCCTGGGACTACAGCAGCATACTGTTCTGCTACCCTGACCCTTGTGACACATGTGATGTGATGGTACCTGCTCCTGTCAAACAGTTACACAGGGTGACTCATATGGCATATTACCTATATGACTAACATTCAGCAGGGGTATGTGTGACATGTACTCATGGGGTGTCTTGCTTCTTAACACTGTGTGGTTTATTGCAGGGTATGTATTATCTGTGTGTAGGAACCTGTACATCCACCATGTGCTTTCTACTGTGGTGTCAAGGATGACACATAGCAGTCATTTAGGTTGTGGATGGTGTGAGGTGTTACTATGGTTGTTGGACATCTGTCATGGGTGTAACTTAAGTATGTAAATCCAGGAGTGGTAACCTCTATGTGGGTAGTATGTGTGCACTCTGTGGTGTTGTCAGTCACTGTGCATTGGTAATGTGTTTGACTGCATTGTCACAGTGTCGTACATGCCACTGTGTCCTTCTCCATATCTGTAGCTGTCATGTGAGGTACATACCGTGGCAGACATTGTGTGGTGTGGAGGGGTACACTGACCTACATGTCCATAGCTGACACACCATGTCTGTTGACACATACCATGTACAGGTATTCCAGGAATAGTGTGCCACTGTGACTATCATTGGGGGGCCTATTGTACACGTTTATGACCCTGTTCACCCCTGACACATGCAGTGGTGGGCAGCCAATCACATATCTGGTGGTTACTGGTGTAGGTGATTTGAAATGGGGTATGGTACTCAAGTTTCGACACTGGTGTTCACTCCATGCCTTTGTCACCAGGCACCTGTTGCAATACATCTGTACACATGTGCCTCACTCAGAATATATATATATCTTTCTCTGTCACTCTGTCTCCCTCTCTCTCTCTCTCTATATATATATATATATATGTATGTATATATATCGATATGTATATATTATATGTATATATATATATATATATATATATATATATATATATCTATATGTATATATATATATATATATATATATATATATATATATATATATATATATATATATATATATATATGTCTGTATACATATACACATATATATATATATATATATATATATATATCGATGTACATATATTGCTATAGATATGGAGGGGGGGTGTGACAGAGAGGGGGTGAGAGTGACAGAGGGGGTGGGACAGAGGGAGTGTGAGATAGTCATATACAGTCATATCTGTAGATAGTCAGATCTGTCTATGTATATGTATCTACATATATCTATATCTGTATGTGTGTATTACATATATATGTTTGTACATATTCTATCTATCTACATCTGTCTATGTATTCCTACATCCCTCTCTATGTATACATATATGCATATTTTATATATATATATATATATATATATATATATATATATATATATATATATATATATATATATATATATATATATATATATATATACATACATACATATATTGACATACATATCAACATGTTTGTTTACAAAACTGTATACACGCACTAACATACTGCTAAACATACATAACTGTGAAACCTACATTGTACATTGCACTACAACCCACATTCAACCTGCATTGGTGCACATAGATGCCCTTACATACATATGTATGTACAGCCTTCACTGATAGTTGCTGTATGTACCCTGCCCTATGCACATTTTCATATACATATAGATACAGACCAATGACACATATGGAGGGTTCACAATATATAGACTTTTAAAGTATTACTTTACATTACCTGTGTTTGTCACAGCTGCTTGCGTTGCCTTTTGGATCGGTGTCCTGCTGCTGCTCCAGTTGACAGATGACAGCTTTCTAGTAGGTTTTGTTAATAAGTGTTTTTGTTTGTGTATTTTCTCTCTCTCTCTCTCTCTCTCTCTCCCTACCTCTAGAAGGTGCAATGAAAGTATTGCATGTGTGGACTGGGAGTACAGCATGCTTTTGTAGGTATCTGCATATGTCCATGTGATGGCCTCTGCACCAATTGTTAGCCAGCATTTTCTAATTGCATGCAGCCAGTTGTGTACTGATTGCAGTTCTCACTGTGATTTCAGGACAGTGCTATAAAAAGGTATGTGAGATAGGCGTAGCCCTTTCAGATTTTAAGGGCAGGGACCATGCTGGTATGCTGTGGACACTGTTCTGTGAGTGTAAAGGTTAGTATCTCTCTCATATTTCCGGCTGTGTTGTAGATTAACATTTCTCCATTCTTTTCTCCAGTTTCCTGTACTAAGTGTGTATGTACACTGACACCTAAGACTACTACTACTGTTAATGTGGGTGTGTGTGCTTTCCTTTGTGACATGTTGTGTAACTGGTATATAGCAGTGGCTCTTGCACTTTGTTGCTATGGCTTCAATATTTGCCCTTTACGTTCACTACTTGTATGCCTGCTAGGTGTCTTGACTGTAGTGTGTTGTTGTGGCTTTCCTATCTTCCATGCACATTCACACCTTGGAATGCTTGCTATATCTGATAGGGTGTTACTGCATGCAGTGTGGTCTGGCCATGGTGTGGGCCTTGACATCTATTAGGGTATTTGAGTATGCTGCTGAGCAGGCCCCAGAGACTCTCATGTGCATCTTTTATCTGCCTCATGGAATGGTACATATCAGTGGGGTACACCCATTAAATTGTCTGGTATTCTGCAGTTGTGACTGTGGGTTAGCATGAGCATATGTATTACTACACTATTTCTGCCGTGCAAGTGGTGCATACTTTCAGTACTTCATAGTTACCATTGCATGTGTTGTAACACCTTTCTGCCTACTGTTTGTACATTTCACAGGGAGTCTGTGGGGCATCCCTCTAACTCAGTCACTGTTGCTATGTCTAGGCTCTTAACTATTCAAATATGGCAGTGTCATATCTCTCAAGTGTACAGATATTTGCAGGATGTCCCCATTTTTGCCTCATATTTTGGTCCATATCCCATAAAACAGCTTTTTCTGGCAAATCACTCAGGGCTCATGTCAGACTATAGTGACAAACATTTCAGTTTCAGACTTTGTACCCTTCCAAAAATCCAAAATATTGCAAAACCTGTTACTCTCTCAACTGTCTAAGTTTGTCGGAGCAATATTTGAAATGTGTCCCTGTTTTTGGGCCTTTGCTCCACATTTTTTATTACTTAGTCCAGATGTCTTGCTGTAAAAGGTTGTGGGGTATGGGCAGTGATTATCCTGCTGTGAGTATGTGTGTGGCTTGCAAGGTGCTACAGTGACATTATTACCTACTAGCTACCAACTAGCATGGCTGTTTCTGTTCACACACTACTATTATAGAAATCCACTACATTTGACAGTAAATATACATGACATGCTTTGTGTACTACATATCCTATATTCCCTTTACATTCATTCCTACTATTGCATGATATATTTATTGTAGCACAGTGTTTTTATATAGCAGTCATGGCTTAGTGGTAAGTCATGCAGACTACTGTTTCCAAGGTCCTGGGTTCGGGACTGACAGTGGGATTTTATTTTTCTTTTGAGCAGACTACAGGCCTTGTCATTCAGAGTGACTAAGGCACTTTTAAGCAGTTGTAAGCGGGTTAGTGCTGGTTTGCGCGGAGCTCACTCATGCGCACTAGCGTTTAGCTCCGCGCACACACGCGCATACCTACTTACAACTGCTTAAAAGTGCTTACTCTTGCGCACACCCGAGCTAATTTCTTTGAAAGAAATGATAATGGGGGGACAGGAAAGTGGTGAAAAAGGGGTCACAAAGAGGGTAAGACAGTAGGGAAACAAGCTCGGGTTTTGCAGGAGGGATGTAGGTAAGGCCCATAGCTGTCCATTTCTTCATCAGCAACAGCTGTGCATATGTTTGTAATTTGGTGTGACATTTGAAACCTTCCACCCCTGAGAGAGGTGTAAGGACAACAATAATACTTGTTGTACATCCAATTGTTATTGACAGTTTACATGTCCAGCAGACATATGTGCAAAATGGCCAGCTATGTATGGGGCGTCATTTTTTTGTGGGTACAGAGTGCCCTATTTTTTTTTTTCAGGTGCGAGTGGTATGTCAGGTACAGGAAGTCGGTATAGCTGGGGAGGTAGGTTGGGTAGGTTAACAGACAAGACAAACAATTCGCATACAGGGGCAGTGTATGACACATGTGGGGAGGTTACACAATTGACGGGGACGGATGTTTGGATATCTCGAGCCCATGAGCCCACAGATGGCAACAGTGGAACTGAGATCCCCACCTATGGGCAGTTGCCACTGTGCCTTCACTGCCCAGGACGGGGCTGTGCTGGGGGCTGTGTAGGCCAGGCAGCAGGCACACCCATGAGTTGTGCCACCTGTGCCTCAAGCTGGCGTAGGGGCCCAGGCACAGTGTGCCGGATCTCCCTACGCACCACAGTCCGGACACTACAGAGGGTGAGTGGATGCTCTCCTCCAGCCACTCTTACAGAGGGGGGACGAGCCCCATCCCCTGCAGTGCTTCCACCTGCAGGTGGCACAGGGCCACCAGAGGAGGATCAGCCTGGGCACTACTGCCAGGTGCACTCGCAAGCTGAGGAGGGAGAGGTGGGTCCACTGGAACCCGCCTTCCCTGACATCCTATGTTTTTCATTATGTCATGACAGTTTGGGTTATTAACGTACAATACCATTCACAATTAGTTGTAACAGCATGCATTAGTATTCCCATTAACCAGACACCCATATATTCAAGCCATTGAACAGCAAGCATAACACATGCATAATTTGAACAGCAATACACAATCCAACAACATGCAGGGTTGATTGATGGCAACAGGCCATCAGGTTTGGATGTATGAACAGGGCAAATGCATCAATGTACATGCAAATATGTATGAACCAACAGGACAAATGTCCAGGGGTGTTAATTGTGATTGCCCATACCAATTTCACGTGGAATGGATTATATGTGGTTATAGGGTAGGGTGAAGAAAATTTAATTAACAACTTCAAATGCCAATACATATGCTGTACATTTCTACTAGCTGCAGATATATGCACACTACAGTTCTGCCTACAGTTTCCTATGTGATAACTACTTCAGGTTGGTGATAGGAATGTTACTGCTACATCAATATACATTTCATTTTTATTCATACACATTCATATCTGGCTCTGTTCAGCTACATCATCCTGCTACATTTGCTTTATATAGCTATAGACAACTGTGGATGTTTGGTATTTCAGACAACCTTACTATCTGCATATTGCAGACTGAGAGAAACATATCCATATTTTGGGACACACATTCCAGCTGCAGTACTGTTTTCAACATGTTACTGTTTGGTTCTGCCTGTCACATTCATTTCATTCTGTACTGACTGCAGTTAATACTACTTTATTGGTGGATTCATACCTCTTTCTCACACTCTCTCACTTGTTTTATTTTTACATTTCAGGATGGATTTCTAGGCTTTATTGACATGTTTTACCTGTAGTTATAACAATTCTTTTCAACAGTCCCACTTATGTCATGTTTCTGTATTTCAACAGGGATATATTTCACACATGTGTTTTACTCAGCTTCTGCAGCTGTACTTTTCAGCCTGCTGCAGGTTATGTACTATTATATTACAGGTGGGATATCTTTATTTCAGACTTGTTTCATTTTTATGTTTGGATTACAGGCTGCATCGCACTTTTGTAATCAAGCAATACTTGCAAACCCTCTTACACTGTTACTTGCACATTTTATTAATTAGTGACTACACTGCACTCTTTTGCTAACTGTCATACTTATATATTTATTTACAGTTACAGGGAGAGAATTACTGACCTGCCTGGTGGCGCAACCGCACCAGCCTATCGCCAAAGGCTCGACGGTTCGCAGAACGGACACCTGCAGCTGTAATATAAATAAAGTAATATTGGAATACACATTTCCATAATATCAGCTAGGTTAATTTTTTACATAAATAATTACGTGTAAGTTACTCAGTAGTGGGGCGTTGGGCATTTGCCGGGCCTCCTGGATCCAACGGTTCAGTTGGTCCTGCTTCCATCTCTTCAGGTCCGCATGGTGGTGATGGACCTGCTTACCAGTCGTTGGTATCCCTGTGGCACTGGTGAGATCATGAGCCAACCAGTCCCACACCTCAGCCCTATATGCTCCCCACAGGACCTGGCCCTGCATGAGTTGGGCCTCATGATTATGGACGAGGAGCCAAACCATATATTTGGACTCCTCAAAGCCCCACCTCTGTGCTCGGAAGCAACTACCCTCACCTACACCTGACATCCTGGCTGCAAGTTGGTTCTACAATCGGTTATGCTGTGTATTCCCGCCTATGGGGCTTATATATGCCGTTTTTCCCACACTTATCTGTGATTGGCCATTTTGGAATTGTATCAGCTTCACAAAACCTGCTTTGTCGTGCTCCTCTTTCTATTCATTCATATATATATATATATATATATATATATATATATATATATATATATATATATAAACATATATGCTATTAGCTATTACTGCATTTCTAACTACAACAGTCATGGCTTAGTGGTTCTGTACTTTGACTATGGTGCATGATATCCTGGGTTTGAACCTGCCCATTGCTTTTTATATTTTATGACTGTCTACACAGGCTAGCAGGTGTGTCTGTGTAAAGGCAGTTTTGATACAGCTTGCTCAACGTTGCCCATCGGTTAGCTTGTTGGCACGGTGCGCAGCTCCGCGCAAATGGGTTGCGCCAGTTTACGCATCGTTTGGCTGTCAGCACACATATCACGCTCAGCTCAGCTATGGGCACACGGTTTCAGTATGTTAAAATGCTGGTCAACCCCAGGCACTCATTTTACACCTGTTAAAACACTGCTCACCTACAGGCAGATATCCTCAACTTGTTAGACTGTAGCTCAGCTATGGGCACATCTCAAATTTTATTTTTATTTTTTTATCTCACATTTCTTCAAAATACATGGCCCATTTCATTGCATTTTACATAAAATATAATTTTATATATGTACATATATGTCAGGGACTTGTTCCGTGCTTATTTCACTAAAAATAAAAATTGATGTTGTGGGGGTTCAAACCATGACTGCCTCCTCTTCAGCCGACGTCTCTACTGCTATGCTATTGCTTCGTGGCTTATTCTGCATATTTAGTTCTTATATGCTTTTCCACTGACTGCTAACTGTGGCTAAGCTACGGGCACACCCGCGCAAACGAGCGCACTCACGGGCAAACATCTTTACAACTTATAAAAAAAAAATAACATGCTCATTTATACCTTTTATGTTCATAGTCTGTGGGGGCATGTGTTGTGTTGTGTTTATTCACAGTTACACGGACTCTGTCGTGGGGGTTTACTTTCGGGACTTTTACTCTTCTGGGGGCGTGTCCGTTTGCAGGGCACACCCTACGGATACGTCCCCTACTGTCTTCCATGGACCGTGTTAGCCTTAGGTGTGATTCAGCATGCCCTCATGCATATGCATGACATGCTGATGTCACACCGTTTAACTGCAGCCTCCGTGTAAGCCTTGTAACTCTTACATGGAGGCTTTGTGAATCCTGCCCATAATCTTTTGAAAAAGGAAACAATATTTATTTTAAAATATGGAACCTTGATACCGAAGGGATTGAATACTGAATGTTGCTGGAAAAGTCTTATATGAAATTAGACATGGTTACTTTAAAAGTTTTAATTGATGCTTTTATTGTTTAATGGTTAATTGATTGATGCTGCTGGTATTATAAAAATGACTGCTGAATTTGTGTATTTTACTCCTTGAAGGCTATTTGTAGCCAAGGCACTAGAGAAATAAAAGTTTTTTTGGCTATATGTGGTGTTGTTTGTGTCGAAGTTCTTATTCTTGGTGTTGTTTAGATGGTTTTACACTGGTATGCAGCACATCAGCAGGTACAGTGGAGAGAAGAAACAAAAAACATTAATTTAAAAATAAAGGTAATTAATAGATTTGTGGTGTACAGCTGAAACATAGGTAGAATACATACATAGTACACAGGTACAGTACATACATTGTACTTTAGCCAGTGTTTGTGAGTAAGAGTGAAAACTGTTATCACGTACTCTAGGCTTAGTATGTGTACCTTATCTGCTTTCACTAGCCTGGGGAGCAGTCATTACACTGCCAACTTTGCTTGAGATGTTGCGTAATGAGGTTTTTAAAGGAGGCTATGGATGATAGGTTTTGTATGCTAGTGGGGAGAGAGTTCCATTTTTTAGTCACTGAACTACTATATAGTGTGTATCCAAAGCTATTATAGCTATTGGTGACTTCTAGTAGTAGTTTGCTTGATGATCTAAGAAGCCTTTTGGCTGAGTGATGTTGTACTAGGTTTTTGAGGGCAGGACACTTATTGGGGAGGTAATAGATAGACTGATAGAGGCAGATTGTAGGCTAGGAGGTTGGGCAGTTCAAGCCAGTGGAGCTGGCTCAAAGCAGTACAGTGTTGAGTTCTATATGAGAAATTTGCAGCAAAGTGGGCAATTCTGTTATAGCAGCTTCCATTTTCCTTAGTTTTGTTGAGATTAATCAGAATGGGAGATGCACAGACTAGGGTGGATAGCAGCTGGGAGCGAGCAATAACTGATCTTGTGTTGTTGGTAAGAAATGGTTTGATACAGTAGAGTGATCCCAGTCTGGCATGTACTTTTTTAATTGTTAAGTTGAGATGACTTTTAAATTTTAGGTGGGAGTCTATGGTTATTCCCAATAGCTTAGCCTGTGCCACTGGAATGATTGGAGTAGCATTTGTGGAGTAGCTAGTGAATTGACTGTTGTCAGTGTGTTTGTTATAACTGGTTATAATCATAAGGTGAGTTTTCTTTGGATTAAGGATAAGTTGGGCTTTGGTAAGGTAGTTTTCAATGTCAGAGAATGCTAGTTGAGTTGTTTGTAGAAGGGTGGGAATATTTTGTGAAGCACAGATTAAGGTAGTATTGTCTGCATACTGAATGATAGATGCATGCTGTGTGGAGACATGGAGGTCATTTGGTAAGATTGTGAACAGTAGTGGTCCTAAGACAGAACCTTGTGGGACTCCTATAGGTACAGGCAGCTGAAGAGAGAGAGAGAGAATTTTCCCATTTCACAACCTGGTACCTGTCAATTAAGTAGCTTTGGAACCAGGTAAGAGTGGAATTTGATAGGTGATACTGTTTTAGTTTGTTTAGCAGGATTTGGTGTGAGAGTGTGTCAAATGCTTTGGACATATCCAAAAAAAGAGTTGACACCTGCAGGCCTTCATTTCTGAGACGTTTTTATTGTGTCTGTGAAGCAGAGGAGGGCTATAGTGGTACTATGGGCAGGTCTGAAACCATGTTGAGTAGGTGACAGGATGTTGTTGTCTAGGAGATATTTTAGCACCTGGGTATGGATGTATTTTTCTAGGAATTTGGCCAGGGGGGAGAGTATAGCAATGGGTCCATAGTTATTAAGTTCAGTGGAGGTCCCACCTTTATGTATGGGTGTAACATAGGATATTTTCCAGTGTTTGGGCACATAGTTTTCAATAATTGATCTGTTTATGAGAGTGGAGATTGGGATAGCAATAGCACCTGCTGTGAGTTTCAAGAAATAGCTGGGGAGCAGGTCAGCTGCTGTTGATCAGGTTTATAGTTTAGAGAGCATGCTTTTGATTGAGGTGGTAGAAACTGTTTTGAGGGTAAAGCTTGTATTAGTATTATTTGTGTTGAGGGGATAGCGAGGTTAGAACTGTCCTGTGATACTAAGGAAAGAATTGAGTTCACAAAGTGGGAGATGAATTGTTGTTTTGATGGGAACTTTAGTGTCAGGGGTGGTTGGTTTGGTGGTATCCTTTTGGGTGGGTTTTAGTAGCTGGTTTACATTTTTCCAAAATTTTTGGGGGTTGTGTTGGCATTTAGTTTGTAATGTCGTGTAGTAGGATTTTTTTGTCCAGCCTAATGCATTTTTTGCATGGTTGCACAGTTCTTGGTACCTAGTTAGGCTTTATGTTTCTTTGTTTTTTTTTTTTTATAGTAAACTCAGGCAGTGTCTCTGGGCTTCAGGATTTGTTTGGTTTCTTGATTGAGCCAGGGGACTGTAGAGGTTCTAACTTTGATTTTGCACAATGGAGTGACAGTGTCTAGGTGTTGTAGGAATGTTTTGTTAAAATATGTTACAGCCTGGTCAAGTGGGAGGGTTTATTGGGGGGGTCCAATAACAGTTATAGAGTAGAGTATTGAGGACCTCAGGAGAGAAACTTTTGTATTTCTAGTTGATTTGATAGTTAGTGGTTTTGCATAGGCTTGTTCTACTATGTATAAGGTATATTATGTTGTGGTCATTTAAGGTATCTGGGAGACTGCCTGTGTGGGGGTACAATGTGGGGTTGTTAGGACCCAGTCAAGGATGGATTCCCTTTTAGATTTGTTATCACATCTAGTTGTAATTTGGACTGGCTGTTGGTAGCCATGGAGATTTATTAGATTACTTGGTGGTTCTGATATACAGGTGAACCAATCTAGGCTGAAATCCCCCAGAATAAGTTTTTTTTGTGAGCATGTAGAAGAACACCAGGATAAGAAGTCTTCAAGGCTAGCAGGTGTATTACCAGGTGGAATATAGATCATAGTCATGGTGATAATCTATTTAGGGTGAAGTTGAAGTTGTAAGATAAGTATGTCCCAGTTATTGGGGGAGGGGTAGGAGTTTGGTATTTGACATAAAGTTAAGGTGGACTTATACAGTAAGGCAGTTCCACCACCTTTACGAAGTGGTCTGTCTTGTCTAATGATATTGTAGCCAGTAGGGAGAACTTCTGAGTTAGTTATGTTTTTATTTAACCAGGTTGCTGTTAAAGCAACTATTTCTGGAGAGTAGTGTGCTATTGTGGCCTGGAGTTCAAGTATTTTATTTTTGATACTTCTAATATTAATATTTAGCATTAAGATATGGTTGGTTTTGCTGCTGTTGTTGATCTGCCCAGGGATATAGATAACAGGGGTATTATGTTCTGATAATTGGGTTGGAGAACTTTGTGTTGGACAGGATGGATTTGGGCCTTATGGTGAGCCTGGTGTTGAAATGGTGATACAGATGTTTGAGTTTGGTGATCAGTGTGAGAAAGTATTGTGTTTTTTTGGAGGAGGAATGAGAGCATATGTGTTTAGTTTTGAATTGGTCAGTTATGTATTTCTTAAACATATCTGGGCAGATATTATATTATAATCTGCAGTGTCTGTATACGAGAGTGCATAATATAGTGTTGTGCTACTAAGTTTAGGGATTGCTAGAGTGATAACTTGTGGAGTTATAAAGAATTATGAGAAGACAGACTAGACATAGTTGTGTGATAGTCATGGTTATAAAGTTTAAGTTGGTTCTAGATGGATGTGTGGATAGGAATAATAGGGTTGTAGTTTATGTGGATGGGTAAGTAGTGTGGGGTGATGTAATAATGCCTAGAGGCAATGTGAGTGGTTGGAAGTATTATATGGTGGAGCAAGTGGGTGTGGTTTAATGTGATCTGACTTGAGGAGCTGTGATTGGTCGGGGTGATGTATGAAGTAGTGGCAAGTATAGCTTTAGTTGTGTCAGTGAGGAAGTTTTTGACTCTATAAGCACCCTTCATTTTTGATGATTTTTTTTCTTATGCAATTTTGTATATGCACTTTGAATTTAAGATCATAATCCACTGTCATCCCTGATATGAGAAGTGACTTCCATAGTTGTATTATCAAGAGAGAGGACTTATTTTGTTTTTTTTTCCCCCACAGGAGAGGGATTTGTGACAAAAGTAGTAGTTTGTTTTTTTTAGGATTGAGCATGAGTTGTGAATTACAAAGCCATGTTTCAGTTGCTGATAAAGCTTCCTGAGTAATTTTTTGGAGGTGTGCCACATTGTCAGACGTGCAAATGAGTGTGGAGTCATCATGCATACTATGTGAATGTGGGTGGTGGTGAGAATGTTAAAGAGGAGGGGACTAAGAACAAAGCCTTGTGGTACACCAGTGGTGACTGGGAGGTATGGAGACAGGTGGAGTGATGTTTTACTGACTGATACCTATTAGATGGCTACTTTTTCAGCCACAGAAGGGTGGGCTGAGAGAGACATATTGAGGATATATGAAGTAGACAGTTGCTGTCATAAACTGTGTCAAAGGCTTTAGACAAGTCTAGAAATAAACTTTAACTAGCTTTGCTAGCTTGTTCAGATATTTTTGCTACAGCTTATTTTCTTCTATGTTTTTATTTTCTTCTATATTTATACAGTGTCATATTTCTCTTCTTTTCTTCTCTGTTGTTGCAGATATCTTTATCAGTTTCAGCTAAGATTTATTCGGGCTGTTGCCTTAGCTCATTTTCATTTGGAATAATATTCTTCAAATATATCTGGCACCAGTTTGCAGTAACTGCCTGTCATGCCTGTTATGACATCTGCTCTTTTCCAACATCTGTTTGTAGGGTCACTATAAGCCAACCACTTATATGTGCATAGTGCAATGAAATGAGTTGTATTAAAGATGTGGTATGCTGTGGTACATATTCTATATTTTCTATCATTTGTTTCAGTATCAGAAGGAACTATAACCAAGTAAGTAATTTCTGGATGTCTTATTTTATAAAGGTTTATAAAAGTGTCTGCTGACAGTCTGATTTTATATTTACAAGTTAAATGTTTCTGGATCTCTTTGATTTTTCATTCTGAACACACTACATGTACTTTAAATGTGTGTACTGATCCACACCACTGCTGCCGTTAAATGACAAAATGGCCCTGAGGCCATGCTAGCTTACAAAGGAAGCATGGAGGATTCACTTCCACTGCTTTTACCACTTAATTACACCAGGAAAATTAACTCTGTCCTTCTCAGGGACTTGAAAGATCAAACAGCATTATTTATTGAGGTAAGAATTTATATCAGGTGCTTAACTTTTAACAGTGTTCTCGCACTGATAGCAGAACTACTGTATTCTGTTTTGAAATAATGAAGCTCAGTCAATTTTAAGGAAATTATTTTATCCTTTTTTTTTTTACTAGCTATAGTAGACAAAAACAACATTTTAATAATCTATACAATTATTTAACAAAGAAATGTCTCCCCGTGGACACACCAGTGTAGCATTGCTTTAACAGAAGAGATCCATGGATCAATGAAAAGAAAAGAAAATTCAGATCATAGTAAATAAGGGATACACAGCAATGCAAATACTAAATGCACATTATTTGACATATGGTTGGGAATGCAGAACTGCTTCTAATATGAACTATCTTGTTACATTCTCTGATAAAATGTGCACGGCATTATCTGGAGAAATATCTTGAGACGGAAAGTGAAAAATTACAGAGCAAGAGCAATTAAAATCCTTATTGTCTGAGATGAAAAACGATCATGCCAACAACAGCAGTAAGTAATGAGAGCAAAATTATAATCAGAAAAAGGATTAACTGCTGTTAAAAAGAGCACTGCACTTTAGTGTGCTGTACTTATTGTGTTATTACATTTATTTATTTACTAACTTGTTGACTGGGTTAGTCCCGCTAGGCATGGTCTATTTTTATGGCAGACCTGAAGTAGAATTCATACTGACTAGGAGATGTTTGACTACAATCAAAGACAAAACCCATTAGAATTGCAGTAATGAAAATAAGGAAAATATAATGATGCAAGGCAAGGTCATGGGATGTTAGGGGGAGATTTATTTAGTAATCATTACCACTAAAACCCAAATTATGTTTATAGTTTTAGGAGAGTGTCAGTGTGATTATGAGAAGGGTCAAGGATAGAAAGAGTCCACTCTGAGTAATTATGAGAGATAGAAGGGGTCTGCTATGAGTAATTATGTCTTGCTTAATCAAAAATGTGATTATTCAAACACAAAACAGTTAAGACCATGGGAGGTCATCAGTTAAAACAGTGACCATAGTTTCAAAAAAATAGATATAAAAAAACATTTTTGTATGGGAATATGCCCTTCCTCTATCCCCCTGACATGGAAGCAAGCTCTCACACTTCTAATCTATCTATCTATCTATCTATCTATCTATCTATCTATCTATCTATCTATCTATCTATCTATCTATCTGTCTATCTATCTATCAAGCTATCTCTCTATTTATCTATCTATCTATCTATCTATCTATCTATCTATCTATCTATCTATCTATCTATTGTGACTCTACTGTAAGTGATCAAAGCACACATTTAGTATACAGTAATGAAACAAACTTGAGTACTCAATCATAAAACAAAAACAAAATTAAAAACAAAAAAAATTGGTAAGGGTGCAAGCTCTCCTGCAACCCCGATACACCCCCATGTCTGTTGTTTATATATATCAACCCTGAGATCACACTACAGTGGGGAAAGGAAAATTCCTAATCTCCAGTGTACTACAATCTCACTCGTGAGAAGACAAGCACCAGGATTCATGAAGCTCCGTTTCGGAATAGCATTATTAAGTGCATAGTCATCCCCTTTGGAAAAAAACAAAGTACCCACAAACTACCACATAGGTGGCAGTCCCCTAAATACGGAAGATGTAATAAGGGATCTGGGGACCCAAGTAGATAGTAATCTCACCTTTGATAATCACATTGCCAAAGTGGTTGGAAAATAATTCTACATGGCCCACCTAATCACAAAAGGGTTCGCATCCAGATCAAAAGAGGTCATTCTGCCCCTCTACTCATCACTCATCAGAGCCATCTTAGAGTACAACGCCCCATTTGGGATGTACCTTACAAGACACCTGCAACAGCTGAAAAGACCGCAGAAGTTTCTTTTGAAGAGTGTTAGCGAGGAGCTCTGCCTAATGTAGATTGGGATCTTGTTCCAAAGCATGGGAAGTCTCTGGGACAGGAATCTATCCCTCCAGCACGTCCTATTTATTGTTGTGGTGAGGTTTAGATCCCCAGAGCATGTGGCTTGAGAGGATTAGATTTTCTTTAGGTGGAGCATGTCCATCAATTCTGGGTTGGACATGGCCTTGCATGTCAGGCAGAGATCACCTCTGAGTAGGCGGAATAAAACCGAGTACAGCTGGAGTTTCTTCAGTCGAGCTGCATACGGCATCTGTTTGAGGCCATTGATCCTCTTGGTGAGGTACTTCTGTGGTCTTTCCAGCTGTTGCAGGTGTCTTGTAAGGTTCATCCCAAATGGGACATTGTCCTCTAAGATGGGTCTGCTGAGTGATGAGTAGAGTGGCACAATAGTCTAGTACCCACCTATGAACCTACCTATGAACCTATTCTGACACGGAGTGGTTTGTGTCAGTGTAGAACAGCAGCACACCTTGAATATTAATGAAGGCCTGCTGCTGTAGTCCTACACAGACACAATCTTTGTGTATGAGCACAGGGAGTGTGTCTGAGAGCAGAGCTCTCACAATACACACACCCCCTGCACTGCAGAATTGCTGTTCGGCAATTCAAAATAAGAGAGGATGCCTCTCAACCCTGTAGAGCACAAACACTGGCAAAATGAACATGTTGGGGGGACAAACCGGGATGAAGTATAGCCACAATAAACTTAAAAAGTGGATAGAATAACAGGTGTCACATTAGCATGGATATTCAAAGGATGTGCAGACTGTTCGTTATATACACATCCAAAAATCTTTGCTAATGCTAAACCTGTTATCCCATTAAAATTAAACAAAAGTAAATGAGAAATATTTAACAATTTTTTTATTCAGGCTGCAATAATGTTTAAGCATAGCTGAGCATGTGTGCGCTTTGTGCACCTATGCTTAGCATAGCTTAAATATCCAAAGGAGTTAAATAGGAAAATATCAGCTACACAAGTAATCCAAAATAGTGGAGCAATTAGAGTTGCAGCTTTGCATATAGGCATTCACCGTTCAAACCCCCATAAAGTGTTTTCACTTTTATATGTGAAAGCAGTTGTAAAAGTCATATGTTTTAATAAATAAGGTAGAAATTATTATTAATCACCCAGGGTAGTGTAGCAGAACACAAAATAAGGTGTGAAATCCCCCATATAATCAGAAGTGACCCATACAGTATAGTAACAGAAAAATAAGTGTAATGAAAGCACATAGGGGGATGTCAGGGAAAGTAAACAAAAAATCATAATATGTCAAAAATGATGAATCACCCTATAGATCTGATTATCTATAAAATAAAATGTAAGCAATGCTAAGCATTGCACAACTATGTGTAAGCACTGCTTAAATATGAATCCTAAGCAATGAGTATCCCAACTAAGTGGATTTGCCCATTAGTAAGCAGTGCTGAACCTGCCCCTTTAAGCACTGCCAATCTCAGCTAAATGAGTTTGCTCATTGGGAAGCAATGCTCAACTTGACCCTTTAAGCACTGCCAACCTTAGCTAAGCAGGTTTACCCGTAGCTTAGCTTAGCTCAGCATATTCAAAAAATGTCCAATCACAGCAAAGTGCAGAAAATCGGCCGTATTTAAACCTCGCAGGTAGGAATACAGCTCATAACCGGTTGTAGCTTCCCACTGTAGGCACTATGGCTGGTGTAGGAGAGGGTTTATGATTTCATGCACAGTGCTGGGGCATCCAGGAGTCCAAGGTCATGGTAGGACTCCTTGACAAAAACCATGATGTGAGACTGCTGCAGGAACAGTACCAGGGCTTCCAATACAAAGCAGACACCTGGGAAAGTCTCACCTGTGATCTCACTAGTGCCACTGGCATCCCTTGAATAGGTGAGCAGGTCCGGCACCATTATGTCGACTTGAAACGGAGGAAGAAGGAGCTGTTGGATGAGTGGGTCAAAGAAGCCCAGCAGAGGGGTGATGTCCCTGCCATGTGTAAGTATTCATGTCAATAAATGCTTACCAAAGTTCAGCCTGTGTATGTGATGGATAGGTATGCATAAATGTTTCTTTGTCTTACTTACAGCTCCAGCTGAGTGGGCTGCGAACCAGGAAGTCCATGCAAGTAGGTTGCAAAGGCTGCATCTCGAGGCTGGTAAGTAACAATCTAGCTTGAAGTATTCATACCAAATAAACATAAAGCAGTAGGATGTCACCTGGCAGTATTAAAAATGGGTATGGTTGCACTGAATAAACCAGACAATATTACAGTAATAGTAATGTTGGATGTCTATTGTTATTTAACTTATCTTGCTGTTTTAGCTGGGCTAAGCATAGCTAAGCAAAAGGCACACTCATGCAGCTAAGCTTAAACTTTATTGCAGATGTGAAAAAAAAAATTGTATTTGTTGCGTTTTTTACTTCATACCCTCCAGAATATCTGTGCTAATGCTAAACCTGTTATTCTATCAACTTTCTATAAATTTGTAATGGCAACGTTTCGGAGTTGTCCCTTATGGCTTTGTCAAGATTACTTACTGTAGCGGGTTGTGAGGTGTGCACTATATACTTCATACCCTTCAGAAAATTAATGCTAATGCTAAACCTGTTATTGTATCAACTTTCTAAGTTTGTAATGGCAATTGTCCCTTATGACTTTGTCCAGATTTCTTAATCTGATGGGTTGAGAGGTGTAATGAGTGATCTCACTCTATTTAAATTGCCTTATGGTAATTATGATGTGCAGGGGGCATGTCTATTGTGAGCTCACTGCTCTCAAACATGCCCCCTGTGCTCATACACATCCCCGTGTACGTTTTACAGCATGGCAGTTCACCTTCATACATATGCATGGCACACTGCCTTGCTACATGGGAATGGTCCCTTCTGTGCAAGAATAAGCTATTCTTGCACAGACATTTGCAGAATCCAAGCGACAAACTTCTAGCTCTAGACATTGTGTCCGCTACACTGAAACTGAGAGATAACTTTTATAGCACAATCGTAAAATACTTTAGCTTCAACTTATTTTCTTGAAGTTTTGCAAGTTAACCTTTGCTGTCCCAGTTTCTACTGTTAAAACATATACAGTCACACAATTACAATAGTTTATATGCATTTCTATTCTAAGCCAGCAGAGCATGCTGTGGCTACATTTAACTTGGTACATAACATACAGCTCTGTATAAATCATATCAATATTCACAAGTTACATAGAATTATTTACAAAATTCTAGCTAACTGGGCTGGCAGTATTATACTTGTGTCACAGTTATTGTTTTTGAAACATGGTTAAGGAACAATGACTGTAAACCAATTCTGTCAGGGTATAAATATGTTTACTGTAACAGACATTCTATCAAAAAACAGCTGGACGTATTATGATAGGGATTAAAGATAGCTATGAGACCTGTGATTATTACATGTTCAGTAATAACGCCAATACTATAGACTGTGTAACTGTGACAATAAAGACAACCCTGGAACATATAACAATTGTTGGAGTGTATAGACTACCAAAGTCAAGTGCAGATGACCAAGGGGAATTCATACATGTCTTGCATGAAACACAGGAGGGAAGAATAATAGTAGCTGCAGGCTTAAATTTACTAGAAACAGACTAGAATAATATTGATAAAACAATGTTAGTAAAGAAATTATTCACAAGAGTATATTCAGGAACAACAATTGCTTCAGCTTGTAAAAAAAAACCTACCAGGGGATGGAACATGCTAGACATTCCCCTGGATTCAGTAAACGTCTGTGAAGGAATAGCTTATTTCTGCATGGAAGGGACCATTTCTGTGCAGCATGGCAGCGTGCCATGCATATTCATGAAGGCATGCTGCCTTACTGTAAAACAGACACTGTTCTGTGTACGACTGCAGGGGGTGTGTCTGAGAGCAGTGCTCTCCCAATACACACAACCCCTGACATCGGAATTGCCGCACGGCAATTTAAATAGAGCGAGAACCCTCATAAGACCCCAACCTATCAGGTTAAGAAATCAGGACAAAGCCATAAGGGACAATCGTCCCTACAAAACCAGAAAGTCAAATGAATAACATAGCATGAATTTTTTGCAGGGTACAAATTAAAAATGCACACCTCCCAAGCCGTCAGAGTAAGGAATCTGGACAATGCCATAAGGGACAATCACCCCTACAAAGCCAGAAAGTTCACAGAATAACAGTTTAGCATTAGCATGGATATTCTGAAAGGTATGAAGTAAAAAACACAACAAATCATTTTTTTCACATATGGAATAAAGTTTAAGTGTAGCTGCATGGGTGTGCACTTTGCTTAGCTATGCTTAGCCCAGCTGAAATGGCACAATAAGTTAAATAGCAATAGACATACAGTATAAGCATAAGTGCAATAGTGTAGTGGTTAAAGCGTATTCCTTGCATGTAGTGATTTATGGTTCAAACCTCACCTAAACCATTTCCATTTTGTATGTGTAAACATTATAATTTTATATCAAGGATCAGCTCTGAGCCCTTTCTTATTTGCAATGGTCATGGACAGGTTGACAGACGAGATCAGACAGGAGTCCCCGTGGACTATGATGTTTGCAGATGACATTGTGATCTGTAGTGAGAGTAGGGAACAGGGGGAGGAGACCCTGGATAGATGGAGATATGCTCTAGAGAGAAGAGGAATGAAGGTCAGCAGAACTAAGACAGAATATATGTGTGTGAATGAGAGGGAGGATAGAGGAATGATGACAATGCAAGGAGTAGAGGTGATGAAGGTTGATGAGTTTAAATACTTGGCATCAGTAGTTCAGAGTAATGGTGAGTGTGGAAGAGAGGTGAAGAAGAGAGTACAGGCAGGGTGGAATGGGTGGAGAAGAGTGTCAGGAGTGATTTGTGACAGACGATTACCAGTAAGAGTGAAAGGGAAGATCTACAAGAGGGTAGTGACACCAGCTATGTTATATGGGTTGGAAACAGTGGCACTGACAAAAAGGCAGGAGTTAGAGCTGGATGTAGCAGTGTTAAAGATATTAAGATTTGCACTGGGTGCGACGAGGGTGGACAGGATTAGGAATAAGTATATTAGAGGGTCAGCCCAGGTTAGAAGGTTTGGAGACAAAGCCAGAGAGGCAAGATTACATTGGTTTGGACATGTGTTGAGGAGGGATGCTGAGTATATTGGGAAAAAGTTGCTAAGGATGAAGCTACCAGGTAATGACAGCACATAGAAGCATGTTATGTACAGGAATGTATATACACTTATTAAAAATGTCATTACCCTACTATTTTATTAGATTGGAATGTGATCACTGATTATCAGGGCTAAGATATGGTTAGCAGGTTTCAGGATTGCTTAAATGTAAATTCTAAGCTGATTTGCACACTGGTAAGCGAAGCCTACATGGTGTAAGCTCCTTTTTGTTTAACCATACATTAGCACTGCTTACTGTTATGTAAACCCATGCAAACATGCTCAAAGCTGCATTAACCACTCTGTATCCAACAGTCTTTTTTCTGCCTAACAACAAACTAATCAGCTGTTGCAGGTTTTGAACCCAGAGCCTTGCACACCATAGCCTATGAAATTTTCCAGTAAGACACCTCAGCTGTATAGTCTGAGGATGTTTCTCAAACATGCCCTTCTTTACAGCCAGTTTACAATAGGGAAGAGACAAGTGTGCAATTAGGAAGGATTGGTATCTATAAATATACATATATATAAATAGAAACATACATGAGAGAGAGAGAGAGTGAAATATGTAGGGAAATACATATATGTGCACAACAATATATAGATATATTACCAATAAATACTGAGATGTACATATCTATAGGTTCATAGGTAAGTACTAGGCTAACTGCCCTTGTGGGGCATTATCAGTCTAGCCAATTACCCCATGTGAGAATCAAACCTGGGACCTTATGTTTGTAAGGTAAACACCTTAACCATTATGCCAACCTCCCAAAGCAAGCATAGGTTCACACTAAGCTAACTGCCCTTGCGAGCCTAGCCGATTACCCCGGTATATGTATATATATCTATATATCTATATATCTATATATATATATATATATATATATATATATATATATATATATATATATATATATATATACAGACATGCATACATGTCCCAAGCTGCCCATACAAACATATGCTGCTGATCGACCACCCACAAGTGGGGCAGCATGCACAGCTGGATGTGCATGCCACAGATGGACGATTCATAGGTTCATAGGTTCATAGGTTGGTACTAGGCTATCGTCCCTAAGGCCTATACAAGCCTAGCCATAACAATTCTTTGGATATTTCTTCCAACAATATTTACTTCCCTGAGCCCCTGTCTAGCAGGGCGACTGACATGATCCCCGGGGTGAATTTCCTATCTCCCATCCAATCATCAAGGTTCCTTTTGAAGAGGGCCAAGGAGGCTCTCTGCTTGACATGTATGGACAGTCGATTCCAGAGTATGGGAGTTTCTGGGTAAGGAACCTATCCCTCCAGCATGTCCTGTTCATTGTGATGACAAGGTTTAAATCCCTGGAGCGTGTGGCTCTGAGGGATTGGGATTTCTTTAAGTGGAGCATGTCCAACAGCTCAGGGTTTGACATGGCCTTGTATGTTAAGCAGAGATTGCCTCTGAGTAGACGATATGCCACAGAGTATAGCTGGAGTTTTTTTAGATGGACAGCATATGGCATCTGCTTCAGGCCTGTGATTCATTTAGTGAGGTATTTCTGTGGCCTTTTCAGCTGTTGCAGATGTCTTGTGAGGTACATACCAAACGGGGGATTATACTCTATAATGGGTCTAATCAGGGATGCGTACAGTGGGACAATGACCTCCTTTTTTCTGGAAGAAAAGCCCTTAGTGATGAGGTGTGGCACATAGAAGGATTTCCTGATTTCCTGACTATTGTGGCGATGTGGTTATCGAAAGTGAGACCACTGTCTACCTGTGTCCCTAAGTCTCTCATCACACTTTCAATGTTTAGTGTACTGCCACCTATGTGGTAATTCATGGGTACATGTTTTTTTCAAAAGGGGATAACTATACATTTCTTGGCATTAAGCTTGAGCCCATGGCTCTGGCACCAGGCATCTGTTTCTGTAAGGCCCTTTTGTAGAATATCCACATCATTTGGGGATTTAATAATGGCAGTTTTCAGTCATCTGTGAACTTTGTTAGCCAGAGTCCCTTAATAGAGAAGTAGATTCCAAACAAGTGTGGTCCCAGGACTGAACCCTGAGGTACTCCACTTGTCACTTGTCTGGAGCTGGATTTGGAGTCTGCTACTTTTACAGTCTGGGTTCTGTCAGTAAGCCAGTTGGCAACCCATTGAGTGACATAGGGATTTATGCCCAGCTTAGTAAGTTTATCTATGATTCCAAAGTGGGGGATGGTGTTGAAGGCCTTGGCAAGGTCCAGATAGGCTGTGTGGGCTGCCTTACCCTCGTCCACAGCTCTGGAGACTGATTCAAAGAAGCCAAACAGTTTCAGAAGACAAGATCGGCTCTTCACAAAATCAAACTGGGTGGTGTCCAGTATTTGAAGGTTGCCAATGTCTTTATTTATAAGTTCCATGATAATGTGTTCCATGCCCTTGCAGATAAGGCTCATCAGACTGATGGGACGGTAGTTCCCGGGATCCATGGTGGATTCCCCCCTTGTGGAGTGGGGTAACTGTAGCTGTGCGCCACTCAGTGGGTATGAAGCCTGAGGTGAGGCTATGATTAAACATGACACTTAGGTGAGGTGCCAGTTCATTTTGTAGTTCATGCAGTACACAGCCTGGAATATCATCTGGTCCCATGGGTGCTGTATTCTTAGCTTTGGAGAGTGTGGTTTCTATCTGTGTGATCGTGATTACCGGAATTTGGCAATCTTTTGGTATTGAGATGGGACCTTTAGCAGGTGAATGGGGGGTGAAGTTGGCAGTAAATCGATCAGCCAGGATATTGGCAATATCCTTAGGATCAGTATATTTAATGCCATTCTGTTGTAGCTCAGAGCAGATCTGAGCATTGCCATTTAGATTCTTGACATAATTATAGAATGCCTTGTGGCTGTTTTTGGAATCTTTGGCAATTTTATATTTGTAACTAGCTTTTGAGGATTCTATGAGGGATCTCAGCTTCTTACTGAGGGGGGGGGGGGGTGAGGGAGTTCTTTGCATCCTGGGATTTTCCTCTTTTCTGCAACAGTTTCTTCCTTCTGTTGTATAGTTTGTTTATAGCAGGGGACCACCAGACTGGCTTCCTTTTTTAGGAAGAGATCATCTCGGTTCTATTTGGGATGGCACGATTCATGCATGAGTGGATGTGCTCATACAGTGCCATAGAGTAGGATTCTACAGTCGAACTTTTAGATCCTGTCTGCATGGGTGACATGAAGTTTGTCACTTCTGACTTCAGTAGCATGAAGTTGGCTTTGGAGATGTTCTTTAAGGAGGTTTCCTTACTGGGGGGTGGGGGTGGGATGTGGCTGTCAAGGGTAATTTGCTTATGGTCAGATCTGACCAATGAGGGGGTGACCACTGGTGTGGAGCATCTATCTCCCATGTTGGTAATGACCAGGTCTAGGATATTGGAGCCCCTGGTTGGACAATGGATTAGTTTATCCAGTGCATTGGAATTTATGAATTCCAAGAACCATTGGGAAAAGGAGTTGGTACCTGAGTAGTTTTCCCAGTTAATGGCAGGGTAGCTGAAATCACCCAGTATTAGGGTGTTTTGTTGTATCGTAATATTTTCCAGTATGTTTTGAAAGGTGTAGTGAGAATCTTGGGACACAGTGGGGGATCTGTAGCAAGCTACAATTTGGATTGCAGTCTTACCTAGTGTTAGTTGCACCTGGAGAATTTCGGATGCATTGTGTTGGGCAACTAGCCTGGAGGTGTGAATATCTTTGGTGAATATGGACACTCCTCCACCTTTAGTGTTTTGGTCTTGGTTTTGTGGCTGAAGAGTGTGTTAAGAGTTGTAGCCTGGTATTGCAGGGGTGCTCTCTGGAGCCTTTAACCAGGTCTCAGTTACTGCACAGATATCAATGTTCTCCATTTTTAGGAGTGCCTTGAGAGAGTGCATTTTTAGGTTTAGACTTCTAGCATTGAGTAGCATTACCTTCAGATTTTGCATGCTTGTATCTGTTACGGTGGTGGTTTTGTCCTTTGAACCTTGCCTAAAAAGGCACTATAGGGGTGACAAGAGCTTTACCCAGTAACCTGAATGTCAGGGGTGACAGGTGCAGACCATCTCTTGCTAAGCATTGTGGTTTGTCGATCATGTCTTCCCAGGCAGACAGATACTGGATCCCCTTTGAGTGACACCAGAAGCTTAGCCAATTGTTGAAGTCAATCATTTTGTCCTTGTACTGTGGTATCATTCTCGGTGAAGGCATGATGCTATTCAGGGCTAGGGTCATACCTGCCTTGGCCACATGATCCGAGAGTTCTTCCATGTCTCTTTTCATGTAGTCCAGAGAGGTACATCTCAAATCATTCACTCCAGCATGGACAATGACAGATTTGTATTTTTACTTGTTGTGGAGTGACTTGAGTGCATGCGTTATGTGGTGGATCCTGGCACCTGACAGGCAGCTGACTGTAATTTTCTCCTTGCTCAGCCTGGTGAGTGGGACATCAGTGTGCCTGACTATAGAGTCACCTATGACTAAAGTGTTGGGTACATTGTCTTGCCTTAGGGGCTGTTGTTGGGTGGCACACTGGTGTTGTGAGCTATGTGTCACTTTGGTTGTGACTGGTGTTTGTTTGCGTTTCAGCTTCGGAGGTCCTTGTTGCTTGGGCAAGTTAATGTTAAGGGCCTCCGCATATGTGGGTTTAGTGTTGCTATGTGTGGATGTTGATGGTTTAGGTTTTAAAGTGCTATGAGTTGCTTGATGTGTAGTGCAGGTGTTAACCTTCTTCTCTTGACTTTCTAGCACAATCTTGGCCGGAGAGATCTTTGCTTCCAGTTTGGCTATGTAAGTGCATCTTTCACAGGTTGTAGTGTTGGGTGGTAGGAGGAGGGGGTTGCTTGTGTACATGAGGCAGTTGCTGCATTGCCCCAGTATGCCCAGATTCACCAGGTGGACAGGAGAAATCACCAGAAGCTGACCCTTGGACATGCCTGTTTAGGTGCTTTTTTTGTAAAGTTTAAGAGCTGTTTTCCCTTACCTTTGGAAGGTAGTTTGTAATTAAAGGCTGTTTAGTGCCTACGATTAATTCCTCCTTATTGACAAGGAGAGTTGAGTGCTTGTATGAGTTTCAGGCTTCCTAGTGCTTTCCAGCAGGTTCTAGAGCAAGTGCTAGTCACAAGGGTTCAGATTTTAGAGCTACTACTGAGAAAACAGCTAGTTCTAAGTGAAATTTTGAAGAGCAGAATTTCTGGCACCTGGAATAGTGTAACTGTAGCCTTGTGGTGCTGCACGGTGTGAAAAATGCGCAAACACACGTGTTTGTAAGCCAGAAAGTTGAAAGAGATAGAAATCAACCCATAAAGGCTAATAAAATTACAATTTCAGAGCTGGAAACCAGTCCTCTAGTGTTAGATAGGCAGTGCAATGCTCACCACTCCCACTGGTAAGCAGTAGTACTTCCCTCTACCACAGCAAGGTCTGGATAGCTCTGAACACAGAAAATAAAGTCCTGAGACAAGCAAAGACTGGGATCCGGACTGGCTAGGAATGGTGGGAAATGAGCAAACAGGATAGTATTTTTTTTTTTGTTTAGGATGGGAAATAGGAAATTCACCCCAGGATCACTTCTGTGGCACTGCTCGACAGGGGCATATGAAAATAATTTTCTTCGGTGGCAAAAGCCAGTGTACCTTTTTGGCAAGGCTTATATAGGCCCTAGGGCTAAGAGCCTAGTACCTACCTATGAACCTATGAACCTGTGACACTCACATCTGCCCCCCCAGTCCAAATAAATAAGTGAACAGTACACTGCTACAAAATCATGATAGTCCATACACAATGTCCAGACATACAACAATCTCTTTGCAAAACAAATAAAATGTCTGAACATACCAAAGAAAAATACAACCAGCCAGTAATTCACACATGTTTATTATACTCTGATGTCTTGGCCAAAGCCTTCGTGGAGTAAACATCACCAGAAATACATGCCATAATCTCAGGAACCAATTAACACCTAATTAGTTAATTGAATACACAGCCTCCAATTACATTTGTCATTTAACCCCCTATGGGATAAAGTATCACAGTTAATATTAATACTTTGAGTCTGTACATAACAATTGTCCTTTTATGAATGTTTCATCACACTGAGGAACAGAAACCTTGAGATGCACTACTGTCCCCACGGTGTGATTTATTCAAATGTACAGCTACAGAACTGACATATTTCTTATCAGTAATATGTCTGACATGTTCTAACAGCCTAGTTTTAAAACATGTGTTACTGTCCCCCACATAAAATATGTTACAAGGCCATCTAAGAGCATTCTCTATACACCTACCTCTTGAATGAACAGACTTCAACATGTTTCCCAGCCATTCCCCTCAGCAGGAATTACAGCAGTAAATAATGATAGACCAGTATACCTATCCACTTACTACTGTATGACATCTGGACAAAGCCTGACATAATTGGTGGACAGAAGCCCAGATACACAGCCATACATGAAATATTGCTGTTATACACTCAGAAAGTTGCTGGTGTTACAGGGTTTGTCGTAACGTATATTTTCTGAGGGATATAAAGTCAGAAAAACAAAAGGATGTTACCAGCTACATAATGCAATCACCAGAGTATGCCAAGGACAACACCTGTCTGGGGACAGCCCATACATAACAAGCTAAACTGTGGCCATTATGTGGATGGCCCTACAGTTGAGAGCTATGCAGAGACAGAACTTTGTCAGACTGAAACCCATTCATAAGTAGCATGTGCAGACAAACCCTGTTAAACTAGTAGTATTTCAAATGTATAACAGCAATACTCATATTCTGCTCCTGAGACTTGAAACTTCCGGACCATTTAGTTGGCTTGTCTCCACAAGTCATGTTGTAAGAGGTAGTAGCTCACACAACTCCAGGATGTCTTCCTCACAAGTAAGGGAAAGGGCCAACGCCCACATGGAGTACTCATTTATAGGAGTGTGTTGCCATAACACTGGCTATTGGAAGAGGTATAAAGCTGCTCTGCATGCAGTTAGCAAGTAGGTAACCCCAGTAGGTGCACAGGCCATCACCTGGATATGAGCATCACCTACAAAAGCCATGCTGCCACCTATTCAAACCAGCTCTATCCCTGTAGTTTACATAGAGAGAGAGAGAAATAAATGAAACATAAAGCAGAAAAGAGAAGAAAGAAAAAAGGTAAGTGGAACATGTAAGCAAGTAATTGAATGTAGTACTTGGTCTGTAATAATGGGAAATATGATTCGGAGGAATACATGTCCCAACAAGACTTGATGTACTAATGTCCTGCTAAACAGCTTCTATGGTCATAGCATCTGGCCTCTCTGCAGTGGGAAATATCACAGACATACCTCTCAACTGTACAGATCTTCACAGAATGTCCACATTTTACCATCATGTATTTTTGTCTGTTCTTCCTGAGATATGTACATTTATGGCAAATAACTGAGGATTGAAGTCATCAGGTAATGACAAACACTTGAGTTTAAGACCCCACATCCTTAAGAATATTCACTGTAATGCTAAATGTATCATTCTACAAACTTCTTATGTTTGTAACAGGTATATTTAAAGTCTGTTCCTATTTATGCCCCCATCATTTTAGGCATTGTCCAGATGTGATTCTCTGAGAGGTTGTGAGTTGGGATCACAGATCAGGATCTTAACTCACCTGGGAAAGAACAGCTCAAATATGACAGCTGCAGGGGTGTCTGTCAAACAGTTATGACTGTGCCACTGCTAGGCCAGTTAATAGGATGTTTTTAATATCCATGTTACCTATGATTATGAGTATGACACATGTTTGCCTTGTAAAGCTAAGACACCTAGAGAGGGTGTGCACATAGTAGAATGCTGTTACAGATGTGTGTTGAACAGCATTTGATATATTGAATTAATAACATTACACTGTACAGTTTTCTGCTGGATAATAAGCACATTTGTGACTATCTGTACTCACATACACATATACCTGTGTTATGTCAGCAAAACCATTGGCAGGTCTGTGAGCAATGGCATTGTAACATAATAGCCTACTTATGACTGTTAGACATCTTCCAGCTTATCACAGTGGTGTCAAACCATACTGTGCAATCAACTTCAGCTTGGCAAGCTAAGAACTTGGTTATATTCAACTGGACGTATAAGAGAATTTAAGTACCTTTTTATGCACTTTTACTTTTAAAAAATACAGTATTTAAATTGATTTAAACTGTGTATGAAGGAGTGTTGAAGGAATTTTTAACTGGTTATTCTGCTCTTCAGTAACTTGAACTAAAAGCTAGTGTTGGCTGAATTTTGTTATTTGCTAGTAATTACAGGTGTGGGGGTAGCCACATTCAGTGATTTCCTGTCCTTGCATATTTAAACTGGTGCATGTGAAATAATTCCTGCTTTAAAACTTCAGCTTGGCAAGCTAAGAACTTGGTTATATTCAACTGGACGTATAAGAGAATTTAAGTACCTTTTATGCACTTTTACTTTTAAAAATACAGTATTTAAATTGATTTAAACTGTGTATGAAGGAGTGTTGAAGGAATTTTTAACTGGTTATTCTGCTCTTCAGTAACTTGAACTAAAAGCTAGTGTTGGCTGAATTTTGTTATTTGCTAGTAATTACAGGTGTGGGGTAGCCACATTCAGTGATTTCCTGTCCTTGCATATTTAAACTGGTGCATGTGAAATAATTCCTGCTTTAAAACTTCAGCTTGGCAAGCTAAGAACTTGGTTATATTCAACTGGACGTATAAGAGAATTTAAGTACCTTTTTATGCACTTTTACTTTTAAAAATACAGTATTTAAATTGATTTAAACTGTGTATGAAGGAGTGTTGAAGGAATTTTTAACTGGTTATTCTGCTCTTCAGTAACTTGAACTAAAAGCTAGTGTTGGCTGAATTTTGTTATTTGCTAGTAATTACAGGTGTGGGGGTAGCCACATTCAGTGATTTCCTGTCCTTGCATATTTAAACTGGTGCATGTGAAATAATTCCTGCTTTAAAACTTCAGCTTGGCAAGCTAAGAACTTGGTTATATTCAACTGGACGTATAAGAGAATTTAAGTACCTTTTTATGCACTTTTACTTTTAAAAATACAGTATTTAAATTGATTTAAACTGTGTATGAAGGAGTGTTGAAGGAATTTTTAACTGGTTATTCTGCTCTTCAGTAACTTGAACTAAAAGCTAGTGTTGGCTGAATTTTGTTATTTGCTAGTAATTACAGGTGTGGGGGTAGCCACATTCAGTGATTTCGTGTCCTTGCATATTTAAACTGGTGCATGTGAAATAATTCCTGCTTTAAAACTTCAGCTTGGCAAGCTAAGAACTTGGTTATATTCAACTGGACGTATAAGAGAATTTAAGTACCTTTTATGCACTTTTACTTTTAAAAATACAGTATTTAAATTGATTTAAACTGTGTATGAAGGAGTGTTGAAGGAATTTTTAACTGGTTATTCTGCTCTTCAGTAACTTGAACTAAAAGCTAGTGTTGGCTGAATTTTGTTATTTGCTAGTAATTACAGGTGTGGGGTAGCCACATTCAGTGATTTCCTGTCCTTGCATATTTAAACTGGTGCATGTGAAATAATTCCTGCTTTAAAACTTCAGCTTGGCAAGCTAAGAACTTGGTTATATTCAACTGGACGTATAAGAGAATTTAAGTACCTTTTATGCACTTTTACTTTTAAAAATACAGTATTTAAATTGATTTAAACTGTGTATGAAGGAGTGTTGAAGGAATTTTTAACTGGTTATTCTGCTCTTCAGTAACTTGAACTAAAAGCTAGTGTTGGCTGAATTTTGTTATTTGCTAGTAATTACAGGTGTGGGGGTAGCCACATTCAGTGATTTCCTGTCCTTGCATATTTAAACTGGTGCATGTGAAATAATTCCTGCTTTAAAACTTCAGCTTGGCAAGCTAAGAACTTGGTTATATTCAACTGACGTATAAGAGAATTTAAGTACCTTTTTATGCACTTTTTCTTTTAAAAATACAGTATTTAAATTGATTTAAACTGTGTATGAAGGAGTGTTGAAGGAATTTTTAACTGGTTATTCTGCTCTTCAGTAACTTGAACTAAAAGCTAGTGTTGGCTGAATTTTGTTATTTGCTAGTAATTACAGGTGTGGGGTAGCCACATTCAGTGATTTCCTGTCCTTGCATATTTAAACTGGTGCATGTGAAATAATTCCTGCTTTAAAACTTCAGCTTGGCAAGCTAAGAACTTGGTTATATTCAACTGGACGTATAAGAGAATTTAAGTACCTTTTTATGCACTTTTACTTTTAAAAATACAGTATTTAAATTGATTTAAACTGTGTATGAAGGAGTGTTGAAGGAATTTTTAACTGGTTATTCTGCTCTTCAGTAACTTGAACTAAAAGCTAGTGTTGGCTGAATTTTGTTATTTGCTAGTAATTACAGGTGTGGGGTAGCCACATTCAGTGATTTCCTGTCCTTGCATATTTAAACTGGTGCATGTGAAATAATTCCTGCTTTAAAACTTCAGCTTGGCAAGCTAAGAACTTGGTTATATTCAACTGGACGTATAAGAGAATTTAAGTACCATTTATGCACTTTTACTTTTAAAAATACAGTATTTAAATTGATTTAAACTGTGTATGAAGGAGTGTTGAAGGAATTTTTAACTGGTTATTCTGCTCTTCAGTAACTTGAACTAAAAGCTAGTGTTGGCTGAATTTTGTTATTTGCTAGTAATTACAGGTGTGGGGGTAGCCACATTCAGTGATTTCCTGTCCTTGCATATTTAAACTGGTGCATGTGAAATAATTCCTGCTTTAAAACTTCAGCTTGGCAAGCTAAGAACTTGGTTATATTCAACTGGACGTATAAGAGAATTTAAGTACCTTTTATGCACTTTTACTTTTAAAAATACAGTATTTAAATTGATTTAAACTGTGTATGAAGGAGTGTTGAAGGAATTTTTAACTGGTTATTCTGCTCTTCAGTAACTTGAACTAAAAGCTAGTGTTGGCTGAATTTTGTTATTTGCTAGTAATTACAGGTGTGGGGGTAGCCACATTCAGTGATTTCCTGTCCTTGCATATTTAAACTGGTGCATGTGAAATAATTCCTGCTTTAAAACTTCAGCTTGGCAAGCTAAGAACTTGGTTATATTCAACTGGACGTATAAGAGAATTTAAGTACCTTTTATGCACTTTTACTTTTAAAAATACAGTATTTAAATTGATTTAAACTGTGTATGAAGGAGTGTTGAAGGAATTTTTAACTGGTTATTCTGCTCTTCAGTAACTTGAACTAAAAGCTAGTGTTGGCTGAATTTTGTTATTTGCTAGTAATTACAGGTGTGGGGTAGCCACATTCAGTGATTTCCTGTCCTTGCATATTTAAACTGGTGCATGTGAAATAATTCCTGCTTTAAAACTTCAGCTTGGCAAGCTAAGAACTTGGTTATATTCAACTGGACGTATAAGAGAATTTAAGTACCTTTTTATGCACTTTTACTTTTAAAAAATACAGTATTTAAATTGATTTAAACTGTGTATGAAGGAGTGTTGAAGGAATTTTTAACTGGTTATTCTGCTCTTCAGTAACTTGAACTAAAAGCTAGTGTTGGCTGAATTTTGTTATTTGCTAGTAATTACAGGTGTGGGGTAGCCACATTCAGTGATTTCCTGTCCTTGCATATTTAAACTGGTGCATGTGAAATAATTCCTGCTTTAAAACTTCAGCTTGGCAAGCTAAGAACTTGGTTATATTCAACTGGACGTATAAGAGAATTTAAGTACCTTTTTATGCACTTTTACTTTTAAAAATACAGTATTTAAATTGATTTAAACTGTGTATGAAGGAGTGTTGAAGGAATTTTAACTGGTTATTCTGCTCTTCAGTAACTTGAACTAAAAGCTAGTGTTGGCTGAATTTTGTTATTTGCTAGTAATTACAGGTGTGGGGTAGCCACATTCAGTGATTTCCTGTCCTTGCATATTTAAACTGGTGCATGTGAAATAATTCCTGCTTTAAAACTTCAGCTTGGCAAGCTAAGAACTTGGTTATATTCAACTGGACGTATAAGAGAATTTAAGTACATATTTAAGCACTTTTACATTGAAAAAATACAGAATTTAAATTGATTTAAACTGTGTATGAAGGAGTGTTGAAGGAATTTTAACTGGTTATTCTGCTCTTCAGTAACTTGAACTAAAAGCTAGTGTTGGCTGAATTTTGTTATTTGCTAGTAATTACAGGTGTGGGGGTAGCCACATTCAGTGATTTCCTGTCCTTGCATATTTAAACTGGTGCATGTGAAATAATTCCTGCTTTAAAACTTCAGCTTGGCAAGCTAAGAACTTGGTTATATTCAACTGGACGTATAAGAGAATTTAAGTACCTTTTATGCACTTTTACTTTTAAAAATACAGTATTTAAATTGATTTAAACTGTGTATGAAGGAGTGTTGAAGGAATTTTAACTGGTTATTCTGCTCTTCAGTAACTTGAACTAAAAGCTAGTGTTGGCTGAATTTTGTTATTTGCTAGTAATTACAGGTGTGGGGTAGCCACATTCAGTGATTTCCTGTCCTTGCATATTTAAACTGGTGCATGTGAAATAATTCCTGCTTTAAAACTTCAGCTTGGCAAGCTAAGAACTTGGTTATATTCAACTGGACGTATAAGAGAATTTAAGTACCTTTTATGCACTTTTACTTTTAAAAATACAGTATTTAAATTGATTTAAACTGTGTATGAAGGAGTGTTGAAGGAATTTTAACTGGTTATTCTGCTCTTCAGTAACTTGAACTAAAAGCTAGTGTTGGCTGAATTTTGTTATTTGCTAGTAATTACAGGTGTGGGGTAGCCACATTCAGTGATTTCCTGTCCTTGCATATTTAAACTGGTGCATGTGAAATAATTCCTGCTTTAAAACTTCAGCTTGGCAAGCTAAGAACTTGGTTATATTCAACTGGACGTATAAGAGAATTTAAGTACCTTTTATGCACTTTTACTTTTAAAAATACAGTATTTAAATTGATTTAAACTGTGTATGAAGGAGTGTTGAAGGAATTTTAACTGGTTATTCTGCTCTTCAGTAACTTGAACTAAAAGCTAGTGTTGGCTGAATTTTGTTATTTGCTAGTAATTACAGGTGTGGGGGTAGCCACATTCAGTGATTTCCTGTCCTTGCATATTTAAACTGGTGCATGTGAAATAATTCCTGCTTTAAAACTTCAGCTTGGCAAGCTAAGAACTTGGTTATATTCAACTGGACGTATAAGAGAATTTAAGTACCTTTTTATGCACTTTTACTTTTAAAAATACAGTATTTAAATTGATTTAAACTGTGTATGAAGGAGTGTTGAAGGAATTTTAACTGGTTATTCTGCTCTTCAGTAACTTGAACTAAAAGCTAGTGTTGGCTGAATTTTGTTATTTGCTAGTAATTACAGGTGTGGGGGTAGCCACATTCAGTGATTTCCTGTCCTTGCATATTTAAACTGGTGCATGTGAAATAATTCCTGCTTTAAAACTTCAGCTTGGCAAGCTAAGAACTTGGTTATATTCAACTGGACGTATAAGAGAATTTAAGTACCTTTTTATGCACTTTTACTTTTAAAAATACAGTATTTAAATTGATTTAAACTGTGTATGAAGGAGTGTTGAAGGAATTTTTAACTGGTTATTCTGCTCTTCAGTAACTTGAACTAAAAGCTAGTGTTGGCTGAATTTTGTTATTTGCTAGTAATTACAGGTGTGGGGTAGCCACATTCAGTGATTTCCTGTCCTTGCATATTTAAACTGGTGCATGTGAAATAATTCCTGCTTTAAAACTTCAGCTTGGCAAGCTAAGAACTTGGTTATATTCAACTGGACGTATAAGAGAATTTAAGTACCTTTTATGCACTTTTACTTTTAAAAATACAGTATTTAAATTGATTTAAACTGTGTATGAAGGAGTGTTGAAGGAATTTTTAACTGGTTATTCTGCTCTTCAGTAACTTGAACTAAAAGCTAGTGTTGGCTGAATTTTGTTATTTGCTAGTAATTACAGGTGTGGGGTAGCCACATTCAGTGATTTCCTGTCCTTGCATATTTAAACTGGTGCATGTGAAATAATTCCTGCTTTAAAACTTCAGCTTGGCAAGCTAAGAACTTGGTTATATTCAACTGGACGTATAAGAGAATTTAAGTACCTTTTATGCACTTTTACTTTTAAAAATACAGTATTTAAATTGATTTAAACTGTGTATGAAGGAGTGTTGAAGGAATTTTTAACTGGTTATTCTGCTCTTCAGTAACTTGAACTAAAAGCTAGTGTTGGCTGAATTTTGTTATTTGCTAGTAATTACAGGTGGGGTAGCCACATTCAGTGATTTCCTGTCCTTGCATATTTAAACTGGTGCATGTGAAATAATTCCTGCTTTAAAACTTCAGCTTGGCAAGCTAAGAACTTGGTTATATTCAACTGGACGTATAAGAGAATTTAAGTACCTTTTATGCACTTTTACTTTTAAAAATACAGTATTTAAATTGATTTAAACTGTGTATGAAGGAGTGTTGAAGGAATTTTTAACTGGTTATTCTGCTCTTCAGTAACTTGAACTAAAAGCTAGTGTTGGCTGAATTTTGTTATTTGCTAGTAATTACAGGTGTGGGGGTAGCCACATTCAGTGATTTCCTGTCCTTGCATATTTAAACTGGTGCATGTGAAATAATTCCTGCTTTAAAACTTCAGCTTGGCAAGCTAAGAACTTGGTTATATTCAACTGGACGATAAGAGAATTTAAGTACCTTTTATGCACTTTTACTTTTAAAAAATACAGTATTTAAATTGATTTAAACTGTGTATGAAGGAGTGTTGAAGGAATTTTTAACTGGTTATTCTGCTCTTCAGTAACTTGAACTAAAAGCTAGTGTTGGCTGAATTTTGTTATTTGCTAGTAATTACAGGTGTGGGGTAGCCACATTCAGTGATTTCCTGTCCTTGCATATTTAAACTGGTGCATGTGAAATAATTCCTGCTTTAAAACTTCAGCTTGGCAAGCTAAGAACTTGGTTATATTCAACTGGACGTATAAGAGAATTTAAGTACCTTTTATGCACTTTTACTTTTAAAAATACAGTATTTAAATTGATTTAAACTGTGTATGAAGGAGTGTTGAAGGAATTTTTAACTGGTTATTCTGCTCTTCAGTAACTTGAACTAAAAGCTAGTGTTGGCTGAATTTTGTTATTTGCTAGTAATTACAGGTGTGGGGGTAGCCACATTCAGTGATTTCCTGTCCTTGCATATTTAAACTGGTGCATGTGAAATAATTCCTGCTTTAAAACTTCAGCTTGGCAAGCTAAGAACTTGGTTATATTCAACTGGACGTATAAGAGAATTTAAGTACCTTTTATGCACTTTTACTTTTAAAAATACAGTATTTAAATTGATTTAAACTGTGTATGAAGGAGTGTTGAAGGAATTTTAACTGGTTATTCTGCTCTTCAGTAACTTGAACTAAAAGCTAGTGTTGGCTGAATTTTGTTATTTGCTAGTAATTACAGGTGTGGGGTAGCCACATTCAGTGATTTCCTGTCCTTGCATATTTAAACTGGTGCATGTGAAATAATTCCTGCTTTAAAACTTCAGCTTGGCAAGCTAAGAACTTGGTTATATTCAACTGGACGTATAAGAGAATTTAAGTACCTTTTATGCACTTTTACTTTTAAAAAATACAGTATTTAAATTGATTTAAACTGTGTATGAAGGAGTGTTGAAGGAATTTTTAACTGGTTATTCTGCTCTTCAGTAACTTGAACTAAAAGCTAGTGTTGGCTGAATTTTGTTATTTGCTAGTAATTACAGGTGTGGGGGTAGCCACATTCAGTGATTTCCTGTCCTTGCATATTTAAACTGGTGCATGTGAAATAATTCCTGCTTTAAAACTTCAGCTTGGCAAGCTAAGAACTTGGTTATATTCAACTGGACGTATAAGAGAATTTAAGTACCTTTTATGCACTTTTACTTTTAAAAATACAGTATTTAAATTGATTTAAACTGTGTATGAAGGAGTGTTGAAGGAATTTTTAACTGGTTATTCTGCTCTTCAGTAACTTGAACTAAAAGCTAGTGTTGGCTGAATTTTGTTATTTGCTAGTAATTACAGGTGTGGGGTAGCCACATTCAGTGATTTCCTGTCCTTGCATATTTAAACTGGTGCATGTGAAATAATTCCTGCTTTAAAACTTCAGCTTGGCAAGCTAAGAACTTGGTTATATTCAACTGGACGTATAAGAGAATTTAAGTACCTTTTATGCACTTTTACTTTTAAAAATACAGTATTTAAATTGATTTAAACTGTGTATGAAGGAGTGTTGAAGGAATTTTTAACTGGTTATTCTGCTCTTCAGTTATTCCCACCCACCCCCCCTGTTTTTGTTTTGGTGTTAATCTTAGTGGCATTGAAACTGCCCGCCCCTCAGCCTGCCTCTGGGCCCATCTCATTTGCTCACTCAACTGAGTGCAGTGAGATCATATTCTGATTTCAGGCACTCCTACTGTGTACAAAGAGAGCATCTGGGAAATAGAAAAAAAAAAAAAAAATTAAGCTTATTTCCTGCCTTTCTTGTTAAGTGGTACAGACTATTTGTAGGCTTCTGAGCCCCCAAGCCCTTCTGTGTTTGAGGGAAGCCTTCTAGCTTGTTTTTTTTTTTTTCTTGTAACTAGCCAGTTTTCTAGTTTCAGCACTCAAATCTGTTTCTTTGATCTCAGCACTTGTTCAGAAAAAAAAAAAAAAAAAAAATTTCATCTGCTTTTACTGTACTTGTGTTTTACCTACTTCTTTTACTTTTGCATCATCTTAAAATACTCAATTGTATTTATTACTGCTTGGTGTAACTCATTCTAAGCCTTTTGGTTTAAACACTTGGGCTTCGGACCAGTTAGTTGTTTTGCACTGAGAGGTTTGTGGTCTGCACTGTTGTGGCAGAACAGGTAGCTTACATCCTTCTAGGTTGAGAACTGCTGATTGAGGGCTCAGTGTCTGTTATTCTAAAAGTGTATTAATTCTGGTTTAAGCACTTGGGCTTTCAAGCCAGTTATTTTACATTAAGAGGGTTCGTGGTCTGCACTCTTGTGGGAGGAGAGGCTGGACTCTGCCCTTCTGAGCTGGGAATTTCTGGTTAAAGGCTTATAGTGCATGCATATCTGAACTGTTTCTTACTGAAGTTGGTGCGCCTTGTTTGCTGTGGCATAGACTGGATTCGGGCCTGCTGGATCTAGCTTTGTTTGTGTAACTTGAGCACTAATCCAGACATTCTCTAAAGTATTCAATGGTATTTATTACTGCTTGGTTGTAACTTGATTAAAGTGTAGCTATCATTCAAGTCTTTTGGATTAAGCACTTGGGCTTCAGACCAGTTGTTTTACATTAGGAAGGTTTGTGGCAAGCACTGTGGTGGCAGGACAGGTAGCTTTCATCCTTCTAAGTTGGGAACTGCTGATTGAGAGCCCAGTGTCCAAGTGTATTAGTTCTGGTTTAGGCACTTGGGCTTCAGGCCAGTTATTTTACATTAAGAAGGTTCGTGGACTGCACTCTTGTGGGAGAAGAGGCTGGACTCTGCCCTTCTGAGCTGGGAATTTTCTGGTTAAAGGTTTATAGTGCCTGAATATTTGAACTGTATCTTACTGAAATTGGTTCACCTTGTTTGCTCTATCATAGACTAGATCCAGGCCTACTGAATCTAGCTTTGTTTATATACTTGTTGTTTGTTTGCTTGTTATTTCCTGGAAGCTAATTCACCTAATACGCAACTTCTCAGCTTCTGTGGATCACTAGTGATATCTGCATTGCTTACTGTACTTATTTCCTTGTTTCACTTGAAAGAAAGTTACTGTTTGTCGTTTTGCATTTAGTTACTTGTATCACATTGCACTCAAGTTACCTGGCACTTGCTCACTAAAGCAATTATATAAGTCAGCACTAAAAATTAAAAGCACTACACCCTCACTCCCCACTGGCCCTTGTTTTCAATTAAGGATTTCCCAATATTATTCTAGCATGTCCAAAGGTCAGTTGTCAATCTCCTCTCCGGTCCAGCTGGTGAATCTGGGAATCTTGAGGCAATGTTATAACTGCCTCATGTACACAGACAACCCTCTCCTCCTCCCACATAACACAAATACTTGAGAGATGCAGCTATTTAGCCAAACTGGAGGCTGAGCTCTCTCAACTCAGGACTGGCAAGACCAGACAGGAGGAGAAGGCAACTACACACACCACAAAACCAGCCTCACATAATGCTACCACTCCACTGAATCAAACACATAAACACACAAAGACATACTCGGAGGCTCTGAGTAAAAATTTACCTAAACAGCAGAGGCCTCCAAAGCAGACACCCAAACAACTGCTACCTCAAGACACCCCACAAGCAACACATAAACCACAAAAGCAGTGTGCAAAGCAGTCACAGCCCTTAAGGCCAAATACAACACCAAACATACTTGTCATAGGTGACTCCATAGTCAGACACACTGACGTCCCACTCACCAGGCTGAACAAGGAGAGGGTCACAGTAAGCTGCCTATCGGGCGCTAGAATCCGCCACATAACACAAGCACTCGGGTCACTCCACAGCAAGTACAAATATGACACAGTCATTGTCCATGCTGGTGTGAACGACCTGAGACGTACCTCCCTGGACTGCATGAAAAGAGACATAGAGGAGCTCTCTGATTATGTAGCCCAGGCAGGTATGACCCTAACCCTGAGCAGTATCCTTCCTTCACCAAGAATGATGCCACAATATAGAGACAAGATGATCAGCTTTAACAATTGGCTTAATGTCTGGTGTCATTCAAAGGGATCCAGTGTCTGTCTGCCTGGGATGACATGCTTGACAAGCCACGCTGCTTCGCAAGGGACGGCTTGCACCTGTCACCCTGGGATTCCGGATATTGGCTAAGGCTCTTGCCACCCCCATAGTGCCTTTTTAGGCAAGGCTCAAATTCTAAACCTACCACCCTAGAAAACAAAATGGGAAGAAATTGAGGGTAATGCTGCTCAATGCCAGAAGTCTAAATCTCAAAATGCACGCACTCGAGGCCCTTCTCAGTATGGAGAACATCGATGTCTGTGCTGTAACTGAAACCTGGTTCAAGGCTCCTGAGAGCACCCGGCACTATTAGGTTTTACCTCATATCATGCGTTCCGCCCCAAAACCCGGACCACTCCACAAAAGGAGGGGTGTATCCATATTCATAAAGGATACTCACACCTCCAGGTTGGTGGCAACGCATGAAGCTTCGAAACCATCCAGGTGCAACTAACAATAGGCAAAACTGCTCTACAAATTGTAGCATGCTACAGGCCACCCTCTCAAACTCAGGAACCCCACACAGCCTTCCTGAAGACACTGGAGGGTATAAATGTATCTCCAAACACCATCATATTGGGTGACTTCAACTACCCGAATATAGACTGGGAACATTACTCAAGCCCTAACTTTCTAGCCCAACGGTTCCTGGAGTTCATAAATTCAAATGCCATGGAACAGCTAGTCACTGTTCCCACGAGAGGAGAAAATATACTAGATCTCATTGTCACAAACATGGGGACAAAATGCTCCACACCGAAGTATATCCCTCATTGGTGAGATCTGATCATAAACTAATCTCACTGGAAATCCACATCCCGCCCCACCCCAAACAAAAAGACCATAGTGAAGAACTTCTCTAAAGCAAACTTCACACTACTCAAGACTGGTGTGGTATCCTTCAAGGCCCCTGAGTCAGAGGAAACCACAACCCAAGCTGCGGAAGCCCTTACAAATGCCTTCTATGAACACCTCCAGGACTGCATGGATCAGGCAATCCCAAATAAAACCAAGACTCTTTCCACAAAGGGCAAACGTCCAGTCTGGTGGACCCCAGCCATTAACAAACTTTACAATAAGAGGAGAAAGCTATTACATGATAGAACAAAATCCATAAAAGGGAAGTCACCCCTGATCATTATTAGTAAAAATTACGAGCACTCATAAAATCAACTAAGGCCAATTTTGAGAGAAAAATTGCCATGGATTCAAAGGACAATCATAAGGCCTTTTTCAGCTATGTTAGGAACCTGGGTGGAAACTCACAGATATGCTCAGAATTAGTCCAAAATGATACAAAAATCACTGAACCCACAGACATTGCCAACATACTGGCAGACAGGTTCAGTGCAAACTTCACCCCCTCTCCCCTAAAGGAGAGATAACTATCCCAGCCGAGTGTAGCCTCCCGGACATCTCAAATGCGCAGGTGAAAGCTGCTCTCTCTAAAGCTAAAAACACAGCATCAATGGGACCGGATGGTGTCCCCGGCTGTGTGCTACACGAGCTAAATGAGGAATTAAACCCGCACATAAGGCAGCTGTTTAATCTCAGCCTTACCACAGGATACGTGCCCAAGGAGTGGCGACGGCAACTGTGGTCCCACTCCACAAAGGTGGCGCCTCGGACCCTGGTAATTACCGCCCCATAAGCTTAACAAGTCTAGTCTGCAAAGCTATGGAGAGGATCATAATGGAGCTCATAAACAAAGATATAGGGGACTTGCAGACATTGGACCCGACCCAGTTTGGCTTTGTCAAGGGAAGATCATGCCTTTTGAACTTGGTCGACTTCTTGAAATAGTCACCAAGGCCATTGATGAGGGAAAGGCAGTCCATACAGCCTACCTTGACCTTGCAAAGGCTTTCGACACAATACCCCACTCGGGTATTGTAGAAAAACTTACCAGCTTAAATGTAAACCCATATGTCACAAGATGGGTTGCAAACTGGCTTAAGGACAGAACCCACAGGGTTAGAGTTGCTGGCGCTGTGTCAGACTCCAAGCCGGTCACAAGTGGTGTCCCACAGGGCTCGGTCCTTGGCCCCTATTGTTTGGCATCTACTTCTCAGAAGTACAGGCCAACATGGGAGGACTTTGGCTGACAAAGTTTGCAGATGACTGCAAACTGGGCCATAGTGGAAAGTGCATCGGACACTGATATCCTTCAGAAGGGACTCACGGAAACAGATAGCTGGTGCCAGAGCCATGGCCTGAAGTTAAACGCCAAAAATGTATAGTCATACCCTTCGGGAAAAACAAGGTAACCCCAAGCTACCATATAGGTGGCAATCCACTAAGCACAGAAGAGGTTATCAGGGACCTGGGGACCCAGGTTGACAGTGGCCTTTCTTTGACACTCACATTGCTAAAGTGGTTAGAAAGACCTTCTACATTGCCCACCTGATCATGAAGGATTCACATCCAGATCTAGTGAGGTCATTGTTCCCTGTACTCTTCACTTATCAGACCAATGATCGAGTACAATGCCCCATTCGGGATGTATCTCACCCGACATCTGCAGCAATTGGAGAGACCCCAAAAGTTCCTCACCAAAAGGATAAAGGGACTCCAAAATCTGTCATATGCTGCCAGATTGAAGAAACTCCAGCTCTATTCAGTCGCATACCGTCTGCTCAGAGGTGACATGTGCCTGACATACAAGGCCATGTCCAACCCGAATTAATGGACATGCTCCACCTCAAAAATCCAAATCCACCAAAACCACTAGAGCAAGTGACTTAAACCTTAGCACGGATATAAATAGGACGTGCTGGAGGGATAGATTTATCACTCAGAGACTCCCTATGCTGTGGAATAAAATCCCGGTCCATGTGAGGCAGAGCACCTCGCTGACTCTGTTCAAGAGAAATCTAGACCTGTGGATGGGAGATCGTAGGTTTACCCCGGGAATCATCTCTGGGTCACTGCTGGACAGAGGCACAACAAACTAATGGGCACAGTATTTTTTCATATAAGGGGTGGCGTAAGCCACAATAATTTGGGCTAGGCTTATAAATGCCTTAGGGCAGATAGCCTAGTATAAACCTATGAACCTATGAACCTATGAACGTACTAATGTATACTGCAGTTATATTAATACAGTGTCAATACTGATGTCTCTTTTGACACCCATTTATGTGTGCCATTGTCCAGACGTACTGCTGTAACAGGTTGAGAAGTATGATTGAGCAGCAAGACTGTAAATACAGTGTGCCATACTAACATTCAACAAAAATGTATACCAGGAATCCCCTGAGCACATGTATGTATCCAAATGTTCAGCTTGAAGCACAAAACTAATTACATGGTTTTCAAGCAGTCAGGTAAATAGGTTGTGCATGTTGCACATATGTGTAATATCAGTGTCAGTGCATACAACAGACATATATGTGTACAGCTACTGGTGGTTGCATTGCCCTGACACTGATATGGGTACTAAAGTAGGCATGGCTATCAGGTATTAATCAGAGAAGTGTCCACCTGTGTTATGACCCTCTGTCCATGCCTACCACTACCAGCTATATCAACACCTATATACAATGGATATCACAAGTGTACACAACCCAGTTGGAATGCCAGGTTTGTGTGCTGTATGACAATCAGACCACAGAAGATCATTTCATAATGTTTCTCATCTTGAATGTGACCACAAACCTGTCCAATTCCATTGAAATACAATCAAGGGTGTTTCTAGGAAGGTAAGCAACTATTGCCAAGTGAAGATGTGCCATGATGTTAGAGTGCAGACCAAAATGGACGAATGCTGTAACCATATCAAAAAGTGCATACACAAGTTTAAGGGTGTGCACACTCATTCAACTGGCTTATTATACTGAGTATTATTTCCATATGTTTTCACAGACCAGATTTTTATGTTTTCAATTGAATTGTACAGGCTATAGGTCACACTACAGTTGGGAATTGTTATGAAATGAGTTATTGTGGCGTCATGTTCCAATTACACAAATACCAGGCAGTGTATCAGGGGTGTGTACCCTTTATATCCACTGTAGCTATATGGACACAGCAGTACCTGACCTGTATATCCAGCCTCCACCAAGGTAGAGTAATCCCCTTTGGTGGAAAGCAGCAATACACAAACCACATAAATAATTTGCTGCATTGGTGGAACAGGGATACAGAGGTACAGGCAATATCTTTGAAGCAAGTCCACCTATATCTGAGCAAGCAGGTAAGTTCACAGGTGATGTCCTGTAAGGCTGACTATGACTATGAACTGGACATATCCACACCACCAAGGATAATTGCAACCCTGTTTCCACATATGCTGTAAGTCTCTGATGGAACAACACAATTCACCCTGTACTGGGGGTGAAGAACAGCTCATACACACATGCCATGGATATAAGCAACCTGCACAACACAGGTTAGGTGGGAATATTGCTACCCTGTCCACCTCAGTCATACTTGGAGATATGCACATCTACCACACTCCTCCCCTCAGCAATGGTGAGCATGTACATATTGCCTACTGACTGCAGCAACAGCATATCTCCATGGGGCATAACACCATCAGTGTCTGTCTCCTACATGAACTCAGGCATGTGTTCAGAGCTCCATCAGACACCACAGTCAAACATAGACCTGCCACCATACACACACCATACACATGGAAGATGACCACTGTCAACCCTCTACACATGAATGGAGTTTAGAGGATTATGCAATCAAGTGTCTAACATTGGAGTAACAAGATAGCTCAGTGACAGGCATGTAATGCAAGCTGCTATAGGTATACTTGGGTTACAGTGTAGAATGGATTATTTGCAAGTAATATCCACTGTTGATGTGCATTCTTACAACTGTATGAGGTCCTGTGACCTTTTTCTGTTTATGTCTTCCAGGTAACATGCAGAGTGCTTGTCTACCAGCATTCTCTGTTGGGGAAACAGACATCATAACCTAATATGTGATTGGACATTATGCCCTCTCATGTGGATGGAGAACAGAAAATGTGTGGGAGAGGACTGCCCTGTGGAACAATGTGGTACACAGGGTAAATTATGCCGGCCTGCACAGCAGAACTTATGAGCATGTGCAGCATCAGGCCACTGACCTCAAATGCCATGCCCATCAATGGGCTGCTGCTGTAGTGAGGAACTGGCTAGTCACAGGTGGGGGCTCAGCCATCTAGCTCCTACTGACACCTACTGAGGAGCTCATCACCACACTTGGGCCACATGCCAAATGCACAAGCCATGGAGCTGAAAGAGGCATTGAGGAGGTGGGTTGTACACACACACTGGATGAGGAGCGTGCAGGCATGGGCCCAGTGGGGATTAGTATACTAATGTATCAGACATACATGTATCTGTATTGTATCTACATGCATGTGTCAGGTCTGATTGCAGTTGTGACTGGGGTTTTCTAATGCACAGAGGTGCACATCTATGGTGAGGACAGGACATTGTGTATCATTGCGGTTAGTACTGTAGATGAGCAGACATGCTGCATCCATCCTATACCAAGGCCACATGTGCATCTCCCTCTCACAACTACCTAGGAGCTGGTGAGTATTACATTGTTCTGTTCTTGTCCAGCAATACTCTAGGCATGTAAAGTGCATGCAATTTACCATGCACACAATCATCAGTAATAGCTATATTGCTTTATGTAAAAGCTATATTGCTTGCTGTGCATGCTCACTTGTGCTGGGGTTAACTGTATTGCATCACAGTGGTCACCACTGGGACCTATCTGATGGGAATTCAACATTCCTGTAGTATACCTCACAACTTGTTAGTGCAAAGACGTCTGGACAGAGGCTAGGAAATTGTGCTGGACAAACAGCCTAAGGTAAGGTCATGCATGGCACATTACTGGTATACAGTGAATATAAATTGTGTACACACCCCTCTTAAGATGCAATATTCCTGTTGCATACTAATTATGACCACTGTATGACAGTCTACACATCTTCCAGCCTTTAATGTGACCCATAGCAGGTACAGTTCACTTGTAAAACCAACCATCTGTACTCATGTAATAGACCTCCAAGACAGGCCACCTGTGAGGGTGGCAGATGTCCTATCAGCATGATTTGTCAATCAGGGATGATACCTCATGCTGCCATATGTGTCAGTACACTCACTGTGGCCTATTTGGCTATACATGGTCATTGTTAAGGCACACAGACCACTTCCGACCATGTATAGGTTCATAGGTTCATAGATTAGTACTAAGCTAACTGCCCCTTGTGAGCCATTTTAAGCCTAGCCAATTATCCCTTGTGAGACTCAAACCCTGCACCTTGTGTTTGTAAGGCAAACACCTTAACCATTAGGCCACCCTCCCAACCCTGTATAGGTTTCAAACATATGGATATTCCAGACACATCTGTACAGAGGACTGTAGAATGGTTTAACCTGCTGCATGTGAGGCAGATGCTGTCACCATACTATATAAAGTAATGGCAGCGGGAGGTAGTCGCCAGCCGTGTATGGTATACATATTAAAATGGTATAAGCCACACATGATACGATCCTTACACACACACACACACACACACACACACACACACACAAACAGTTGCCAGCATTAGTATTAGAACTCCTGCCTATCTAGGTATTTTTACTATAGTGCTACACAGTTAGCTGATGCACCACAGAGCTTATGCATGTCCACTTCTACCAAAGGTACTTCTAAGGTGGATGATATCAACAGGTCTACTAAACTGGAATGAAGGGAAGTGTAAAGGGTAGTATACAGGTCAAAAATGGTATGAGCCAGACAGTACTTGATTCACACACACACACTTGCCAGTACTGGGGTTAGAACTCCTGCCTACCAAGGTATTCCTATTATAGTGCACCACAGAGCTTTTACATTTCCACCTCTTCCAAAGGTACTTCTAAGGTGGATGACATCAACAGGTCAACTAAACTGGAGTGAAGGGAAGTGTAAAGAGTAGTACACAGATCAAAAATGGAATAAGCCAGACAGTACATGACATGATTCACACACACACATAGACCTGGCAGTATTGGGATTAGATCTTCTGCCTATCTAGGTATGTCTACTATAGGTTATGCAGTTACCACATGTGCTATAGAACTTACTGAACTTTCACATGGCCAAAGCTGCTGATAACTGCACAGCTGTTGTAAAGTATTACAGGTGGGAGACAGTCTGCCTTCTGTTCCACCCATACATCATGCTAGTTCTCTCTGTCTTGCACTTCAGCTAGCATTACGGCTTGGCACTTTACCAGGTTATTGTATGAAGAAGTGTGGCACACCTGTGAGCTGTCAGCAATACTCGTTCATCACAGATGTTGCCGCAGTACTTACTAGCTATGCACACCCCTCCTGGCATGTTTGAAGGGCAGTTATCTGTGCTTTCACCCATTACTCTGGTGCACTTGTCCATTCTGGGGCACTGTTGCAACTGCTGCATGTACACAGACAACCCTCCCCTCTAAACTCCAAACACTATATGTTGTAATATGTAACATCTTAACAATGTGTTTTTATTTGTGAAATGTAGTATGTTTTTTTAAAACTTCTGTCAGAGTTAATTGAGGTATTACTATTGGCTCGTTTGAAAATATGCACCTATATTAGCAGGACTTAGAAATTATAATATTGTTCGGAAGAAGCCTGCCATTTGGTTAGGTGAAAGCGCTTATTTTCTATTTTCTACCTTGTGGATTTATAACTGAATTAGTGTGAATACACTTGTGTCAGTGAATTATTTCTCATGCTCTGTGAGGATTTGTGACTGTTTTTTATTCTGCTGGAAATGTTTTATCCTGTTGGAGCTGTGCTGAGTCAAACGGACTACACAGGTAATAAATTGCTGCTTTGGAAGCTGTGGTGTCTATTTTCTGTTACTGGATACATAGCACTGCCACATAGTTGTATAAATCTATATATCAGCACATCTAAACAGACAGTGGGCAAATGAAAAGGAAACAAATTCAGTCTTATTTTTTTCTTTCATTGAAGTAGTAAACCATGTCCAAGGCCTAATGTTCAAAGGTAGTAAAACAGTAGTTCCCAAAAAAGTTTGATGACAAATGTTTATGAGGATATACAAGTCATATCTGGGAACAGTACCTGCTCACCCCCCCCCCAAAAAAAAAAAAAGTTACTAACCTTCCATGTAGTCATCTAGTATTTTGTGAAGAAAGAGAAAAAGGAAATAGCTACAGTGGTATATTTCTAATTGCTGCTGTCAGATATATACATGTGTACAGTGTATTAGATCATGCATTCATTTTGTCAGCAACTTTGTTAGGAGGATTTTGAATAACAGTGGAGATGAGGCTTTCACCTTTTCACCACTATGGTGTGATCTTGGAGTTGATTCATTTAAGTATATGCACCCTCCCCATGACCTGCCTCCCTGCATAAAAGTTTTTTTTTATTTTTTTTTTTATTTTGTGAATTTTGACTGTTTGTGGTCAATAATGAGAATGTAGCAGACTGGCGAAGTATTGAACTAGAATCATATATATATATATATATATATATATATATATATATATATATATATATGTGTGTGTGCGTGTGTGTGTATATATATATATATATATATATATATATATATATACGTATGTATATTTATTTATTGACATTTGTTTACTGTGAAAGTCCAACCAAGTACAGGTGATTTTTTTTTTTTTTTTTTAGTAGAGGCCCAGGAAGAGAAGGCCCAATATATTATATTTAATGCAATCAATGTTTATTTATTTATAATAAGAAATTTTATAATGCAGTTTCAGCAAATACATAGTATAACAGTATAATAAAATTTGTATTAATATTCATTAACTTTAAATTTAAAAGCCTTGTATTGAGACTTAACAGATAGAAAAGTGGTATATAAGATAGGTAGGAGGAATTTAAGAAATATAATACAGTGAGGTATTAAAGGAGATAAGCAAGTCTTGAGTATTAACAGGGAAGTAGTGATATAATAGTAATTTGGTTGTTCTAATTAGAAGTAGGTAAAGTAGTTTAATAAGTACAATAAAGTGAGATATTAGAAGAGGGTAAACAGGTTAAGTGATTTAGTGCTTTAAATGGAGGTATAAGAAAGGTGATGAAGGATTGAAGGGTATTAGAAAGCTATGCGCGAAATAAGGAGTGAGAACAAAGCCAGGAGGCAGAGAGGAAGTCTTTTAGTAATTGTTTGAAAAGATAAAGGTGTGTGATAGATCTAAGTGACAGAGGAATTTTATTCCATGTTTAAGCTACACTATTGGAAGACCCTAGCAGTCCTTTGTTGTTTGTAGAAGGTAAGCAGTTGTTTATTATTTCACTGGAGGGGACGAGTTGGAAGAAAGTATTGGTATAGGGTTCTAATTGCTGGGCAGGTGGATGGGGTATGGATAATTTTATAGGTAATGAGCTAAGTATAAGATAGATGGTGAGGAATCTCAAGCCATTTTCAGTGCTAAACAGTAGTAGATACAGTAAAGTTTGTTGCAAGGAAATCTGGGAACTTTGTTACAGCACTGTTCAAGTTTAGAACTAAGTGAGGTGTATAGGCTGGCTTTGATAGGGGCTCCATTTAGGAGACCTTCTAAGATGCATGTGGTAGGTAGAGTTAGTCTGGCAAAATCTGTAAGGAATTTCTTTACTCTCAGTAGGTTGCCTCATTTTTGATGTTTTTTCTTGATACTCTTGTGGATATGTAAGTCAAATTTAAAAGTATCAATTGTCATGCCAAGTAGTTTTGTATGGGGAGAACTTCAATCATGGTATTATTTAAGGAACACATTTTTTTGTCATTGAAATGGGATTTTTGGAAAAAATGTAAGTTTGTATTTTGGGGGGGATTTAGTAACGGGATTATCCTGTTGTCAAGACAGATTAGACAGGAAAACAAGAAGGATGCTTCATGCTCACCAAATGATTTATAAAAATCAGTGTATACCAAGATTATTTATTCCCTGTTCTGAAGGAGGAATGGGCCTCCTTGAAATGTATTACATGTATAGATCTGCAATCATGGGACTCCAGACATATATGTTGACCTCACAACATACAAATGTAGTGAAAGTTTTGAAACATAAGGAGAATAAATCTAAGATGTTTTCTCTGTTTAATCTATCAGAAGCATATCAGAGTAAAGCAGGAATGGAAATCAAACCAGAAGTAGATAAAAATCAGTCAGCAACTGAATGTGCCAAAAAAACAAAAGAAAGAATATAAGGTTAAGGACCAGATGAGAAAGCAAGAAATGTGGAAAATGCATAAATATAGTTGCAAGTATAGAAAACTTCTGGAAGAACCTCATTTTGATCAGGAACAAATGCAGTAATTGTTAAGGAGACACAAATTTAAACCAAGAGATGAAAGGTTAATACTGGCAGCCCAAGAATGTGCGCTATGTACACGTTGGTTTACAAAGTCCATTGAACATGTGGGAAAAACAGACAAAGGTAGGTTTTTGTAAAACTGAATTGGAAACAGTCACACACCTCATTGCTGGTTGTGACATACTATTGGCAGAAGGACTGTAATACTGGAAGGCATAATAATAATGTGGCAAGATTGTTGCACTGGGGATTGTGCAAATATTATGGTACCGAAGTGGCTGAAAAAACACTGGAAACATGAACCACAAAGCATCATAGAAAATGATGAAGTTTATATCACATGGGATCATCCATTACCAACAGTTCAAAAGATAGATGCTAGAAAACCAGATATAGTGGTCCATAAAAAGAAGACAAAAGTAGCATTGATCATTGAAATCACCACACCCAGTGACTAAAGTGTCTTGCGTACAGACTAATGCAAAGTCATAAAATATCAGGATCTACATGCAGAAATATGAGCAATGTGGAAAACAGATACCCAGACAGTTCCAATAGTAGTAGAAGCAATGGGTCTTATAAAAAAGAATCTACAATTCTATTTAGATATGTTACCAATACATGTAACTCCGTATGAATGGCAGAAGGAGTCATTACTAGGCACACTGCAGGTGCTGCAAAGAGAAGACTGAAACAATACTAATTCTTTGAACTTTAATTGCACTTTGACTTAGGAATGGGGTCCATTCCTGTCATGGTATTAGAAACCCAAAAGACTTGCAGAAATTAAAAAAAGAGTAACCATAAAAATATAGGATCATTCCCACCCCAAAAATAGTCTAAGCAATTCCAGCTTTATATAAAGATGTCTCAAAAATTAACTCCTTGAAAAAAAGTTTTCCATATCTGCCACATATTCTTTATAACATTGTATTGACCTAAGGGAGGCAAAGTCTCAGAATTTAAAGCTGGGGGAGTGACTAGAAGTGAAAATGTTGGGATGCACTTTGTATACCCTATGTCATGCAGGATGAAACAGATGACTTCTGAAACAATGTGAGATAAAGATAAAAATATGCAATGAGACTTTTGTGACGTGTCAGTAAAAATGACAGAAACTAAGAAATACATTAAACATTAATAATTTAAAAATGTAAGGTATCCTGCCGAATAATAAACAGTAAACAGCCAGTAAGATTTAAGTGTACATCTTTTATAGGCCATGATATGTAGTTTGTGTAACTGAAACAGACTTAATAGCTGACAGATTGTAATGGACTTTTTGTAGTAATATAACAGAGTGACAATCTTATTTTCAGTAACATCTGTGACATACTTGACATAATGGATCAACGTTATGACATATATAAGAAATAGCATATATATATATATATATATATATATATATATATATATAGTATATACTAACTTTAGATAATATAAGCCTTTATATCACATAAAGCGGGAGGGGGGAGTGAGGGCAGGTAAATTACAGAAGAGAAAGAGGAATAGAGGATGAAAAGCCAGTGTCAGGAGGGGATGGAATAAAAAGAAGGGAAGACAAGGCAGCAGCTGAACTGAAGAGTATACATTTGAGAAGACAAGTCAGCAGATGTATTGATGAGCATCAGTTTAGGAGAAGGGATGGAAGTATCCTACAAAAAGGAAAAAAGAGGAATACAGAGGAGAAAATTGGTGGTGCAAAATACAAGGAAAAGGCTCTTAAAAGTAATCTGCCCAAAGCCATACCTCAAAGGCATTCCAAATGCAATAATTACTATAGGTATCCACTCAAAAGCAAAGTACCAAAGCAACATCCACCACAACACATTCAAGCACAACTCACAGTGTCTGAACATTTAAGTCCATAAGGCAAATCAGTACTCAATCCAATATTTTTGTGATAGAAGACGCCATTGTGAGAAGCACCAATATCCCACTCCCAAGGCTGAGCAAGGAGAAGGTCACTCTCAGTTGTTTATCAGGGACCATGATCCACCACATCACATACACACTCAGGTTTTTAAACCACAAGTACCAGTATGACTCAATCATAGTCCATGTGGGCATAAGTAACCTGAGATGTACCTCCCTGGACTGTATGAAAAGACAGAGATACAGACAAACATGGTAGAGCTTTCAGACTGTTTGTCTCAGGCTGGTATGAGCCTAGCACTGAGTAGCATTCTGCCTTTTCCAAGGATGATACCACAATACAAATGAAAGATAAGGGACTTTTCAGAATTGGTTAAATGTTTTGTAGGAGCTGAAATTGGAACAATATGTGTTGGCCTTGGAGAATACAGTTGACAGACCATGCTGCTTCACCAGGTCTAGTCTGCACCTGTCCTTTCTAAGCTTTCAAATACTGGCTAATACTTTGACCACTTCCATAGTGCCTTTTTTAGGCATTGCCAAACTGATAAGTCATCTCACATTGTTAAACCAACCTTGAATATTCTGGAGGTGTTACTGGTCAATGGCAGGAGTCTAAATAATAACCTCCGTGCCCTACCAATATTTATTTATTTATTTATCATTTGTTTACTGGGAAAGTCTGACTTGGAACAAAGCCAATTTTCAGTGGAGGCCCGGGGAGAAATGCTCCAGACGCATATCTTTGTAACATATAAAATAATGTAACATAAAATAATAAGAAAGAATCAAACCAAGGGCCACTCAAAATTTATTAAGCATTTTTATCTCAGGTGAAAGAGACTTCTTCAGAATCGACCACTCAAATAAAATTTATTATTTATTCACAATGAAGACGTCTCTTTCACCTCAGACAAAAACGCTTAGTAAATTGTATTTCAGTGGTCGATTCTGAAGAAGTCTCTTTCACCTGAGACAAAAGCATTTAACAATGTAGGCATATGTGTAGTTACTAAGACATGGTATAACGCCACAGAGAGTATCACAGCAGTGCAGGAATACAATGCTTTTCACATATTTAGACCAGCTACTGCACAGGTAGAGACAAAAGATGAAGGTGTCTCAATTTATATCAAAAATAAACAAACCTTCGGGTTGGTCAAGCAGTATGATGCACTTAAACTTCTCTATGGACAACTCATTATAAGCAAAGTTTCATACCATATCCTTGTGAACAATAGGATATAGCATGCCACCATGGTCTACTGGTAAGCATTGGACTCTGAACAACAAGTATGTGAGACCTGAGTCTCTTGGACCCAAACTTTTCTAACCTATAAATTTTGTTTGTGACATAAATAGAACATCTTGGAGTGACATATATATTTATCAGGGAATTCCCATTGTCTGGAATAGGCTCCCCATCCATTTGAAACAAAGTTCCTTCATATCCCAATTTAAGCACAACTTGGACCAATGGATGGTTAATCAGAAATCCGCTTCAGGCCTTGTGCCTATTTGTCTGATGGACAGATGCAGTCAGTAAATCACCCCCTATATAAATCAAAATTTAGTCACATCTGGGTTGCATGGCTAGGTTTATAAAGGCCCTAGTGGTTGCTATCCTATGAATCTATGAACCTATGAGCCTATGGACCTATAGGTCCCCCTCAATGACCTAGAGAAACCACACCACTTAATTAAATTAACTGAAGTCACTCTGCATTTGACCCAAATCATTCTCATGTACAATTTCAACTACCCTGCCATACACTGGGAATCACACACGGCTCAAAACATGCAGGTCCAAAGATTCCTAGATGTCAGTTAAAATGTCCTGGACCAGCAAGACTGTACATCCACTGGGGTGCCAACATCCTTGACCCAGTCCTCACCAACATGGGGGAATCTTTCACTACCCCCTCACTAGTCAGGTTAGACCATAAAGCTCTCTCCTTTGAAATCAGAATAAAACCTGGGACATCAGCTAACCCTGAAACAGTTAAGAATTATTTGAAGGATAGTTTCCTCCTATTAAGTGACACCCTATTAAAGTTTTACGCTCCCCCAAAGCCAGCGAACACCACTGCCTATGCAGAATTATTCACAAAAACCCTTTACAATCATGTATATAAATGCATAGGGACAGCAATACCTTGATACATGTAACACAGGACAAAGTGAAAAAAGCCACCCTGGTAGAATCCCAACATGAATAAGTTGTATGACAAAAGGAAGACAATCACAGCAAAAATATGAAGTGGAATGTCAGGCAAGGTAGTACTCCCTCATCAAACTTATTCAGCACCCAGGGGACTAATTAAGTTTAACAAAGCTAAATCTAAGGCAAAAGTTGCCTCTTCGGCTAAGGACAATCACAAAGCATTCTTCATCTATGTCCACAGCTTCAAAGACAATACACAGCTATGTGCTGAATTAACTGCAAATGGGACCACCAATACTGAGATAGGCGATTTAGTAAATCTACTGTCAGATAAATTTAGGCCCAAACTTTCCAAGCTTTTCCCCAAAAAAACTCTCAAGCAATAAATCTAATTATAATTTCCCCAACTATCACTAAGGAACAGGTCATCAATGCATCACCCAAGGGCAAAAACACTGCATTGGTGGGCCCTGATAATATTCCAGGACTCTTTAATGGAATGAAACTTGACATATTGGACCTACTAGAAGCACTATTCAGTTGCATCCACCAAACAAGCTTTGTGCCAAATTAATGGAGGGCTATAACAGTTATCCATCTACACATGGGCAGGTCATCTATGACCAAGAAAACTACTGACCCAGAAGACTGACTGCTCTCACATGTAAAGTCATGGAAATAATTATCATAGATATGATAACTAGCAACATAAGAAACCTTCAGACATTGGCTCCAACCCAGTTTAGTTTCATCAAGACCAGGTCATGCCTGTTCGGCCTAGCGGATTTCTTTGAGAAGGTCACCAAGGCAATGGCCAAAGCATTCAACACAATATTCCACTTAAGCATTGTGGATTAATCCAAAAAGTAGATATAACCCCCCACATCACAAACTGGATAGCTAGCGTGCTCACAGATAGGACCCAATACATTAGAAAAGGGGAGTCTATCTCCATAAAAAGTCTAGCCACTACTGGAGTCCCTCAGGGCTGGAGGTAATTCTTTTTGGGATCCACTTTTCTGAAGTCAAGGAAAATATCCAAGACCTCTGGCTGACCAAATTTGCAGGTGATTGCAAACTAAACACAGTCATAGAATTCTCCAAAGGCACAAATACTCTACAAGACGGCTTGACACAGACTAATAACCAGTGCCAGAGTCACAGTCTAAAACTCAATGCCAAGAAAGGTTTTATAGTATCTTTTGGAAAGTTGGTTGCTCCTGGAAATTAGTGCATTAATAATATACCCCTAAGAGTAGACTGAGTGGCCAGGGATTTGGGAATGTATGTAGACAGTTACTTGGCCATCGATCATCATTTGCCTACTGTAGAAAGGAAATCATTTTATACTGCACAGCTTACAAGTAAGGGTATGGCATCTAAGTCCAAAGATTCTATTGTCCCATTGCACTCAGTCTACATTAGACCAGTTATTGAGTGTAAGCAATGTCTCCTTTTGTATGTACCCAACCAGGCATATGCAAAAACTGGAGAGCCCACATTTCTCATAAAATTAATATGTGGTGTCCTACATGGAGCAGCTAAAACCCTATACTTATACTCTGCCTGCCTGGCCTACAAAGCATCTCCTGATCCAGACATGATGGACTTGTTGGACATCCACAAAACAAATAGCATCAGTAATACCTTATCTGGGGATCTAAACCTCTTCTGTAAAATAAATAAGACATGTTGCAGGAACAGGTATGTGTCTCAGAGATTATCGGTTTTCTGGAACAGGCTTCCCATGCATGTGAAGTAGAGTTCTTCCCTGCATAGTTTGGATCATTAGATGGGGAATCATAAATGTATCCCTGGTCTGGCACCTATGCCTTTATTAGAAAGATGTATCTCGTAAATGCTTGACCACTCATGCCCACTACCAAAACCTATGATATCAAAACCTCTCCAATGCATTTGGGAAGCTTGGCAAGGCTTAAAAAGGCCATCTATTGTTGTTAGCCTAGTAATCCCCTGTGATCAAATTAACCTATAGGAGAATGGTTAAGAAAATGAGTGTAGTCAGGTACTGGCATTAGAGAAAAGAGGGGGAAGAGGAATGAGTAAGAAAACATGTCAAGATTTAGTTTGAGTGTTAATTCCGTGTGATGAACAGGTGTTCTCAAATGGTGGTTCACTTAAATTCTCTAAAGCTTTTCCTGATTGAGTAGGTGTTGGTACTTGCATTTTGCTGAATGAACTGTAAATGGAACCAGCAATACTGAGATGTGGGATTTAGCACATCTACTGGCAGATAAATTCAGGTGGAAACTTTCCTAGCTTTTCCCCAAGAAACCTTTCAAGCAATAAATCTAATTATAACTTCCCTATCACTAAGGAACAGGTCGATAATGAGGAGATGTTGGGACTTGCATTTTGTTTGCCTTTAGTAAGAACCACAAATGTGAAAACTTGATTCAGTAAACTAAATTCCCTTGCATACTCTTAGTTAACGAATTCTGAATAAATCCGGATCGGATACAAACAATAACTGCAAACAGCTCCAGAACCACCAATAAATGCTTCACCACTTGTCAACGAAGAAACTAATTTATTGCAACAAAACTAGTGATAATATAAAAATGTATCTTTCATATAAGCTAAAAACAAGTTAAGCGCTTTCACCCAAAACATTTGGGCTAAATCAGAACAACTCATAATTTGAAACTTCAAGCTTAAATGCTTTTTTTGGCTCCAAAAATTTTTTAAAAAAACTTCAGAAAATTTAAAGGAACAATGTCCTTTTTACTATAATTTGAGATAAATAAACAGCGGTTTCGCCATATTATTTCAATAAATAATGCCATATAATTTCATATACATATAATATAATATATAATGTAAAAATACACACCGTAATATAAAAGCATATATGTAAAATAAAAATACACATATTAAACCAAGAAACCTATACTAAAATATTCCTTAGTGTTTGTAATATTTTTACTTAAAACAATAAACTAAAATAAATCACTACCAACTAAAAAATATGTGAATACATAATGTATAGTCCCAAACAGTATATCATATTAATATATGAACTGTTGATCCTAGTATACACTATCTAATCAAGTATTATAAATATAAAATGTAAAATTTATGTAAGTATAAACTATGGTAATTATCTATTGGTATGTGAGGTAATTACCTATTGGTATGTGAAGTAAGTTATGTCTCCTGAACATCCTTCTATATTCATCACAAACTTCTTTCCTAATTCTATACTCAATAATGACGTAATACTTATCTAAATTATTATAAAATTTCCAAAATAGGTTTAACTGGGACATAATCATTAAGTCCAGGTGGAGTAGTTGCATCCAAATATATCTGCCACCAAACTTCCTTATAATTCAATAAGCTTTTACTATCACCTCCTCGGGGATCCGTAATAATTGTGTCTAAAATGGCAAATTTGAATTGGTGACTATCACCATTCTTCTCAATATGTCTATATAATGCTTTAGTAGTATCTTTTGTTCTAATACTATAAGTATGATCATAAATTCTTTTTTTTAAATTTCTTTCTGTCACCTACATAATAACTAGAACACATATTGCACTTTGCCATGTACATGATCATTTTGGTGTTACAATTTCATGTTTTGAATCTTACTGACGTTTCTTGGTTTAATATGTTTTGTTTTGTTGTAATAAATCCTTTTCTTGATTGACAAGTGGTGAAGCATTTATTGATGGTTCCGAAGCTGTTTGCAGTTAACTAATTCTGAGGTAATAAAACCAGTTCAGTCCTGACTTTTAGTTGTCTCTGTGTCTACCCATTTTCTCCTGATAGTCTGCTTTTATCCTAACTGTTGCTGTAAACTGTTTACAGCATATATGTCCATATATCTATATTTATATTTATCTATATATATATATATATATATATATATATATATACACATAAATATATATATATATATATATATATATATATATATATACATATATACATAAATATATATATATATATATATATATATATATACATATACATATATATATATATATATATATATATATATATATATATATATATATATATATAGAAAGACACACACACACACACACACACACACACACACACACACACACACACACACACACTACATTTGTAGGGTCATGTTGATTGTGCAAGACCAGAATAGTGAACTATGATCCTTAGAACTAATTTTGCACAAAAGGACAATATGTGTGTGTGTCTGTGTGTGTGTGTGTGTGTGTGTGTGTGTGTGTGTGTGTGTGTGTGTGTGTGTGTGTGTGTGCATGTGTGTTTGTGTACGTAAAAAGGTCACACAGACAAACAATTCAGTAAAAAATTCAAGAAATATCCAGCTAAGCTAGAGTCTTCACTGTGCAAAACCCTGAATCTTCTTTAGTGAAGGCCATGGGATATATGCAATTGACCACTTATAAACACAGCAGTGTCTACTTTTTCCTATCTGGACTGTCCTTGTTCTTTCTCCTTTACCATCTTCACACTGCTATTTGATACACTGTCCTGTTCTGTCTCCTGCCGATACTATCATCGGTATTTTTCGTGTTAACACTATTCATTCTTTTGCTGTTGTCTTTAATACTGCCACTGCTACTGCTGTGTCCTAGCCTATTCAGACATTTTACTTACCCTTTGTTGATCTTGCCTGATCGTTATCATGCAGGGCACACACAAGTGTCAAAACTCAGCTGGAGTTGCCATATACTCAAATTACTTCTCTAAATTATGGAACTTGGACCCCGTTAGATTGAGTCTAACTAATAACTTCTTCACCTATCAAACTAAACTAAATCAATGCCTAGTAGACTGCTGCATCTGCTCCTGCTCAACTCCTTTGTAACCTAATGTGACAAATGCCAAAACCAGCTGATAATCATCCTATGATGTTAAATTTATGTTATAAACAATATAATTCTTTGAATGTCCAAAGATGCACATGACCACTCTAAATATTATTCCCTTTTATTTATCACTTTTGCCTGTGAGATCTGGATGTTCACTCAATTCACAAAATGCAATTTAAGTAACACTTTTGTTTCACTTACCATGCCATGTTTTTTATTCTACAACTAAACTATATATTTATCCTGAAATTCTACTTCTGTACATGCATGCTTCTTGAATGTAAGCCTCTTCAAACAACAACCCCTTCAAAAGCATGTCACATACTTTATTACATTATCAGTCCCTTCACCTCATCTCAGCCTTGTATGATTACATAAACCATTTTAACCCATTGCTGGAAATATGCTGCTACAATATCATACAGCCTTACTAGATATTCACTTGTAAAGATAATACTTTAATTTCTTACCAACTGGTTCCATTTTTGTAACAAGCTAGATATTCATTTGTAAATCTGATATTTTACTTTCATACTGGTTACAGTTTTGCTTTTATTCTTGTATTATTTTAAATTTGTTTTGTTTCTTCTATCTTTTTTTTTTCATTTATCTGCTGCATTGTATTATATTGTTTTGTTTATTGTTTGTACATGCTGTGATTTGCTAGATTAGCTTTTCTCCCAGAACTTGCACTGCAAAGTATTATTGTCCAATCAGGTCTTCTCCATAAATAAAAGTAAACAAACAAACAAACAAATCTGCTTCCAGTTAAGCACAAAAAAAAAAAAAGCAGGAAACAAAAGGTAAACGTTGGAAGATAAAATATTAAAATAGAAAGTATTTATGAATAGTAAGAGTGTATGTCAATAATATAAATCTGTTGCTTTGGGTCATTATTAAAAACAAAAATAAAACCAAAATCTAAAGGGAGCTCTGAAGGCAGACTTAGAGTAGTTGTAAAGTTGCAAAGTTTGGCAAGTAAATAGTTGAATACAATGTTTTGAGCCGGAACTGCGGTGGTGGTGCTGCGGTAGCGTTGTTGCCTCACAGTTAGACGTTGCCCATTCGATTCTCATTTAGAGTGTCTTCTGTGTGGCGACATGCGTGAATGGCCATTCCTTCGTTGAAGGTTGTGCATTAGGCCCAGCAAGCCAGCACGTCAAAATCTACTGCCAATCATAAGCGGACCGGAGTTCCGCTGTGGCGACCCCTAACCGGGAAAACCCGAAAGAAGAAACAATGTTTTGAGCCGCATCTGTGAATGACTAGAAGGACTTGCAAAACATAAATCCTTGTGACAGTGGTAGGGTAAAATTAACACCTTCATGTAAGGATAAGAAAACACATCAAAAGATGTGAAGGAAAAGATGAATCCAGTTTGTCAGTTTGGAGCTCTGTGGCACAAAGGGATGCAATTCTCACTGTGAGACAGATAGTTTGGAATTATTTAAACACTTAAGCACTGAAGAAGCCAAACAGGAAAGCTGGGACTGAGCATCTCACATTGACTCTGCTATCTGGGGTGGAGGGAATCTGCAAGGCTCACTTCTCTAATGTTACCCACCAGTCACTGAGTATCACAAATCAGTATTTGCACCATCAGGACATGGTGAGAGTGTGCACACCAAGCAGTGAAGACTGCAGCCAGAATAGGGTATATGTGAAAGCATCTATGTTCAGTAGTAGAGCTGGTGCAAGTGTGGGGGAGAAGGGAATGACTGGTCAAGCTGTAAGCTGGAATTGGGCATGGCCAGCATTGTAGAGGAGATGGCTAATTGTTCCCACAAGCAGTATTTGTATTCATTTAAGTAGCCGTGGCTGTGATTGTGGCTGTTTAAATGCCATTTAGTTAGTGATGTGATTCCAGTTATGAGACATTACCAGTACTATATAAGAGATTTCAGTCATTACTTGCAAGGCTGCAAGCAGTATCATAATGATGCTGCTTAAATGCTATTCTTTCAGAGTGTGTGTTTGTGTGTGTTTGTGCATATGTGTGTGTGTGTGTGTGTGTGTGTGTGTGTGTGTGTGTGTGTGTGTGTGTGTGTGTGTGTGCGTGTGTGTATGTGTGTGTGTTTGTGCTTCTACATGTGTGCGCATGTGTGTCTGCATGTTTGTATGTGTGCACACATTTTGTGTGTGTGTGTGTGTGTGTCTGCATATGTTTGCATGTGTGCACGTGTTTTGTCTGTGTGTGTATGTGTGCATGTGTGTGCACGTGTTGTGTGTGTGTGTGTGTGTGTGTGTGTGTGTGTGTGTGTGTGTGTGTGTGTGTGTGTGTGTGTGTGTGTTTTGTGTGTGTGCATGAGCAGTAGGAACTGTAGAAAGGACATAATAAAGCTCTTTGTTTCAGTTTATGAAAGCTGTTTGATAAAGAATAGTTGTTAACAAGCTACATAACAGCTCTTTACTTACAGCTGGAGGACATTTTTTGGTGCTCATCTCTGGATGATTGTTTTTAGCCAAACTGAAAGCTGTTTGATAAAGAGTAGCAAAGAGTTGTTAATAAGATGCACAATAGTTCTTTACTTACTGCTGGAGGACATTTATTTTGGTGCTCATCTATGGATGACTTGTTTTTAGACCTCACTTTAGTTGAATGGAGACTGAGAGCGGTATACCTCACTATAGCTTTGTTCAAGGTCACAGCAGTGTGCTATGCAGAGAGCATGGAGTCAAAGCATCAAAGCATGCAAATACCCCCTGTGGATATCAAGGTGACATCCCCCCTCTGAAGGCTCTCGTCCCCTACAATAACTGCGAAGTACATGCAGTGAGGAATGTATAGGTGGGCAAGAGAATGCACTGATAGTTAACAATCATAACAAAAATAAATAAATAAATAAAAACTTTTAAGTCAATGCAACTTCCAAATGTTGGTATAAGAAAGACTAAAACAAATTGCATTGCAATAGATGAAACAGGGAGAAAGCAAACCATTAAGTCCACAAGAAATCCCAAAATGACTACAGAGGGATCCTAAGGATGTATCAAGTACTTCATTCTTTATTTATATTATTTTATTTTTATTTTCCATTTGTTTACTGGGTTAGTCCAACTGGACACAAGGTGACCACTTTCAGTGGAGGCCCGGGGAGAAAAGCTCCAAATACATAGTAAAAAATTATAAAAGATAATAAAAATAATCAAATTATATAAACATAGCTATTTTGTACAAAGAGCATAGAACATATAAAAGGAGTAAAAATCATAGTTTTACAACTGATGCAGCATACAGTGGTTAGAATATTGAGAAACAATTAAACAAGATATTATACAACAAATATAGAATCACTTGAACATAAATTCAAAAAGAAGTTTCCATCGACAAACAGGGTCCTAAACTAGAAATCATAACTACAAAGGTGGCCTAAACACATGGTTCACAGTACTATGCATTAAGTAAAACTACACAGTGCACCTGTGATCTAGGGATGCTGAAAATCAAGAACAGGTGAAATTAGTCTGGTTCTGTATAGGAACATATCCAAGTTTTCAATAGGAGATCTTTTAGTAGGAATTAGAAAGTATGTTTACTATTCAGACATCTAATGTGGGGGGGGTAGAGAGTTCCAGGCCTTAGCAACAGCATAGGAATAAAGAGTGCCTGAGCTTCTGGCAATATTCCTTAGATTGTAGCATGATGACCTGTCAATAGCTGACATCTGGGCAATAAACATACATAAGTCATCAAAGGTAATGCCAGGATCACATTCTTAATATACAAATTTGTGATTAATGACACTGTTAATAATGAAGCTGGAAGGTACAAAGCAGAACTATCTTACAAATATTATTCATAGTGAAAACTAGTATTTTTGGCGTGTTGAGTTGCAATTGGCTAGAGGAAATCCAGGAATGGCTGGATACCAGGTCAATCTTTAGTGCTTGGCTTTCTCTTAACTATTTGATTTTGAGTATGTCTGTATTGCTTTAAACACTGTGTGTTACACTTATCATTTATATGAGATTTTTTGTGTACTAGATCGTGCTACTGTGGCCTTACCTTTATATTTAGTTTCTAGGAGGACAAAAGCAAAGCCCCAAGGTGTGTGTGCATGCGTTTATGTGTGTGTGTGTGTGTGTGTGTGTGTGTGTGTGTGTGTGTGTGTGTGTGTGTGTGTGTGTGAGTGTGTGTGTGTGTGTGTATGTGTTTGCACACATGTGCAAGTGCAATGTGTGTGTTTGTTTGTGTGTGTGTGTGTGTGTGTGTGTGTGTGTGTGTGTGTGTGTGTGTGTGTATTATGCCTTCCTATGCAGGTGTGAATCTGTTTTTTTTTTCTCTACTACTTTTTGGTTCTTTTCCAGCTGTTATCAAGAATCCCTGATTAAGGACAGCAGCATTTTAATGCATGTTAATTAAAATGATATGGACTTGATTTGGTATATCAGAAAAGTTGCATATGAACAGAGCTCTGTCCCTAAACAATTAAAATATATTATTATGTTAATTTACTTTCCTCAAAATACATGTATATTGACATACGCTGATAACCCAATGCTATCATCATGACTTTATTTTAATGTAATTATTTGCTAGCTGTGTTAATAAATTGGTTCTCCATATGATTTTTATCCATGACCCAGGCCACAGTGGCAAATGCAAATAAAATAAATATTGTCAATTTATTGTGAACAATCAGCCAACATGGATTTTGCAGGAAACAAGGGTACCCAGAGAAAACCCATGGTGGCAAGGGGAGAACAGGAAGAGCTGTTAAGACAGAGGCATTACCATTTAACGACTCTGTTGTCTTCTTTGCTTTGAGCACAATGACCCCACTGCTTTTCAGGATGTAATGTTTGAACTCAGACTTGCCTGAACTGTGCCTAACAGCTATTGACTTTTAAAGTGTAGGATGACACCAATTGAGGTTTCACTATACAGTATTTTTATTAAATAGTTGTTTTTCATATGTTGAATGGAGCAGGATGGCAGTTAACAAAAACATATTTGCTTTTGAAATTACTGTAGAAGAGCAAACATCAATTTCCAGAGCAGATCAAATATATGTTTGGACAAAATGTATGTATTTCTTTTTTGGCTTGGTTTGCATGGTTTGCTCAGAATATGATTCTTCTCTCCTTTGAGTTTATTATCATTCAGTTCTACTGATGTATGAATAAGAAATATTAAGTTTGATTATTTTATTTTAAGATGATATGTAATAGTAAGAAAAATAAGTCTGTCTTCCAGGGATTAATTATACCTGTTCTATTTATGTATACATATTACACCATACATCATCACCTTGAGTGTTACAATTTTATTTCTATGCATACTATATACAGAAGACTTTCATTTGTCTGTGTAAATTATGTTCCATAATACTGAAAGTCTTGTCACTCAGAACTCAGTTTAATTTTCAAGAAAATTTTATTTTACAGCAGTTTACGTGACACCTTATATTTAAATTCTTATGTACAGAGATATAGTAAGCTGTTTTTGACAATAGCTTATTTCTGAAACTGATACATTTGTAATTGTTAATATAAGATTCACATTTTTGCAATTAAATTATATCATAAATGTGTGGAATTAGCATTTCAAGTTTTAAACAAAGGACTTTTTCCACTTTACTTATGATATGATGGTATGTTTTTAAGTGACACAGAAAAGTTGAGCCTATGAAGAGCCAAAGGACACTTAAATGCACAAAGTATGATAAAAGGACAGTTTGATGATTGCACTTAGTTGCACCAAGGATTAAGGTGTTTACCTTGGAGAGACAAGGAGCAGGGTTTGATTCTCACATATGGTAACTGGCTAGGCTTAAAATGGCCCACAAGGGCAGTTAGCTTAGTACTATGAACCTATGAACCTATAATAGAGTAAGTGCTGACCTTTGCAAAGCAGTGTTCTTTTCTAGCAGGTTCTGCAAAGTGATAAAGTGACTAAAAGATGTGATAAATAGATCACAAAGGAAAGTATAAGATACTGCAGAGTATACTTTGTGCAGCTACGTGCATGTGGAATTTTATTTAGTTATAAAAAGGATAAAAGATTTCTTCTTTATGGGGAAGATATGAGATCCTAGGGGTGCTATACTGAGGAGTAGAGCTGCTGTTAACACAGATCTGGTCATTTTCAATTGATGAGGAGCTAGGGAAGGGATATTGTGTCTTAACTCATATTGTAAGGCGATTTGAGCAAGCACACAATTATTATTTGTATTTTTTTATTACTTTAATTGTTTATTTAATTTTTTTATTTTGTTGTAATAGACTGCATTACTTTTGTTTGGTAAATCAACAGAATTTCAATTGCTGCCTATGACTTTATTTATTTATTTATTTTTGTTTTGATTGATGTCTTTTAGTGTGGTTTATCGGACTTTTGTCAGCTGAATTCATTGCAGTCAATGAATGCTTACTATTCTATATTGCATTTTAGCTCATAATTAGCTTACCCTTGCTTTCTCATTGCTAGAGATCATCATCATCATCATCATCATCATCATCATCATCATCATCATCATCATCATCACCACTATCTCTCTTTTTCCAAGTTTTACATGGGGTCACTACGTCACTTCAACATCAGCTAGTAAGACCAAATCACCTAAAGTCAATGTTTACATCAGTAAGTAGCTAGCCCTGTTGCAGTCAGTGAAAAACTTTGTAATAACTTTTATATTTTGACAATGCACTGATTTGACATATATCATATGACAGAGCAGAAAATGTATTTTTTATTTTATTTATTTAACATGTGTTTACCGGGAAAACTGACTTGGACTGAGTTGATTTTCAGTGGAGATGGATCTTTGTAACATGGGAGGAAACTGGAGCACCTGGAAGAAACCCACATGAATGCAGGGGGGACATGCAGACTCGGCAGAGAAGACAACCCAGCTGAGAATCGAACTGGAGAACCTCTTGTTGTAAGGTGACAATGCAAATTTATTGTTATGAGCTACTAGTTCCACCTTTTTATATCAAGACTAGTTCTCAGGGGCTGCTACTGAAAAAAGGAGCTCATGAAGTATGGATTTATGCAGAAAAACACATCTTTATTTTATTCTCTCTCTCACACACACACACACACACACACACACACACACACACACTCACAAACATGCACACATTACACACTCATGAATACGTACTATGACAAAGTAAGGTTTAGTCTTCTTCTTCTTCTTTTGGCTGCTCCCGTTAGGGGACGCCACAGCAGATCAACTGTTTCCATTTCTTCCTGTCCTCTGCATCTTGCTCTGTCACACCAACCACCTGCATATCCTCTCTCACCACATCCATAAACCTTATCTTAGGCCTTCCTCTTTTCCTGTTACCTGGCAGCTTCATCCTTAGCATCTTTTTCCCAATGTACTATGCATCCCTCCTCAGCACATGTCCAAACCAACGTAATCTTGCCCCTCTGGCTTTGTAAGATTTAATAAGATATCTAAAAGGGCTAAACTGCCTGTAGGAAGTTCTGTGAATAGATTTAAGGTGGAATATGCTATTAAAAGCAGACAAACTCTGAAACATGGTAGTTTATTATTGTTCTGTAGCAAATATACTACAGGAGAGTTATTGCTTTGTAGTAAGATACTACAGGACATAATCCTCAGCAGTAGAAGGAAAGGGTTCTCATTAGATGACTACTAGAAAAAGTTAGAGTTGAGCTGAGATGAGTGCAGACAGGTTCCATATTCAAGGCCTCTGGGTAGAGAGGCAGAGGTTTCTGGGAAGCCATAAATGTGAGGGAGTGTGTCCTTGGAGCTGGAAGTAGAATAAGGGTGTTGCCTGGAAGAGTTCCAATCTAGACAATCACTACAGTGACAATATAATGTGTTCCTTAAGTTGGAAATGACTGTGCATGTGCTCATGGTAGGAAAGACAAAAGTCTTGAGCTGCATCTTGCCTTTCACTGGAACAATGTCTAGCTAGCAACACAAGGTATTTGGCTTTAGTAATTGACTATGTAGTTGGTGCCATTCTTACAGGATCCAATATATGTCGGCCTGGGATGAGATGGTAGAGAAGTCTTACTAGGGATGTCTTAATAGTTGGTGCCATTCTTACAGGATCCAGTATATGTCAGCCTGGGATGAGATGGTAGAGAAGTCTTACTAGGGATATCTTACACTTGACATACCAGGTTTTCCACATACTGGCCAAAGCCTTTACTGCCCCCATAGTGCCTCTTTTGGACAGAGTCCAACTGTTGGGCATTCCTACATAGTAAACTCAAAGTTCATTTTGGACAACATCATTGTAACACTACTAAATACAAAGAGCCTAAACAGAAAGATGCCTGAATGTGAAGTAGTCCTGCAACTAGGACACATTCATATTTGTGTACCTATTGAGATATGGTTTCAATGCAATGTCAGCCCTCCCTTCCTCCATACCAGGGTTTAATACCTACCAATTCTTCATTCCTGAGGCTTAGGGTAACTCTGGGGAGTATCTGTATATGTCATAAATACTATAACCTCACAACAAATTGCCCACAACCCTAATTTTGAGCTCCTGGAGAGCCAAGCCACCATTAACAAATCCAAATATTTCTCATTCCTAGCTACCGAACTCCATCATTGCCTCCCAAAGCTCTTTGATATGATGTTAACACCACAGAGGGGTTAAATATCAAACCAAAAACCTTTGTGCTGGGAGATTTCAATTACCCAAGTATTACCCGGAACAAGTGCATCTTTAAAAATGGATATGCTAAGCATTTCCTGTATTTTGTTATTCACAATATGTTAGAACAAATTGTAAACTACCCACAATAGACTCTAATATTCTCCACCCGATCTTTAGTAACCCAGCCCCTGCCTGTATTCCACTCTGTATTTCCTCATCCCTTGTTAAATCTGACCATCCCACCAGCAAATGAGGCCATCTTTAGGGACTTCAATAGGGTAAATCAATTTAATCTGAAGAAGTCTTGTTAATGTAAGGTTGAAAGCACTCATTAAACTTTTGTAGAGCAGTCTCCATGGTGGTCTTTGGTTGCCCTAGACTTTACTCTTCATAGCTTGTCTGTCTTTGTGTGTTTTGCAAGTTTATTCTTGTTATTATGGGACCATAGCCACAGGGATGCTAGCTGCATCTCAGCCACTGTTTACTGAACCTAATTTGAGTGAAATTCAACAATCAGTTAGCAATTTGACACTGCTATTTCAGCAGTTAATGCAGAGACTTGAAGTTATTTCTCTACAACGGTTCACATTATCAGAAGGAGGAACTTGTCGGTTGCCTGATATGCAGCCTAACAGCAGGGGTGATATAACTGGTGGTATTATTCTGGGTACCACAGCAAATCCAGGTGGTGTTAACAATCAAAGATAGTTTCCTACACTAAATGGTATTCCAGTACTAAGTGAATGGCTTCAGCGTAGCTTTGATTTTACCGTACAGTCCACACACACAGTACTAGTTGACAAATTAAACAAATTTGATAACAAACCACTAAAATTCAAAAAACTCCAACTGGAAAATATCTATTTCTTAGAGTGTATTTGCATAAGTGGAGTCCCTAAAGTTCTAAGTTTTTGAAGATATCCAACATGGCTTGAAAAAATTCTTCGTTACAGTGGGACTTGAAGATCCTATTCGATAAGCACAGATTTGAGAACATGGAATTGTTGATGAAACACAATTCCAAATTGATAGATCGACTCGGGGTTGAGCTGGATATTTTGGACAATCTTATAACTCATGACTTTATGTATGAACAATATAAATAAGAGTATTTTAGAATTTTCAGCAGCATCGAAGAGAAAATTCAAGGTATAAAAAACGAAAAGCTAAAAAAACTAGAACAAGGCAAAGCCAGCTACAAGAATGGTAATGCCTATCTTAGCCCACCAATATCTCAGTCTTGGGGCTTGTGTGTGTTTGAGAGAGAATAAAATAAATATGTGTTTTTCTGCAATTTGTAATTGTTAATATAAGATTCACATTTTGCAAATAAATTATATCATAAATGTGTGGAATTAGCATTTCAAGTTTTAAACAAAGGACTTTTCCACTTTACTTATGATATGATGGTATGTTTTTTAAGTGACACAGAAAAGTTGAGCCTATGAAGAGCCAAAGCACACTTAAATGCACAAAGTATGATAAAAGGACAATTTGATGATTGCACCGAGTTGCACCAAGTTCAAACAATGTTTCTTTGAACATAATAGAGTAAGTGCTGACCTTTGCAAAGCAGTGTTCTTTTCTAGCAGGTTCTGCAAAGTGATAAAGTGACTAAAAGATGTGATAAATAGATCACAAAGGAAAGTATAAGATACTGCAGAGTATACTTTGTGCTGCTAAGTGCATGTGGAATTTTATTTAGTTATAAAAAGGATAAAAGATTTCTTCTTTATGGAGAAGATATGAGATCCTAGGGGTGCTACACTGAGGAGTAGAGCTGCTGTTAACACAGATCTGGTCATTTTCAATTGATGAGGAGCTAGGGAAGGGATATGGTGTCTTAACTCATATTGCAAGGTGATTTGAGCAAGCACACAATTATTATTTGTATTTATTTTTTATTACTTCAATTGTTTATTTAATTTTTTATTTTGTTGTAATAGACTGTATTACTTTTGTTTGGTAAATTAGCAGCTTTTCAATTGCTGCCTATGACTTTATGTAATTAGTTTTGTTTTGATTGATGTCTTTTAGTGTGGTTTATCAGACTTTTGTCAGCTAAATTCATTGCAGTCAATCAATGCTTACTATTTCTATATTGCATTTTAGCTCATAATTAGCTTACCCTTGCTTTCTCATTGCTAGAGATCATCATCATCATCATCACTATCTCTCTTTTTCCCAGTTTTACATGGGGTCACTACGTCACTTCAACATCAGCTAGTGAGACCAAATCACCTAAAGTCAGTGTTTACATCAGTAAGTAGCTAGCCCTGTTGCAGTCAGTGAAAAACTTTGTAATAACTTTTATATTTTGATAATGCACTGATTTGACATATATCATATAACAGAGCAGAAAATGTATTTTTTATTTTATTTATTTAACATGTGTTTACCGGGAAAACTGACTTGGACTGAGCTGATTTTCAGTGGAGACCGATCTTTGTAACATGGGAGGAAACTGGAGCACCTGGAAGAAACCCACATGAATGCAGGGGGGGACATGCAGACTCGGCAGAGAAGACAACCCAGCTGAGAATCGAACTGGAGAACCTCTTGTTGTAAGGTGACAATGCAAATTTATTGTTATGAGCTACTAGTTCCACCTTTTTATATCAAGACTAGTTCTCAGGGGCTGCTACTGAAAAAAGGAGCTCATGAAGTATGGATTTATGCAGAAAAACACATCTTTATTTTATTCTCTCTCTCACACACACATACACACACACACACACACACACACACACTCACAAACATGCACACATTACACACTCATGAATACGTACTATGACAAAGTAAGGTTTAGTCTTCTTCTTCTTCTTTTGGCTGCTCCCGTTAGACGCCACAGCAGATCAACTGTTTCCATTTCTTCCTGTCCTCTGCATCTTGCTCTGTCACACCAACCACCTGCATATCCTCTCTCACCACATCCATAAACCTTATCTTAGGCCTTCCTCTTTTCCTGTTACCTGGCAGCTTCATCCTTAGCATCTTTTTCCCAATGTACTATGCATCCCTCCTCAGCACATGTCCAAACCAACGTAATCTTGCCCTCTGGCTTTGTAAGATTTAATAAGATATCTAAAAGGGCTAAACTGCCTGTAGGAAGTTCTGTGAATAGATTTAAGGTGGAATATGCTATTAAAAGCAGACAAACTCTGAAACATGGTAGTTTATTATTGTTCTGTAGCAAATATACTACAGGAGAGTTATTGCTTTGTAGTAAGATACTACAGGACATAATCCTCAGCAGTAGAAGGAAAGGGTTCTCATTAGATGACTACTAGAAAAAGTTAGAGTTGAGCTGAGATGAGTGCAGACAGGTTCCATATTCAAGGCCTCTGGGTAGAGAGGCAGAGGTTTCTGGGAAGCCATAAATGTGAGGGAGTGTGTCCTTGGAGCTGGAAGTAGAATAAGGGTGTTGCCTGGAAGAGTTCCAATCTAGACAATCACTACAGTGACAATATAATGTGTTCCTTAAGTTGGAAATGACTGTGCATGTGCTCATGGTAGGAAAGACAAAAGTCTTGAGCTGCATCTTGCCTTTCACTGGAACAATGTCTAGCTAGCAACACAAGGTATTTGGCTTTAGTAATTGACTATGTAGTTGGTGCCATTCTTACAGGATCCAATATATGTCGGCCTGGGATGAGATGGTAGAGAAGTCTTACTAGGGATGTCTTAATAGTTGGTGCCATTCTTACAGGATCCAGTATATGTCAGCCTGGGATGAGATGGTAGAGAAGTCTTACTAGGGATATCTTACACTTGACATACCAGGTTTTCCACATACTGGCCAAAGCCTTTACTGCCCCCATAGTGCCTCTTTTGGACAGAGTCCAACTGTTGGGCATTCCTACATAGTAAACTCAAAGTTCATTTTGGACAACATCATTGTAACACTACTAAATACAAAGAGCCTAAACAGAAAGATGCCTGAATGTGAAGTAGTCCTGCAACTAGGACACATTCATATTTGTGTACCTATTGAGATATGGTTTCAATGCAATGTCAGCCCTCCCTTCCTCCATACCAGGGTTTAATACCTACCAATTCTTCATTCCTGAGGCTTAGGGTAACTCTGGGGAGTATCTGTATATGTCATAAATACTATAACCTCACAACAAATTGCCCACAACCCTAATTTTGAGCTCCTGGAGAGCCAAGCCACCATTAACAAATCCAAATATTTCTCATTCCTAGCTACCAACTCCATCATTGCCTCCCAAAGCTCTTTGATATGATGTTAACACCACAGAGGGGTTAAATATCAAACCAAAAACCTTTGTGCTGGGAGATTTCAATTACCCAAGTATTACCCGGAACAAGTGCATCTTTAAAAATGGATATGCTAAGCATTTCCTGTATTTTGTTATTCACAATATGTTAGAACAAATTGTAAACTACCCACAATAGACTCTAATATTCTCCACCCGATCTTTAGTAACCCAGCCCCTGCCTGTATTCCACTCTGTATTTCCTCATCCCTTGTTAAATCTGACCATCCCACCAGCAAATGAGGCCATCTTTAGGGACTTCAATAGGGTAAATCAATTTAATCTGAAGAAGTCTTGTTAATGTAAGGTTGAAAGCACTCATTAAACTTTTGTAGAGCAGTCTCCATGGTGGTCTTTGGTTGCCCTAGACTTTACTCTTCATAGCTTGTCTGTCTTTGTGTGTTTTGCAAGTTTATTCTTGTTATTATGGGACCATAGCCACAGGGATGCTAGCTGCATCTCAGCCACTGTTTACTGAACCTAATTTGAGTGAAATTCAACAATCAGTTAGCAATTTGACACTGCTATTTCAGCAGTTAATGCAGAGACTTGAAGTTATTTCTCTACAACGGTTCACATTATCAGAAGGAGGAACTTGTCGGTTGCCTGATATGCAGCCTAACAGCAGGGGTGATATAACTGGTGGTATTATTCTGGGTACCACAGCAAATCCAGGTGGTGTTAACAATCAAAGATAGTTTCCTACACTAAATGGTATTCCAGTACTAAGTGAATGGCTTCAGCGTAGCTTTGATTTTACCGTACAGTCCACACACACAGTACTAGTTGACAAATTAAACAAATTTGATAACAAACCACTAAAATTCAAAAAACTCCAACTGGAAAATATCTATTTCTTAGAGTGTATTTGCATAAGTGGAGTCCCTAAAGTTCTAAGTTTTTGAAGATATCCAACATGGCTTGAAAAAAATTCTTCGTTACAGTGGGACTTGAAGATCCTATTCGATAAGCACAGATTTGAGAACATGGAATTGTTGATGAAACACAATTCCAAATTGATAGATCGACTCGGGGTTGAGCTGGATATTTTGGACAATCTTATAACTCATGACTTTATGTATGAACAATATAAATAAGAGTATTTTAGAATTTTCAGCAGCATCGAAGAGAAAATTCAAGGTATAAAAAAACGAAAAGCTAAAAAAACTAGAACAAGGCAAAGCCAGCTACAAGAATGGTAATGCCTATCTTAGCCCACCAATATCTCAGTCTTGGGGCTTGTGTGTGTTTGAGAGAGAATAAAATAAATATGTGTTTTTCTGCAATTTGTAATTGTTAATATAAGATTCACATTTTTGCAAATAAATTATATCATAAATGTGTGGAATTAGCATTTCAAGTTTTAAACAAAGGACTTTTTCCACTTTACTTATGATATGATGGTATGTTTTTTAAGTGACACAGAAAAGTTGAGCCTATGAAGAGCCAAAGCACACTTAAATGCACAAAGTATGATAAAAGGACAATTTGATGATTGCACCGAGTTGCACCAAGTTCAAACAATGTTTCTTTGAACATAATAGAGTAAGTGCTGACCTTTGCAAAGCAGTGTTCTTTTCTAGCAGGTTCTGCAAAGTGATAAAGTGACTAAAAGATGTGATAAATAGATCACAAAGGAAAGTATAAGATACTGCAGAGTATACTTTGTGCTGCTAAGTGCATGTGGAATTTTATTTAGTTATAAAAAGGATAAAAGATTTCTTCTTTATGGAGAAGATATGAGATCCTAGGGGTGCTACACTGAGGAGTAGAGCTGCTGTTAACACAGATCTGGTCATTTTCAATTGATGAGGAGCTAGGGAAGGGATATGGTGTCTTAACTCATATTGCAAGGTGATTTGAGCAAGCACACAATTATTATTTGTATTTATTTTTTATTACTTCAATTGTTTATTTAATTTTTTATTTTGTTGTAATAGACTGTATTACTTTTGTTTGGTAAATTAGCAGCTTTTCAATTGCTGCCTATGACTTTATGTAATTAGTTTTGTTTTGATTGATGTCTTTTAGTGTGGTTTATCAGACTTTTGTCAGCTAAATTCATTGCAGTCAATCAATGCTTACTATTTCTATATTGCATTTTAGCTCATAATTAGCTTACCCTTGCTTTCTCATTGCTAGAGATCATCATCATCATCATCACTATCTCTCTTTTTCCCAGTTTTACATGGGGTCACTACGTCACTTCAACATCAGCTAGTGAGACCAAATCACCTAAAGTCAGTGTTTACATCAGTAAGTAGCTAGCCCTGTTGCAGTCAGTGAAAAACTTTGTAATAACTTTTATATTTTGATAATGCACTGATTTGACATATATCATATAACAGAGCAGAAAATGTATTTTTTATTTTATTTATTTAACATGTGTTTACCGGGAAAACTGACTTGGACTGAGCTGATTTTCAGTGGAGACCGATCTTTGTAACATGGGAGGAAACTGGAGCACCTGGAAGAAACCCACATGAATGCAGGGGGGGACATGCAGACTCGGCAGAGAAGACAACCCAGCTGAGAATCGAACTGGAGAACCTCTTGTTGTAAGGTGACAATGCAAATTTATTGTTATGAGCTACTAGTTCCACCTTTTTATATCAAGACTAGTTCTCAAGGGCTGCTACTGAAAAAAGGAGCTCATGAAGTATGGATTTATGCAGAAAAACACATCTTTATTTTATTCTCTCTCTCACACACACACACACACACACACACACACACACACACACACACACACACACACACACACACACACACACACACACACACACACACACAAACAAACATGCACACATTGCACACTCATGCATACGTACTATGACAAAGTAAGGTTTAGCCTTCTTCTTCTTCTTCTTTTTCTTCTTCTTCTTTCGGCTGCTCCCATTAGAGGTCGCCACAGCAGATCAACTGTTTCCATTTCTTCCTGTCCTCTGCATCTTGCTCTGTCACACCAACCACCTGCAGATCCTCTCTCACCACATCCATAAACCTTATCTTAGGCCTTCCTCTTTTCCTGTTACCTGGCAGCTTCATCCTTAGCATCTTTTTCCCAATATACTCTGCATCCCTCTTCAGCACATGTCCAAACCAACGTAATCTTGCCTCTCTGGCTTTGTAAGATTTAGTAAGATACCTAAAAGGGCTAAACTGCCTGTAGGAAGTTCTGTAGATAGATTTATGGTGGAATATGCTATTAAAAGCTGACAAACTCTTAAACATGGTAGTTTATTATTGTTCTGTAACAAAGATACTGCAGGAGAGTTATTGCTTTGTAGTAAGATACTACAGGACATAATCTTCAGCAGTAGATGGAAAGGGTTCACATAAGATGACTACTAGAAAAAGTTAGAGTTGAGCTGAGATGAGTACAGACAGGTTCCATATTCAAGGCCTCTGGGTAGAGAGGCAGAGTTTTCTGGGAAGCCATAAATGTGAGGGAGTTTGTCCTTGGAGCTGGAAGTAGAATAAGGGTGTTGCCTGGAAGAGTTCCAATCTAGACAATCACTACAGTGACAATATAATTTGTTCCTTAAGTTGGAAATGACTGTGCATGTGCTCATGGCAGGAAAGACAAAAGTCTTGAGCTGCATCTTGCCTTTCACTGGAATGATGTCTAGTTAGCAACACAAGGTATTTGGCTTTAGTAATTGACTAAGTAGTTGGTGCCATTCTTACAGGATCCAGTATATGTCGGCCTGGGATGAGATGGTAGAGAAGTCTTACTAGGGATGTCTTACACTTGACATACCAGGTTTTCCACATACTGGCCAAAGCCTTTACTGCCCCCATAGTGCCTCTTTTGGACAGAGTCCAACTGTTGGGCATTCCTACATAGTAAACTCAAAGTTCAGTTTGGACAACATCATTGTAACACTACTCAATACAAAGAGCCTAAATAGAAAGGTGCCTGAACTTGAAGTAGTCCTGCAACTAGGACACATTCTTATTTGTGTACCTATTGAGATATGGTTTCATTGCAATGTCAGCCCTCCCTTCCTCCATACCAGGGTTTAATACCTACAAATTCTTCATTCCTGAGGCTTACGGTAACTCTGGGGAGTATCTGTATATGTCATAAATACTATAACCTCACAACAAATTACCCACAACCCTAATTTTGAGCTCCTGGAGAGCCAAGCCACCATTAACAAATCCAAATATTTCTCATTCCTAGCTACCGATCTCCATCATTGCCTCCCAAAGCTCTTTGATCTTACATTAACACCACAGAGGGGTTAAATATCAAACCAAAAACCTCAATTACCCAAGCATTACCCGGAACAAGTGCATCTTTAAAAATGGATATGCTAAGCATTTCCTGTATTTTGTTATTCACAATATGTTAGAACAAATTGTAAACTACCCACAATAGACTCTAATATTCTCCACGTGAACTTTAGTAACCCAGCCCCTGCCTGTATTCCACTCTGTATTTCCTCATCCCTTGTTAAATCTGACCACCCCACCAGCAAATGAGGCCATCTTTAGGGACTTCAATAAGGTAAATCAATTTAATCTGACAAAGTCTTGTTAATGTAAGGATGAAAGCACTCATTAAACTTTTGTAGAGCAGTCTCCATGGTGATCTTTGGTTGCCCTAGACTTTACTCTTCATAGCTTGTCTGTCTTAATGTGTTTTGGAAGTTTATTTGTGTTATTATGGGACCATAGCCACAGAGGTGCTAGCTGCATCTCAGCCACTGTTTACTGAACCTGACTGGAGTGAAATTCAACAATCAGTTAGCAATTTGGCACTGCTATTTCAGCAGTTAATGCAGAGACTTGAAGTTATTGCTCTACAAATGTTCACATTATCAGAAGGAGGAACTTGTCGATTGCATGATATGCAGCCTAACATCAGGGTGATATAACTGGTGGTATTATTCTGGGTACCACGTCAAATCCAGGTGGTGTTAACAATCAAAGTTAGTTTCCTAAACTAAATGTTATTCCAGTACTAAGCGAATGGCTTCAGCATAGCTTTGATTTTACTGTGCAGTCCACACACACAATACTAGTTCACTCGATGACAAATTTGATAACAAACCACTAAAATTCAAAAAACTCCAACTGGAAAATGTCTATTTCTTAGTGTGTATTTGCATAAGTGGAGTCCCTAAAGGACTACATTTTTAAAGATATCCAACATGGCTTGAAAACGATTCTTCGTTGCACAGGGACTTGAAGATCCTAATCGATAAGCACAGATTTGAGAACATGGAATTGTTGATGAAACACAATTCCAAATTAATAGATCAACTCGCGGTTGAGCTGGATGTTTTGGACAATCTTATAACTCATGACCTTATGTACAAACAATATAATTAAGAGTATTTTAGAATTTTCAGCAGCATCGAAGAGAAAATTCAAGGTATAAAAAACGGAAAAGCTAAAAAAACTAGAACAAGGCAAAGCCAGCTACAAGAATGCTAATGCCTGTCCTAGCCCACCAATATCTCAGACTTGGGGCTAAAGGACTTTTCAACGGAACAACATTCAAAATCACAATTAATCCACCATCATGGTAATACCACACAAATGGATGAAAATATCACTTTAGAATATCCTCCACTTCAAAGGTCTAAACAGATAAGAGAGAGAAACAAGATGAACCAATGGCAAGACCACAGTCTACCCCTGCCCCCCACAAAGGAACCAATGGAAAGATCAAAAAAGAGCCAACACCCCCTACTACAGCCAATGAAGTTGGGAATACAGCAGATGAAAGAAGTAATACCAGATCTAACTCTGGACAACAAACTTCTTAACAGTGAATGCTTATTTAAAATAATTAAAAATAAGGAAGAGGACTTTAAAGTTTACAGTTTTACTGAGTCTGAGATAGCAGCTGATCAGGTTGACCTACTTTCAAAGACATGTTTTTTGTATTATCTCAAAAAGCAAATATAGCTAATGTGCTGATTGATTTAAAGCAATATATCAGAAAACTGAATTGTGGCTTGATGTTTAATGACAGCTTGACTGTAAATTTGAATCTTAGATTATTCAGCACTTACTCACTGTTACAACTATTCAAGAAATTTTGTGAGTTAGATTTAAGAAATATGGCTAACAGCACAAAGGGTAAACACAATGTTTATGTATCTGGAAATATCCAGGAGGAACTGAATTTGGAACAGTGATGTACAATGAACTTGTGGAGCTATCGACAGAACTGGTTTTGAATTAATGAATATCATTAAGAGAGAAAACAAATGTAACTTAGTTAAGCTACAGAAGGACATTGATGAACTTAACAAATGTATTGTTGATGACTTATTGTTTCCTACTGTTATACCTAATTATAAACAGGTTTTCTCTGAATTAGACAAGTTTGTTAAGGACAATACTTTGAAAAAGCAATGCAAAATTAACAGGGATGCTAGAGATTATGCTGACAAGAATGTTTACCCTCTCCTGTAAAAAAGGTATGAAGGTTATGATTTTGTTAGCAATGATTCTGGCGACCAGTGTGAAATTGACCCAGTGGGAAATAGTAGTAACCCTGATGTGAATGATGACTATTTTTTAGACTCACCCCAGCTGAGGCATTCAGAACGACTGTTGAACCAGAGAGAACAGGGCACATGGGGATGCCCGAACAGACAAACGAATTATGGAGGGGCAACAAAAAAGAGAGGGAGAGGGGGAGAGGGAGATATTAAATGTTTCTCTGAATCAAATGCATTTGAGTGATGTTCTTGTGGACTTAGTGACATCTAATGCTCATGGTCCTGAGATTGTTAGTAGACAAGGGTTTAATATATACAACCTTAGTCATCTACAAGTACAGACTGTTCATTTTGACCTACTTAAAAGATGGTTTAATTTTGTGCCCGAAAACAAATCGGATGTGTATTGACTAATTTAAAGTTATTTTCAAGACAACTTAACTAGCATTTATTTTTTTCTGGTCAAGAAAGACTGAGTAGCACTTATGACATTAATGTGAAAGTAGTAGTATGTTTATTCCCCAAGTTAATTGCCTGGTGAATGCATTTGAGAGGCTTTATGAGGGTGAAATTAGGAAGATAGATGTTTTTAATGCAACTTTTTCTGATAACTTAACACGTGAAGAAAGGGCATTTCTAAAATAGTTAATTAACAACAAGGACTATAGGCTGATGAAACCAGATAATGGGGGAGGGGTAGTTATGTCACATTTGGATTATGCACGTAAAATGTATGACATTCTTAACCACCCCACCACTTATGAAAGGGTCTTTAGGAATGAAATCAGTAGTGCCTACAGTAAAGTTAATATGTGGCTTCAGGAAGCATTTCTTGATGGGTTAATCACTAAGGCTGAATTTGATTATGGTGGCCTAATGGTTAAGGTGTTTTCCTTACAAACACAAGATGCAGGGTTTGAGTCTCACAAGGGATAATTGGCTAGGCTTAAAATGGCTCACAAGGGCAGTTAGCTTAATACCAATCTATGAACCTATGAACCCCATTATTCTGGCCATATTTGGTATACAGAAAATTCATAAAGACCCAAACGCCCCCCCCCCCCCTGTTTAGACCTATTGTGGCAGCCCGAGCATCAAAAACTGAGCCACTGGCTGCTTATGTTGACTATTTTTCGAAAAAAGTCTTGGAAAGTTTTGCATATGTGCTAACGGATGCTTGGCACTGTCTTAAACTTTTAAGAGGGGTTGACATTAGAAGGAATTTTTTGTTTCTTACTATTGATGTTATAAATTTATTTTCAGTTATATTGCATGAAGACGGTTTAGAATTGTATCATCAAAGTTTAAGAACAGGGGGAGTTATTAGTGATGACAAAGTTAATTTTTGGTTGACATGATGGATATTGTTTTAAAAAACAACTTTCTTTTCTTTAAAGGTGAATTCTTTTGGCAGACCACGGGTGTAGCGATGGGTGCAGAGTACGCACTGGTTTATGCTAACCTGGTCCTGACAGAATGATTGGGAGAAACAGTGAGGTTTTCCCTCAGCCCACTAGTCAAAAATTATTATGTTTTTGAGGTTTTTGGATGACATATTAATTTTGTGGGCAGGAAGTGAGGAAAAAGCCAAGGAATTTGTAGATTATTTGAATACTACAACATATTATTTGAAATTCACCTATAAAATGCATGCAACAAAGATTAACTTTTTGGATATTCAACTGGATAAGGAAATGGGTGACTTGAGATCTACAATTTATAGGAAAGAGACATACTCAAACACACTTCTGCAATTCGATAGCTGCCATCCAAATGGTCTGAAGAAGCTTTTATGCAAAAGCACTTACCAATTTTAAATAGGATGGTCTGAAGAAGCTTTTATGCGAAAGCGCTTACCAATTTTGAATAAAAACAGTCTTTATTATTTTATGGTTTATTTTCTTTATGGACTGCATGGTTCATGGGCTGCTCTATTATTAACTGTTGGTTAAACTTATAGGGATGTTTAAGAACAGGGGTATCCTATACGTTTTCTGCTTAGGATCAGGAACAAGGTCAATAAAGGTAGGTCCACAAAATTTACACCAATTTTGAAAACAATTGACACTGTGCCTAAGGGCAGAAACCAAAAGACCCTTGGTAGTGACGTTATGGTTATGCAGTATAATCAGGCAACACCCCAATTGGTTACCAATTTATACACAATACAAGAGACTGGTTAAGAACTATAGGTCCCAAATGAGTAAATGTGGATCACGCAATGGGTGTAAATTTATTAATGATGGACCTTATCTGGAAATTGCTGGTTATTATGGGAACTTGCAATGTCCTGGATGGTGTAATTGCAACACTGACATGGTGGTTTATGTGGCAACATGCACAGCCTGTCCAGGATTTTATGCGGATAAGACCACGAGGATGTTGAAAGACAGGATTGCTGAGCATACTATGGATATCAAAAACAGTAAGGCTGCAAGTTTCCTATAAGTACACAGCACCACTTGTATTAATTTTAAAATGTTCATATTTTTTGTCATTGACCATGTGTTCATTAATGAAAGGGGAGGTGACCCTAAGTTGGATATTGAAATTAAGGAAACTAAGTGGCAGCTAAGACTAAATGCTAAAGTAGAGCCGGGCATTAATGAAAATACCAAAACCACAATCCAATATAAAGTAAAACCACGTTGCCAAAAAAACAGTGACTACTTAATAGTTCAATAAATAATTCTCTATTTACGCTCACAAAAAATTGATGAATAGCGATAAATTTCACCGTAAAACCTCCTAGCACCTCGGCCAAAAACAGCCTTTACAGAGTCTGTAAAGGCTGTTTTTGGCCGAGGCGCTAGGAGGTTTTATGGTGAAATTTATTGCTATTCATAATTTTTTTGTGGAATAAATCGAGAATTATTTATTAAACTATTAAGGAGTTGCTGTTTTTTTGGCAATGTGGTTCTAATTAATGAAAATATTTCTATTTACTGTGTGTTGAAATAAAAGAGAAAAGAATGGTAATCTGGTTAAGTTATTAATAAAACACAGTATTTAGGGTGACAGATGAGGGTGGGCATGGTGGTGCAGTGGTTAGCATTGCCGCCTTACAGCAAGAGGTTCTCCAGTTTGATCCTCAGCTGGGGTCCCTTCTGTGCAGAGTCTGCATGTCCTCCCTGTGGTCATGTGGGTTCCCTCTAGGTGCTTCAGTTTCCTCCCACATCACAAAGATGTGCTGTAGGTGGATTGGACACTCTAAATTGGCCCAAGGTGTGTGTGTGTGTGTGTGTCTGTGTGTGTGTGTGTGTGTGTGTGTGTGTGTGTGTGCCTTCTGTGGAGGGTTGGGTGCTGGGCTAGGAACTCGACACCGTAAAAACTCCATTGCTAATCATGAGTGGACAGGTGATCTGCTGTGGCGACTCCTAACCGGGAAAAGCCAAAATAAGAAGATTTATGGTGATAGATGCATATGTTCAACAAGGACAACAATTAAGAGGGACAATGTTGATTGTATTTTTATTTCTGTTTGCATTGCAATATGTTCTAAAGCCCTTGGATATACCATTAAGATATGGGTGAAAACATCTTTATAACATCACATTTAAATATTATTCTTAATATATTGTTTTAAATACTATTTATTAACTGTAAGTTAGAGTTGTTGAAAAAAACTTAATTAATGTGGATGGAACTTTTATGGTTGTTTAAAGCTTTTTATGATGTTATCTTAATGACAGGAAGTTACATGAAGGGTTGACTTTGGATAAAAAGGTGTAATCTGTTTTTGGAACATGACTCTGATGATGCCTAAGGAAGGTGAAAGTGCTTAGTTGTCTTTGACATTTTATGCTTGTGTGGATGTACTTTTAATAAACTGGGTTCATTTTTGCTCCAGATTGTCCGTGGTTACTTTTTGATTTGTTTTACAATTTTTTTTACAATTTTAATATGTCCCACACTGAAGGAATGTTTTTGGAGGATATTAAAAAGAATTGTTGTAATGTTATAAAATCAATTAAAGGGGGTGAGTTAGTAATTATGCATCAAATATTTATTTATTTACATTTGATAACCGGTTAATGTCTGACTGGACCAGAAGCCTGTTTTCAGCGGAGACCTGGGGAGTAAAACTCCAAGGAAGATTACATAATTATACATTTGTACATATGACAATTATAATAGGAGTTCAAATGCAAGTTCCTTGACATTGTCCCCAGGATTCAGCAATGTTCTGTGCAGAAATAACTTATTCCTGCATGGACACAACCATTTAAGTGCAGCACAGCAGAGTGCCATGCATATTTATGAAGGCGCACTGCCTGTGCTCCTAAATGAACATGGAGCTGTGAATGAGTGCAGGGGGTGTGTCTGAGAGCAGAGGTCTCACAATATACATGCCCCTGCACTCAAGAATTATTGTACGGCAATTACAATGAGTGAAAACACTCATAGTGCATACCTTCCAACTGTCCCTGATTGTCAGGGACATCCCTGATTTTGACTCGGAGTTTAGCTTTGTCCCTCTGAATCCCTCATAACACTGATGCCATCTGAACAAAAGGTGGTGAATTATATAGAATAAATAATGACAATAATTAAGAACTGATGACTTATTTTACTGCAGGAAATGTACATTAATTCACATTCTTCAATACCTTTAATGTCTCAAGTTAATAGAACTAATATTTAAAAAGTGTCCCTGATTGTCTCCAATTTTGTCTGGCTTTGTCCCTGATTCTTTTGATAGTTGTCCCTGATTGGCTGACAGCTATGACAACAATCACAATTTTATTTTTTTTATAAAAATGATAAAGTTTAACCATAGCTGCGCAGGTTTGCCCATTGCTTAGCTATGCATACTCCAGCTTAAATGGCATAAGAAGTTAACTAGTAAGATTAATTTCATAGCAGTTGTATTGTAATAGTGTAGTGGTTAGAGCGTTTGCTTTGTTAGCAGTCATTCTGGGTTTTTTCCTCACTATAGTAAATTCCCATTTTACATGTGAAAAGAATTTATAAACAATTATTTTGTTGTATAACCTACAAATAACATCTATTTGTGAACTAGAGAACTGCATTAAGTTCAGATGTGGGGTGTTATTGTAATAAAGTGGTGAAATCCCCCGATAATACATATACATGAATCAGTGATACTAAACAAATTTATAACATGTAATGAATGATAAATCAATGCCATACAGCAAATAGTGTGTAAAATTAAAAATAAGCAATGCTAAACATTGCACACCTCTGCTTACCAGGTATAAGCAATGAGTAACTCAGCTAAATAGATTTGCCCATTGCTATGTCTCTTTAAGCAATGCCAACCTTAGGTAAGCAGGTTTGCCCGTAGCTTAGCATTTTCAAAACTGTCCAATCACAGCAAAGTGTAGGAAATTGGCCGTATTTAAACCTCACAGGCGGGAATACATCTCAGAACTGGTTACAGCTTCCTCCTGTAGGCACAATGGCTGGTGATGTAGAAGGGTTGCACTTCTGAGCGCAGCGTTGGGGCATCCAGGAGTCTAAGATCAATGTAGGACTCCTGGTGAAAGACCATGAACAGACACTGCTGCAGGGCCAGTACCAGGGCTCCCAATATAAAGTGGAAGCCTGGGACCGTCTTGCCCGTGACCTCACCAGTGCAACTGATATCCCTCGAACTGGTGAGCAGGTCAGGCATCACTATGCTGACTTGAAACAGAGGAAGAGGCACCTCTTGGATCAGTGGAACCAAGAAGCCAGGCAGAGGGGTGATGTTCTAGCAGTGTGCAAGTTCTCATTCTACTAACTGTTTAATATTTGCCTAGCTCATGTATATTATGGATAAATATGTCTAAATATGTCTCTATGTCTCTTACAGCTGCAGCAGAGTGGGCTGTGAATCAGGAAGCCCATGCGTGTAGGCTGCAAAGGCTGCGTTGATAGGCAGGTTAGTAATAATCTTGCATGTACTGTCATAAGGAATAAATATAAAAGTAGTAGAAAGTTAATTGCTACTATAAAAACTGTATTGTGTATGGGATGTACTGAATAAACCAGACAATATGGCAGGAAGACTTCCATATAGGTTGTAGTCAAATAAAAGTGAAACAGCCTGGCAATAAAGGTCTAACTCCTGGACTGCTTGTGTTTACTCTGGTATCATATGGTAATGTAGTGTTGCAATCTCTTAATAGTACTGTTATATAAAGCACTGTTACCCGCACTGTGCTACATAAATAAAATGTGTAGGAATGTCTGTATAAGACTGCTGTAATCACAAGGTTATATTGTACAACTGAGGAAGACTTAGACAGAAAAAAGTGAAAATATACACAGCAATATCCAAATAGCACACTCTACTGTGATGTAAACTGTTGCATTTTTAGCACACACAGCCATGGTTCAAATCCTGGGAGTGGTAGTAAGCTGTGTTCATAATCAGACCCCTCAACTGTACAGATCTTTTCAGAATGTTCAGATAATTGGCTTATATTTTCCGCCTGTCACCCTGATCCCCTGGCAAATCAGTGGGATGATCGCAGAAGTATAGGCAGTAAATAATGACATACAACTGATTGTCAGACATCATAACCATCAGAAAAATGTCTGTAAGAGCAAACCTGTCACTCTAGCAACTAACCAAAATGTTATGAGAGTAATATGCAAAATATGGCCCATTTCTATTCCCATGTTATGAAGTTATGACCAGAGTGTGTGCAGAAACAGAGTGTGATGTATGTGCATAATAATAACTTGGAATCTGGTAATATGTGTGGCAACATTCAGGTAGTGTTAACAAACATTCCCTCCACAGGTCTGTCAGATAAGAAAACTGTGCCTGGAAATAAAGGTTGAAATCCTGGACTGGTACTGTTTATTCTGGTATTGCATGGCATTGTTAGTGTTGCAGTTTCTCTGAATAATAATGCATTAATAATCACTGCCCCCCACACTGTGCTAAATAATAATAATAATAATGTCTAGGAATGCCTGTATAAGACGGTTGTAATTACAAGGTCAGATTGTAAAACCATGAGAGACTTATAGACAGAAAACAGTGAAAAGATGCACAGCAGTATCTAAATAGCACACTCAACTGTGACGTAAACTGTTTTATTTTTATTAGGCACAGCCATGGTTCGAATCCTGGGAGTGGGAGTATGCTGTATGCATAATCATACCCCTCAACTGTACAGATTTGCTCAGAATGTCCAGATAATTGGCCCATATCTCCTGTCTGTTAACCTGTCTCCCTGGCAAATCAGTGTGAGGATCTCAGAGTTTTAGGCAGCTTTTAATGACATATAACTGATTGTCAGACCAGTAAATATTCAGAAAATGTATATGAAAACAAACCTGTCATTGTAGCAACTCACCCAAAGTTTATGAGAGCAATTGACAAAATATGTCCAATTTCCACCTGCATGTTATCAAGCCTTGACCAGAGTGTGTGCAATAAGATATTGAGAGGTATGTGCATAACATCTGGGAATATGTGTAGAAACAGTCAAGTAGTATTAACAAACAGTTCCTCTGCAGGTATACCAGGTAAAAGGTGCAGACTGTAGGTAAAACACAGTTCACATATATACTTGTTTACAAACATACCTCTGTCCAAACTAAGGCCATAGGGTAGTCTAATAATACCTGTAAGTTATGGATTACAGCAGTGACTATGAAAGTAGTGAGAATTACAGGGATATATAAGTTGCTAACTGACGTCCCCCCCATATCTGCAACAATAATCTAAATGCACAAATCAATGGGTATGTGTACAATTAAATCTACTGTTGGGACATATGTCCTATTGTTTGATAAATATCAAAATGTGTTTTTATGCATGTTCCATGTTGAAATACTCTCACATTGGTGGCCTCTTGTCATCAATATAACCTGCATGCTATTGTAATGGCCACTGTGGTTCCATATATGCATGTGTTCTGTTTGCTATGCAACTGTTCCAAATCTGGTGTTTTGGGTTAATGGGAATATCTATGCATGCTGTTATACCTAATCCGGGAATGTGCTGAATATTACTAACCCACATATGTTTTAAAATTGGGACATCATAGCACATTTGGGAAGGCCATTCCCAGTGGACCCACCTCTCCCACCTCATCTGGCAGTGGCACTGGTCACCAGCATGTCTGGGGCCCCCCCGGGAGCGGGCACGGACAGGAAACTGTCACCCATTGGCAGGTCTGAGTTCTGGTGTGTAGCGAGCTCCGCAGGGACTGTGGAGATCTGCTACACTGGCTTGAGGGCCGTGTGGCACATTTAGAGGGTCAGCCTGCCACTCCTATCCAGCCCCCAGCACAGCCACCTTTGGGGCCATGAAGGTGCAGTGGTGACTGCCCATGGGTGGGGACCTCAGTCCCACTGTTTCCATTTGGAGGCTCATGGGCTTCCGACTTCCAAACACCCCTCCCCGTCCAAGGTGTTTACCTCCCACATGTGTTATATACTGCCCCTGTATGCTGTCTTGTCTGTCATCCTACCCAACCTACCTGCCCAAATATACCTATTATCCTTCCCCAACATCCCACTCTTACGTTAAAAAAAAGGGCAATCTGTTTCCCCAAAAAAGTTGCCCCATACATAGCTGTCCATTTCTCACACGTGTCCACTGGACACGTAATCTGGTGTAATGGGCTTCACAACATATTATTGGTGTACTCACCCCTCTCTCAGGGGTTTGAGTCTCCAAATCAACCTCCAACTTCAATGTATATGCACAGCTGTTGCTGTAGAAGAAATGGGCAGCTATGGACCTTCCCTACACCCATCCTGCACATCCCTAGCTATTTTCCCTATTGTCTTTCCCTCTTTGTGCCCTCTTTTTCACCACTTTCCTATCAGCCCTTTTTCTTTTCTTTTAAAGAAATTAGTGCGGGGGTAAGTGGGAGTAAGCACCTTTAAGCAGGAGTAAATGGGTTTAATCCTGTTTGCATGGGGGTAAGCAATGCCTACACAGAATAAGCAATTTTGAGTCTAACTCTCTGTAAGCATATTTAACCAGAAGTTAGCATTGCTTTCCTTCGCACAAACCTGCACAAACCCGCTTACAGCTGCTTAAAAGTGCCTTAGTCACTCTGTATCCAACAACGCTTGTTCTGCCCAGCAACAAAACAATCAGCCCTTGAAAGTCTCAAACACAGGACCCTAAACACCATACATACAGTGAATTACCACTACACCATATGAATTGTGCCTAAAATTGAGGCATTGTCAAACATATCATGCAGCACAGTCATTCAACACATGTTTTTATATATGTAGATGTATGTATATGTGTGAGTGTGTGTGTGTGTATGTGTATATGTGTATGTATATATGTGTATATATATATATATATATATATATATATATATATATATATATATATATATATACATATGTGTGTGTGTGTGTGTGTGTGTGTGTGTGTGTATATATATATATATATATATATATATATATATATATATATATATATATATACATATATATGTGTGTATATATATATATATATATATATATACAGACATATATATATATATATATATATATATATATATATATATAGATATATACATATAGATATATATATATAGATATAGATACCAGACTGAGTAAGGAGAAGGTCACAGTAAGCTGCCTGTCGGGTGCTAGAATCCGCCACATAACGCATGCACTCAGGTCTCTCAACAGCAGGTACAAGTACGACTCAATCATTGTCCACGCTGGTGTTAACGACCTGAGACGTACCTCCTTGGACTACATGAAAAGAGACATAGAGGAGCTCTCTGATTATGTAGCCCAAGCAGGTATGACCCTGACCTTGAGCAGTATCCTACCTTCACCAAGAATGATGCCACAATACAGAGATAAGATGATCAGCTTTAACAATTGGCTTAAACTCTGGTGTCATTCAAAGGGGATCCAATGTCTGTCTGCCTGGGATGACATGCTGGACAAGCCATGCTGCTTCAAGGGATGGCTTGCACTTGTCACCCTGGGATTCGGATTTTGGCAAAGGCTCTTGCCACCCCATAGTGCTTTTTTAGGCAAGGCTCAAATTCTAAACCTACCACCCTAGAACAAAACAAAGAAAAAAACTAAGGGTAATGCTGCTCAATGCCAGAAGTCTCAACCTCAAGATGCACGCACTCGAGGCCCTTCTCAGTATGGAGAACATTGATGTCTGTGCTGTGACAGAAACCTGGTTCAAGGCTCCTGAGAGCACCCCAGCACTATCAGGTTTTACCTCATATCATGCGTTCCGCCCCAAAACCCGGACAATACCAAGAAAGGAGGAGGGGTATCCATATTCATCAAGGACACCCACACCTCAAGATTGGTGGCATCGCACGATGCATCGGAAACCATCCAGGTGCAATTAACCATAGGCAAGACTGCTCTGCAATTTGTAGCATGTTACAGGCCACCCTCGCAAACTCAGGAACCTCATATGGCCTTCCTGAAAACACTGGAGGGGGATAAATGTATCTCCGAACACCATCATACTAGGTGACTTCAACTACCCTAATATAGACTGGGAACACTACTCAAGCTCAAACACTCTAGCCCAAAAGTTCCTGGAATTCATAAACTCAAATGCCATGGAACAACTAGTCACCATCCCCACAAGAGGAGAAAACATACTTGATCTCATCATCACGAACATGGGAGCACAATGTTCAACGCCGGAAGTATACCCCTCACTGGTGAGATCTGATCACAAACTAATCTCGCTGGAGGTCCTCATCCCGCTCCCACCCGAAATGAAAAAGACCACAGTAAAGAACTTCTCGAAAGCCAACTTCACACTTCTAAAGACTAGTGTGGTCTCCTTTAAGGACCCTGAGCCGGCGGTTAACATTACTCAAACCGCTGAATCACTTACAAATGCCTTCTACCAGCACCTGCAGGGCTGCATGGATCAGGCAATCCCAAGCAAAACAAAGACTCTTTGTACCAAAGGCAAGCATCCAGTCTGGTGGACCCCAGCCAGAAACAAACTCTACAACAAAAGGAGAAAGCTACTACAAGATAGAGCAAAATCCTTAAAAGGCAAGACACCGCTGATCACTATAAGTAAAAAGCTAAGAGCTCTCATAAAATCATCCAAAGCTAATTTTGAGAAAAATCGCTAAGGACTCTAAAGACAACCATAAGGCATTCTTTAGCTATGTCAGAAACCTAGGAGGAAACTCCCAGATATGCTCAGAATTAGTTCAAAATGATGTGAAGATTACTGATCCTACAGACATTGCCAACATACTGGCTGACAGGTTCAGTGCAAACTTCTCCCCTCCCCTAAAGGAGAGATATCTATACCAAATGATTGTAGCCCCCCAAACATCTCTAACGCCCAGGTGAGAACTGCTCTCTCCAAGGCAAAGAACACAGCATCCATGGGACCTGATGGTGTCCCCGGCTGTGTGCTCCATGAACTCAACGAGGAATTAAACCCACAGTTAGGACAGCTGTTTAATCTTAGTCTCACCTCCGGATATGTACCCAGGGAGTGGCGCACAGAGACTGTGGTCCCACTCCACAAAGGCGGTGCCTCCACCGACCCTGGAAATTACCGTCCCATTAGCTTGACAAGCCTTATCTGCAAAGCCATGGAGAGGATCATAATGGATCTCATAAACAAAGACATAGGGAACTTGCAGACTTTGGATCCAACCCAGTTTGGCTTTGTCAAAGGCAGATCATGCCTTCTAAACTTGGTTGACTTTTTCGAAACAGTCACCAAGGCCATTGACGAGGAAAGGCAGTCCATACAGCCTACCTAGACCTGGCGAAGGCTTTTGATACAATACCTCACTCGGGTATCATTGAAAAACTCATCAACTTAAATGTAAACCCATACATTACAAGATGGGTTGCAAACTGGCTGAGTGACAGAACCCACAGGGTCAGAGTTGCTGGCGCCATGTCAGACTCAAAGCCTGTCACAAGTGGTGTCCCACAGGGCTCAGTCCTGGGCCCACTCTTGTTTGGCATCTACTTTTTGAAGTACAAGCAAACACAGGAGGGTTATGGCTGACAAAGTTTGCAGATGACTGCAAACTGGGCGTAGTTGAAAACACATCCGACACAGATATCCTTCAGAAGGGTCTCACAGAAATGGATAACTGGTGCCAGAGCCATGGCCTAAAGTTAAATGCCAAGAAATGCATAGTCATACCCTTCGGGAAAAATAAGGTTACCCCTAGCTACCATATAGGTGGCAATCCCCTGAACACAGAAGAAGTTATTAGGGACCTGGGAACCCAGGTTGACAGTAGCCTTTCATTCGACACTCATATAGGTAAAGTAGTTAGGAATACCTTCTACATTGCCCACCTTATCATGAAGGGATTCACATCTAGATCAAGGGAAGTCATAGTCTCCCTATACTCATCACTCATCAGACCAAGGATCGAGTACAATGCCCCATTCGGAATGTATCTGACCCGACACTTGCAGCAGCTGGAGAGGCCACAAAAGTTCCTCACCAAAAGGATAAAGGGTCTCAAAAATCTGTCTTATGCTGCCCGACTGAAAGAACTCCAGTTATATTCAGTTGCTTACCGCTTGCTCAGAGGTGACCTATGCCTGACATACAAGGCCATGTCAAACCCAGATTTGATGAACATGCTTCATCTCAAAAATCTAGATCCTCAGAGCCACAAGGGCGGGAGACTTAAACCTCGACACGGTTATTAATAGGACGTGCTGGAGGGATAGATTCATCACCCAAAGACTCCCTATGCTGTGGAATAAAATCCCGGTTTATGTGAGGCAGAGCACCTTGCTGGCCTTGTTCAAGAGGAATCTTGACCAATGGATGGGAGATCACAGATACACCCCAGGGGTTACCTCAGGGTCACTGCTCGACAGAGGCACAGCAAAATAATGGGCATAGTTTCTCCAAACTAAAGGGGTGGCGTAAGCCACAAAACTATGGGCTAGGCTTATAAATGCCCTCGGGCAGATAGCCTAGTATGAACCTATGAACCTATATATATATATATATATATATATATATATATATATATATATATATATATATATACAGACATATATATATCTGTATATGTAGACAGACAGACAGACACACACATATATATATATATATATATATATATATATATATATAAAATATATATATATCTTTATATATATATATATATATATATATATATATATATATATATATATATATATATATATGTCTATATATATTTACATTTATATTTATAACGAAAATATATTTATACAACATAAATTGTATATATATATATATATATATATATATATATATATATATATATACATATATATATATATATATATATATATATATATGTCTGTGTGTGTCTACTTCACTTGCCCGAAATCCCAAAACACCGACATTCGAAATACCGAGAACAAAAACGCTGACTCCTCACATGCCCGACTGTTCAAAACACTGATGTGCATAAGCCCGGATATTCATGAAAACAGTATGTGGAGTATGCATAATAATGCAGTTGCGAACCATTAAGTAACCCATTTTACAACCGCTAAGAACCAATACCATAAAATCCAACAATAAACAGGATTACATCTGAAACAGAAAAACAAGGCTGGTTACAACATTGACAGTACGTAATCACATACTCCTGTTGCATAGTAGAATAAATAAGTGGTTGTACCTTTAACACATTGTGCTACGTACCTAAGGAAACATGGCTGAACAAGCTGAAGATGCTCCTGGGATCATGGGCAATGTTTACCAAACTGTAAAGTCACAGAAAAATAAAGAACTGCTGATGATCGATGGATTTCTGTATCACTTGGAAAGGTGCTGGAATGCAAGGAGGTACTGGGGATGTAAATATAAATCAACACAGAAGTGCAGAGGAAGAGCTGTCACAACTTTATTACCGGACGGTGAAAAGCTAGAAAAGACAGTAGCACATCAGCATTCTGGAGATCCAGGGGAGGTAGAAAGATATGTTGTGTGTAATGATTTGAAAGTTAAAGCAAGTTACAGCAGAGACACACCATGCCTACTAGTAGAGGACGTGTTGGCTACTACCCTGTTAAATAGCATACATAGCATCCTTCATAGGAAAGCATTACTTAAACAGATAGGATGTGTTTACCAGAAAAAGCTGTAAGACATACTGACTGTGAAGTAACCTTGAATAATACAGATTTCTCAAAATACCCATTAAAGACTGGTACTTTTGTTAGCAAGAAAATGTCTGATAGTACAACTGACACTATAGTACAAGTGTTCACTACAGTTAACCTATATGACCTAAGTCATGCTACAATATGGTTAATGGATGGGACTTTCTTTGCAAAAGGGGAAACCATAAGGCAAATGTATAGTGTGCATGGGCTAGTGAAATACAGGAGTTATAGCAAGGCTGTGCCACTATTATTTTCTCTAATGTCTAAAATGCCCCTCATGCCTTATAACTTTTTATGGCACTGTATTTTCCACCTAATGAGTGAGCATGGGTTTGAGGTCATTGTGTGTTATGTCTTGTGTGACTTCAAGGTGGCTGCATTTAAAAGTGTACGACTGAATGTTCCGGGTGCACAATCGAAGGGCTGCTTGTTCCACTTTGGCCAAAACCTGTGGCGAAAAGTACAGACTTTAGGTTTATCATCACTTTACAACAGTAACTCCTCATTTCAGCTAGCTGTAAAGTCTCTGGCTGCATTAGCTTTTGTGAGGAATGTGAGATACAGCACACATTTAAAAGCATTAGGGAAACCTTTCCTGTTGAAGGTAGAGAACTGTTAAAGTACTTCTCTGATTGGTAAGTGTATGGCCACTTGCAGAAGTTCAATACTCGTACCTCATCTAATGTACGTTTCCCACCGCTGCTTCTAATTTCATTTTGGAACGTTTATGAATTGAATGAGTTGTTTCTACCTCACCCCAAAAATTCTGTAGAAGCCCCCCTGCAAAAGCGAAGCTTGTGGTTTTTTTTTGCTTTAATGGTTTCCCTTCAGAAGTTCGAGTTTCCGAAACTCGAGCTTTTGGTTTCGGTTATTTGTAGTTCGAGATTTCGGAAATTCGATCTTCTGAAGTGAATCCATATATATATATATATATATATATATATATATATATATATATAAACGTGTGTGTGTGTGTATATAAATGTGTATTGCACTCGCACATCTGAACCACATCCTGAACCTCTCACTGCAAAAGATATTAGTACCTATAGATATGTAGAAGAAGAGTAGATGTAGAGGTTGTACAGTATATCCAATAGCCATAAGTCCTGTATTTGCCACCTGTTAAAATGTCCAGTGTGTCACTCATTCCCACAAATGATAATATTTGCATGAAGCATATACCCACACACAATGCAAAGGACATGATACCACACACAAGTATGCATACACAGAAAAATGTATTTCGGTACTATTGAATTGTTTATGCCATTTGTTATAGCGTGTATGTGTTTGAAATACATAATCACTATTTAATGCAAGTCTCACACAAAACAGTTGATGCAAGTAATGTGAAAAATATAACATACTATGCTATCCAGGCTGAGGCCTTCAAGTAGTACAACAGTAAAAAAGCACTTGCCTTGAAGATAAGAAACAACCAACACTTAATTACAGATGTAGTTCAGCAGCCTCCAGTGACAATCTGTACTCAACCCTTAGAGGGAAAAGTATTAGTTGTGAAAATGTCAATGTATCTGTTACATAACAATGCTTAACTGAAAATGTCACTATCACACTGACAAACAGAACTGTGTGTACCACTGCAAGCTGTAGCCCACCACTGTTCCCATGGAGAAAAGTATAGAAATATGGAGCCATATACCTCAATATGTCTTAACACAGATATCCCTCACATGTTGTAACAGCCTAGGTTAAAAGCATTGAATACCCCTCCCCCATAAAAAAGTTGTACAAGGGCAAATAACACTGTGTACCACACACTGACCTCTGGAATGTACAAGTTCACACATGTTTTGTCCAGCTGTTGCCCTCATATATATGGACCCTACCCCACAATTTGTGTGGGAGTCCACAACATGACTGGAATGATAGCAGGAATGTTAGCAGTAAATAATGATAGGCCATTACCTAACAACCTCTTACTGCATGACATCTGGACAAAGTCTGGCATATATGTGAAGGACAGAGGTTGGAACACAGGGCCATATTTCCAATTTTGCAGTTACACACTCTGGAAGTTGCTGGTGTTACAGTACAACATACCTGTACTCAGAAATATGAAGTCAGAAACACAACTGAATGTTGCCATGTACTGATAGCAATCAATGGAGTTATGCCACTGATCTGTCAGACACATGACCTGTGTGGTGAGCAGACAAAACATAACAGCCAACCCTCTGGCCTTCATGTGGATAGGCCCACAGTTGAGAGCTATAGAGACAGACTGCATTCCATGCAAAACTAGCATGTACACACAAACCCTGTAAAGCCAGCAGTGTTCAATGTACACAACAGCAATACTTACACTCTGTCTGTAGGTCGTGAACCTTATACAAACTTGTATGTGTCCCATATCTCCAAGTCCTGTTGTGGAAGGTATTGCTACCTGCTGTCTGTAACAATGCTGCCTACACACAGGAAGGATGTCTTCCATACAAAAAAGGTAAAGGGACAACCCCCACAATTTTGCAGTCATTTATAGTAGTGGGTTACTTAAGTAATAACCCACGCCTGGGTGTGGGTAATGCTGGATTTACCCAAGATTGGTGTGGTTTGTTCACGAGAGCGAAGCTCGAGTGGCCAAACAAAGACAACCGTGGGTAAATCCAGCATTACCCACACCCAGAAGTGGGTTATTGCTATTATACAATGACATTATTTAAGAAAAAAAATACTTAATTTTCTTAAATAATGGCATTGTATAATGCCTCCTTGCTGCCCTTCTGCAGCTGTCCAGTATTCTGCGGCAGTTCTGAAGTACTGCACGTGCTTATGGTTACCCAGTACATCAGAACTGTGTGTGTGGAAGCAATGGAGAAAGGAAGATCTTCATTGCTTTAAAAACTTGTCTCACTATGTTAAAAGAGTTTAACATAGGGAGATAGCTTTAAAAAAAGCAATGGAGATTTTCCTTTCTCCTTTGCTTTTTTTAAAGCTGTTTCGCTATGTTAAATGAGTTTAACATAGTGAGACAGCTTTAAAAAAAAGCAACAGAGAAAGGAAGATCTCCATTGCATTTTTTTAAGATATCTCGCTATATTAAACTCATTTAACATAGCGAGATAAAAGCAACGGAGCTCTTCCGTTCTCTATTGCTGTCCAAAAAGAAAAAAAAAAAGACTTATACTAATGGAAAAAGTCTGGGCGACCAGACCTTTTTCCATTAGTATAAGTATTTGATTTACAACGTGCATGCTGACCAATCAGCATGCACATTTTGGAATATTAATGGAGGGTCGTTGTATAATATCAGATTGGCTATTGGTAGTACTACACAGCTGGCTGCATGCAATTAGCAAGTGGGTAACAGCAATTGGTGCAAAGGCCATCACCTGCTCCTGAAAAACATCTACAAAAGGCATGCTGCAACCTATTCAAAGTAGTTCAATCCCTGTAGTGGAGAGAGAAGCACAGAGGGAGACTGAGATCCCCCCAAAAAAAGAAAAACAGCCAAAACAGAACTAAAAGTTAAAACCAAAAGTTATACAAACAGGAAAAACAGCACTCAAGCCAGACATCCTTGAGTTGCAACACAAAAAAGAGCATACTACTACAACAGGTATGTGAAGCATGACACCATTGTATTTGAATGTAGTATTTGGTCTGTAATAATGGGACAGATGATTTTGAAGGCTTGATATGTTCTATGAAGACATGCTGTAATGATATCCTGCTGTACAACTGCTATGGACATAGCATCTGGCCCTGTGGGCAGTGGGCCATACCTGTCAACTGTGTTGACCTGCACAGAATGACAAGATGTAACCCATCATAATGTCTGTGTTGTTCCTCTAAACATGTATATTAGTGTAGCAAATAGCAGAAGTTGGGAGAATTGAAGTCATTATACACACACGAGTGTCAGACCCCACCACCTGCAGAACAGTCATGCTAATGTGGAATGTATCATGCACAAACGTCAGGTGTGTAATAGACCTATCTACAATCTGTCCCTATATATTCCCCCTAATTTGAGGCTGTGTACACATGTAATACTCTGTGTTGTAGCGAGGCAAAACAGTGCAGCAGTTCAGGAAGGGGGGTCGGTGTGTGGACCTCATGTCTGAGGTCACTCTCTCTCTCTCTCTCTCTCTATATATATATATATATATATATATATATATATATATATATATATATATATATATATATATATATATATATATATATATATATATACATATATTCATATCACTTCACTGAATGACCATTTCACTGACACCCATTTCACTGACACCAAATCACCTACAGTTCATTTCACTGAAAGTTAATTTCATCTAAAGCCCATTTCACTTACAAGTAGTGGTCTTAGACAAGTCAAAGGTATATGTCCTGTCCCCCACTGTAATGCAATATTGGTCTTAGTAGATATAGTTAGGGGTTTGTGGGGGGCACCCCCCACAATGGAGGATGTGGGGGGTGTAGACCCCCATATAATTTGGTTCTCCATTGTATGGTGTTGTTTTACATTAAATAGTAAAACCCAACTTGGTGGGGGGCTATACCCCCCCACACCACCCCTAACTATATATACTAACACCAGGATCACAATACAGTGGGGAAAAGGACATACACCTTTGACTTGCCTTACAGTACTACATGTCAGTGAAATGATTATTAAGTGCATTGACTTTTAGGTGATATTAACCTTAGGTGAGTTTATCTCAGTGAAATGGGTGTCAGTGAAATGGTCTTTCAGTGAAGTGATATGAATCTGTATATATAGTGGTTTTGGCCCAGAAATTGTAGTTATTGGCCGTCTGGGCAATCTTTTCCATCTCTCTCAACTTTCTGATTTGAAAGCCCACATTTGAACTTGTTTCTTTCCTGTAACTAGTCTAGTGTTGATACAGATTCTTAGTTTTAGCACTTGAATTTGCTTATTTGGGCTCAGCACTTGTTCAGAACTTGTTGTAAGCACTAAATAAGCTACTAATTACTATAGCACTCAACCTTCCTCATTACCTAAAGGAAAACAGTTTTTGCACTTACTTTCTTCACTTGCTTAGAGAAAAACAGCTCTTTTACTCACTTTCCTCACTTATCTAGAGGAAAATACTTTTTTTATTCAGGCATGTACAAGGGTCAGCTCCCAGTGTTCTCTCCTGTCTATCTGATGAATCTGGGCATCTTGGAGCAATGTAGAAATTGTCTCATGTACACAGACAACCCTCTTACCTACCACCCAACACTACAACCTGTGAGAGATGCACTTATCTAGCCAAACTGGAGGTAAAGCTCTCTCCAACCAACACTGAATTTGACATTCAAGAGGAGAAGGTAAACACTTGCACCACACCACACTTAACACATAGTCTCACTAAATCTACACCACCACACTCTACACATAGGAACACAAAAACATTCGCGGAGGCTCTCAATAATAATCTGCCCAAGCAACAGAGACCTCCAAAGCAAAAACGCAAGCAACTTCTACCCACCAACACAACCCAAATGACACATAGCCCACAGACTCAGTGTGCCATTCAACCACAGCCAATAAGGCAAAACAACATATCCAACACACTCGTCATAGGTGACTCTATAGTCAGGCACACTGATGTCCCACTCACCAGGCTAAACAAGGAGAAAGTTACTGTCAGCTGCCTGTCAGGTGCCAGGATCCGACACATAACCCATGCACTCAGGTCACTCCACAACAAGTACAATTATGACTCTGTCATTGTCCATGTTGGTGTGAATGACCTGAGACGTACCTCCCTGGACAACATGAAAAGAGACATGGAAGAGCTCTCCGATCTTGTAGCCCAGGCAGGTATGACCCTAGCCCTGAGTAGCATTCTGCCATTGCCCAGAATGATATCGCAGTACAAGGACAAAATGATTGACTTCAACAATTGGCTATGCTTCTGGTGTCATTCTAAGGGGATCCAGTATCTGTCTGTTTGGGATGACATGGTCAACAGACCATGATGCTTTACCAGAGATGGCCTGCAGCTGTCGCCCCTGGCTAAGACTCTTGCTGCCCCTATAGTGCCTTTTTTAGGCAAGGCTTAAATGACAAATTCACCACCATAACAGGAACAGGTAAGCAAAAACTGAGGGTAATGCTACTCAATGCTAGAAGTCTAAATCTCAAAATGCACTCACTCAAGGCACTCCTTAAAATGGAGAACATCGATATCTGTGCAGTGAGTGAGACCTGGTTCAAGGCTCCAGAGAGCACCCCTGCACTGCCAGGCTATAACTCATACCACAGTTTTCGGCCATGTAACCTGGACCGGAACACCAAAGGTGGAGGTGTGTCATTATTCATTAAGGATATCCACACCTCCAGGCTAGTTGCTCAGAATAATGCATCCGAGGTTATCCAAGTGCAGCTAACTCTGGGCAAAACTGCAATCCAAATTGTAGCTTGCTACAGATTCCCCACCATGCCCCAGGATTTCCACTCCTCTTTTCTTGAAATACTGGAAAATATTAGAGTTCAACCAAATACCCTAATAATGGGTGATTTCAACTACCCCACCATTAACTGGAAAAACTACTCATGTACCAACACCTTCACACAATGCTTTCTGGAATTCATAAACTCCAATGCCCTGGATCAACTTATCCACACCCCCACCAGGGGCAACAATATCCTAGACCTTGTCATTACCAACATGAGTGACTGGTGTTCCACACCTGAAGTCAACTCCTCATTGGTCCGATCCGACCATAAGCTAATCACCCTTGAAATCCACATCCCACCCCCATCTCATTAAGGAAACCATGGTAAAAAATTTCGCCAAATGTAACTTCATGCTTCTTAAGACAGTGGTGGTGAACTTCATGACACCCATGCAGATGGACAATACAGTTACGACTGTTGAATCCTACACAAATGCACTCTATAAGCACTTACACGAGTGCATGGATTGTGCTATCTCAAACAGAACCAAGATGCTATCCTCCAAAAAAGGAAGCCAATTTGGTGGTCCCCTGCCATAAACAAACTGTACAACAGAAGGAAGAAATTGTTGCATAAGAGAGTAAAATACCATGATTAGAGGAGCTCCTTGGTCAACCTCAGTAAGAAGCTGAGATCCCTTATAAGATCCTCCAAAGTTAGCTACGAAAACAAAATCACCACTGATTCTAAGGACAACCACAAAGCATTCAATAGCTATGTCAACAATCGCGATGGCAACACCCATATCTGCTCTGAGTTACAGCACAATATCATGAAAATTACAGAACCAACTGATATTGCCAACATCCTGGCAGATAGGTTCATTGCTAACTTTACTCCCCCCTCACCCCCTAAAGGGCCCATATCTATACAGGAAGAATGCAGAGTCCCTGTAATCACAACTACGCAGGTAAAAGCTGCACACTCTAAAGCCAAAAACACAGCATCCATGGGACCGGACAACATCTCAGGCTGCATTTTACATCAACTTCAAAATGAACTGGCTCCCCACCTAAGCACCATGTTCATTCATAGCCTCACATCAGGCTTTATTCCCACTGAATAGAGTACAGCAACAGTTATCCCACTCCACAAAGGGGGAGCCACCACTGATCCCGGGAACTATCGCCCTATTAGCCTGACAAGCCTGGTCTGCAAGGCCATGGAACGTATCATCATGGAACTCATAAACCAAGACATTGGTAACCTCCAAACTCTGGATCCCACCCAGTTTGGGTTTGTGAAAGGCAGATCATGCCTCCTGAACCTGATCAATGTCATTGAGTTAGTCACCAAAGCCGTAGATGAGGGTAATGTGGTTCACACAGCCTATCTTGACCTCGCCAAGGCTTGAATGAATAAAACATGCTGGAGGGATAGGTTCCTGGCCCAGAGACTCCCCATACTCTGGAATAGACTGCCTATACATGTCAAGCTGAGTGCCTCATTGGCCTCTTCAAAAGGAACCTTGATGGTTGGATGGGAGATAGGAAATTCACCCCAGGGATCATGTCAGTCGCCCTGCTAGACAGGGGCCAGAGAAGTAAATATTGTGGGAAGAAATATCCAGGGAATTGTTATGGCTAGGCTTGCATAGGCCTTAGAGCCGATAGCCTAGTACCAACCTATGACACCATCCCCCATTCTGGAATTATAGCTAAACCCACTAAACTAGGTATAAATCCCTACATCACAAGATCAGTTACCAACTGGCTCACTGACAGAACCCACACTGTAAAAGTTGCACACTCCAAATCTGACCTCAAACCAGTGACAAGTGGAGTATCACAGGGTTCAGTCCTGGGACCTCTCCTGTTTGGTATCTACTTCTCTGAAGTACAGACTAACACAGAAGGCCTCTGGATAACAAAGTTCACAGATGACTGCAAACTAGGAGCCATAGTCGAGACTCCAAATGATGTGGAAATCTTACAGAAGGGCCTCGCTGAGACAGATGCCTGGTGTCAGAGCCATAGCCTTAAGCTCAATGCCAAAAAGTGCATTGTCAACCCCTTTGGTAAAAACTCTGTACCCATGAACTACTACATAGTCAGCAGTCTACCTAGCACCGAATGTGTGATAAGAGACCTTGGGACCCAGGTGGACAGTAGTCTGTCCTTTGATAGTCACATCACCACAGTAGTCAGGAAGTCCTTCTACGTGGTACACCTTATCATAAAAGGGTTCTCATCCAAGAAAAAAAAAGGTAATTGTTCCCCTCTACTCGACACACATTAAACCCATTATAGAGTGCAATGTCCATTTTGGAATGCACCTCACAAGACATCTCCAGCAGCTGGAAAGGCCACAGAAGTACCTCACAAAGAGGATTACTGGCCTCAAACACTGACCATCTCAAAAAAACTCCAACTTTACTCCATAGCATATCACTTACTCTGAAGTGATCTCTACCTAACATATTTAGCTATGTCAAACACAGAGCTGTTGGACATGCTACACCTAAAGAAATCCCAATCCCTCCGAGCTACACCTTCTAGGGACCTAAACCTTGTCACCACAATAAACAGAACATGCTGGAGGGATAGATTTCTGTCCCAGACACTTCCCATACACTGGAACAGGCTACCATCTATGTCAAGCAAAGTTCTTCATTAGCACTCTTCAAGAAAAATCTTGATGAATGGATGGAAAATAGGAAATACACCCCGGGGATCACTTCTGTGTCTCTGCTCGACAATGGCACAGGAAAATAACTTTCTTGGGTGAAGTAAGCCAGAGAACCTTGTTGGTTTACATAGACCCTCGGGCTGATAGCCTAGTATCTACCTATGAACCTATATATATATATATATATATATATATATATATATATATATATATATATATATATATATATATATATATATATATATATATATATATATATATATATATATATATATATATATATATATATATATATATATATATATATATATATATATATATATATGTATATATATATATATATATATATATACATATATATATATATAAATGTCCCTACTGTTGAGTGACTGTGCTATGTGATATTTGTGGTACCACGTCACACATACCTGCAGACCAGATAACTTACTGGTAAATATATGTGGCTATGGTGTGCAGGGTCCAGGGTTACACACTTGCAAGGACTGATAATGCATGTGCTGGCCAGAACAAGGGCTGTTAAGTGCATAGTGATTAAGGCACCCATAAGCACATGTCAGTGGGTGCAAAATGGACAGTCATGTATGGTGTGATATTGTTGTTGGCAGCACATTGCCCTGTGTGTGTAAAGATGAGAGTGGAATATTAAGGAAGGATAGTAGGTATATATGGGGAGGTAGGGTGGTTTGGAAGACAGACATGATGGACAAAACAGCATACAGGGTTGATGTATGACACGTGGTGGGTAAACACCTTTGACAGGGAGGGGTGTTTGGAAATAGGAAGCCCTATACAGGCCAAATGGAAATAGTGGGTCTGAGCTCCCCACATATAGGCAGTCACCACTGCACCTTCATGGCCCTGAAGGTGGCTGTGCTGGGGGCTGAGCAGTATGGGCAGGATGAACCTTTGCATGTGTCATGAGGACATTGCAGTTGTGTTGCTGATTACACAATTCTCTGCAGAGCTCCCTATGCACCAGACCCTGGACCTGATGTCAGGTTACAGAATCCTGTCTGTGTGCACTCCCAGGGAGGCACAGGCCCCATCCTCTGAGGTGGGTCCACCTGAAGGTAGTGTAGGACCAGCAGTAGAAGAGGTCCCATGTCGGGTCCCAGATGTGATGTGGCCTACAGCCATTGTCAGATGTGGTGGAAGAGGTGGGTCTGCTGATACAGCCTTCTCAAATGTCATATTGAGTTGCAGTGTTACAACAAATGTTGTCAGTAATAGTCAACATAATCCAGGATTAGCTATAAAAGCATGCATACTTAGTCCTAGTAACCCAAAACACAATATTTGGTATGGTTGCATAGCAAACAGAACAGATGCATATATGGAACCACAGTGGCCATTACAATGGCATGCAGGTGACATTGTTAGCAACAAGCCACCAATGATACTGTTTAAAATGGAACATGAATAACAAAAAAGTTCAGCATGTGCTGCACAATAGGATATATGTCCCAACAGAAGGTTTGGTGCAAACATACTGAGTGATGTGTGTGTTCAGATTAGTTATGCATATATGACAGGGGTGAGAGAGATGTTAAGCATCGAGTATGATAACCTTGCAGAATGATGTCCTCAGACCTTGTCACCAGTTTATGTCTTTCAGGTACCATGTCCAGGGAGAGGTTGTCTGCATATACAGCAGGGGAAACAGACATCATTGTGCAGTACCTCGTGCAGCATCATGGAATCCTGTTTTCACGGACATCACATGATATGCAGGAGAGGACTGCCCTATGGAACGAGCTTGTCCACAGGGTAAATGATCTCGGCCTGCATAACTGAAGTGATGAGCAAGTACAACATCATTGTATTGCTCTCATCCGTCATGCCCATCAACATGCTGCTGCTGTCAGAAGGGACCAGCAAGCCACAGGCGGGGGGCATACCATCCAGCCCCCATTGACTCATGTGGAGGAGCTCCTTGCCAGCCTTGGGGTACCCACACACTGGCAAATTCAAGCAGCCGAAGAAAGTATTGTGGAGGTGGGTGCCACCCACACAATGGAGCAGGAGCATCCAGGTAAGGCCCCAGGGCACATTAGTAGACCAGTGCTGCTTATCTATCCTAATCTGTAAAGCATAAATATGCATATGTCAGATAATATAGTCTGTTGCTGTAGTGTATTAAGGAGCAGATGTGCATAATCTGTAGTACTGTGAGTTTGTACACTTGATGTTCTGAAATGCTGCTCCCACCCTGTATCAATGGCACAGGTGTGGCTACTGACTTTACATTTCTCACACTATTATATAGGTCCCTCTGGTATCCAACTAGGGAAGCAGCTTGCGGCTGGTGAGTATGGAGCTTTTTTCTATTTCATGTTTGCCAATACACTGGCCATGTTATGGCCATGCTATGTGCCATGCACACATGTAACACACCTACCCATAATGCATGCTGTACATGTTCACTTATTGTTACTGTTAACTGCACTGCATCACAGTGGCCACCATGGTGCCATATCTGAAGGGTATGCATGAGTCTTGCAGTATACTGCACAACCTGTTAGTGCAAGATGTATGGACAGAGATAAACATATCGGTGGGAGGAATGGCCTACAGTGCGGACATGTTTGAAACAGTACCCTTCTACAGTGTGTAAAACACTGTATATACCACTATCACTATGGCAACTATTCCAGATCTACACACTGGCAAATCATAATACCACAATACACATTGTTTACAACCTGTAATGTGATCCTAAAATGAGCAATGAATGTGTAATATGGAATCCTATGTTAGGACAACAATTATGGGGAATACATACCTTAACAAACAGTGGAAGCATATGTGTGCACACTGTGGAAGCAGCTTTTGAGGTACTGACAGCATTCACTCTTCAGGACTACACACCTTCCATCACATACAGGGCCTAAATGTCACACCAAGTAATGTTCTGCTGTCCAAGACATCTGCCCATGACATCTGCCCACTCACCTGTAACAGAAGCACCCTGGCTTGCACATGTTACAAACCATGGAATATATCACATATATACATATCTGAAAGGTAGCACTCAGGAGTAGGAAAAGTAGCCTTACATCAACATTTTATATACCATGGCACACAGTGCAGACAGTCATGTATGTGTGTGTATGACATATGGGACAACATTCATGTCAGAAATAAACAGATGGCCATCCAAGACAGATGACAGCACATGTTGCAAACTGGTCATGGAGGCTGTCCAGACACATGCAGTAACACTGGGGACTTGCAGGAATGTCTAGCAGGTACTGCCTGCACAGTACCTGCATTGACAATTACCTGGACTCTGCATAATTGTGGCCTATGGGTTAGGGTAATCAGATCGTAGAGTTGTTCCACAAGGGACATCATCCAGGGCTCTCTCCAGGTACTATGTACATAACATCAAGTCTCGCACAGACATGTGTTGCAATGTGTTATGGTGTTCCGAGACCAAGGCTGAAACCTACAGACATTATTAATAAAGATACATGAGCTGCACAAGCATCACCTCAGTCCATCTCATGCCCACCATCCCCATCTGTACCCTGCTGGTGCCAGTGTACACCTCTATGTTTGTTGTTAATTAGCAGAAACTATGGTGGTAGATATGGTTTTCTGCATGTGGAATACTGCCAAATGACACTCATGTGTGGTCCATATTTGTCATACATCTGCAAAACGGCTGCAGATGGGGTGGGATGTCACCCTGAAACACAACAGTGAAACAAAGCGTATGTCCAAAGGTCACATAGAATGGATGTATCTGAA